>NC_083384.1:27243750-27855625 GCF_031755915.1 Ziziphus jujuba
GGTGTGCTTAAAATATCCGGCATTGCACCATGAAAAGCATGTATCTTGCCAAACTCCGGAGGTTAATGCAGTTACTAGTAGCAAGACATCATAGATAAACAACAGCGCATTGCCAACAAAACTATCGATGAAAGATCACGGCTAGCATTAAATCATTTACAGTGTTAAGGAGCAATAAATCACCATATCATGCCTACTATAAAAGATCCAAGAGATTTTTACCTCAATTTTTCTCAATTGTGCCTCCACTGCAGCCCTCTTGGTGTTCTCCCATGATCCAACAGCAGACATCTTTTTATATGCCCTGCTTATTAATTAATTTGAAAATGTTAAGTTGCTTCAAATCAAGCATTATTACCAGGCCACAGAAAAGTTGGTTGGCTAAAGTTGATATTAGATACTCAAAAAATGATAGGAGTGGAAGACCCATTATAATCATAAACAAGTTTTAGGACTTTTAAGGTATTTCCATTCCACCTTACTCTATAAATAGACTAAAAAACCAAAAAATCATATCAATATTTAAGAGCAATTTGACTTCATTCTTTTACCAATTTAGAAGTTTAGTCTCATAAATTAACCTCTATTCCTTATTATGATAAGTGATGGTAAAAAGATGAAGAAAATTTAATATGGCCCTTACTTGTTCTCTGCTTTGGTCTTTTCACTTTCTTCCCATGCTTTAATTAATGCCAACCTTTTCTCAGCTTCAACTCTAGCAAGCACAGTATCTAAACAAGAAGTAAAAGTAAAATTTATTCCTTCTCTTATGCATACTGAAGTGAAGAAATAAAAGATATGATCAAGTCATGAAAGAAAAACAGAAGCATCACATGCACATATACCTCTATCAATTGGACCCTCTGCACATTTCGCACTAGCAGGATCAGCAATTTCTGGCATAATTATCAATCAAAGTGTCAAATTGAGTACAAGACATTAATCATCCTTACAGAACAACTAATTGATTGCAATAGTTCACAGTTAAGCTAGTAAGTGTGAGCAACATAGTTATCTTAGCAGCAAACTCCAATGTTGATTGCAGAATAATCAATGCTGCATAGGTTTATGACTTTTGTCCTTAGTTTTAACATGTGGTTCCAATATCCATTCAAATCATGATCAATGTTTTGTAAAATAAACGGCTGAATTTTCTGGATACCAACAAGATCAAGTGACCAACTAGTACAAGAACAATTTCACCATGTCCAAAGTAGCCCTGTAATAGAGAGTAGATCACCCAATCTACACTGCCGGTTGTAAGTCATGGCTAGAAAGCCAAACATATCCATCTAACAATACTTATTAGGAGTTCAGATTGTGTTTTGTCAGATTTAAAACTTTGTCTTTAACTTTGGCTACTCGGTTAAATTTTGATGATCAATCCATATTCTCATACCTATAGCTCCCAAGGACCAAAGTTAAGAGAACTAGGAGGAAAGTCTTTCTCGCCTATATCTCAACATTAGCAAGAAACATTACTCAACTTAAATCAAGAAGACTAAGAGGGTAAGAGATTATACCATTTGAAAAGAAAAGTGATTTAAATTCCAAATCAATCTTAGGGAAACTTCAACTCTTAGTTATGGCTTTAAGAAGCTGAAAAGATAAAAAGAAGGAAAACAAAAACTAAAAGAGCTATGCGGGCTCCTGCAATGATTAAATGGTGTGCAAAAAAGAATAACAACCAGCCATAAATGTGCACAAAAATAAAAAATAACGGTACAAGCAAATCATAGAAACTAGTGCAAGCCTTTTAAAAAACCACCTTTACTTTTTCAAAGTCACTTTTTCTTTTGCTACAGAGGAGGAAATACCCTTGAGGCTTTCAAAGCCATTTTATCTATAATTCCATACAAAAAAATATATATATTACACTCATTATTCTTGACATGCAAAAAGCCTAATTTTTCAGAAAGCATTTGGATGTTTCATACAAATGATCCCTTCTTTTGCTAATAGCCCATGAAATCAGCCTCTTTTTTTAGTTCTTTCTGTTCCCACTGGGCAAAATTAATTTTTCCCAAAATTTTCTCACTCAAAATCACCATTCCTATTGTACTAATACAAAGCAAAATCATTTTTACTTCAACAAATGACCAAAACATTTTCTGGGTTTTCCAGCAAAACCAAATCCAGGTGCAAGAAAATGCAATTCAGCTCCAAAGACTCAAATCAGGGTGAATTCTAACAAATTAAAAAAAGAAACCAGAGGCAGAAAATAAGTTCATCAAGTATTATCTAAAGATAAAGAGCCACAGAGAGAGAGAGAGAGAGAGAGAGAAGGGATTACTTTGAACAATTGCAGGAGCAGGTTTCTCATGAACAAGAGGTGGAATCACACTCTTTTCTTCAGCAACATCTTTCTGATGAACCCCTTTTTCTCCTTCTTCAGTTTCTTCCTCTTTCTTCTTCGCAACCACATGGTCCTCTTGTGTTTGTGGTGGAGGTGGTGTTGGTGGTGGTGGTGGTGATGGTGGTGTTGGTTTTGGTGTTGATGTTGGTGCTGGTGTTGGTGTGGGTTCTGAAGGAGAAGGTGCTTCAGCTTCAGCTTCGGCTTTCCTTGGTTCCTCCACACCCATAACGTATTCTTTGAGCTTAGCCACAGTTAATAAACAACACCCAACAAAGAAAAACTAAACAATTTTAGCCCACAGACTCACAGTACCTCAAAGAAAAAACACAACTAGGAGTAATCTAGAAATTCCAATGATGATTACAAAGAACCTCTTCGAGATGAGGAAAAAAAATAAAAAAATCAAAAGGGGTTTTGTAAAATGAAAAACTTTTGCTGAAAACACAGTTTTTCTTTTTTGGAGTATAGGAGGGTGTGTTGGTAATGGTGGTGGTGGTGGTGGTAGTAGTAGGTGCAAATAGCAACAACGGAAATTTGCCAGTTGGGGTCCTGACAAAAGAACGGATATATAGGCTTTCTTTTGGACGTTCCCAATAAAGTGTTTTTATCAGTTTCCTTAGACCTCCAAACCATTAAATAATTATAATAATAAAAATAAATAAATAAATAAAGAGTTTTAGAAAGGAAGTTTTATACAGTTTTTTAGACCTACCATTTTCCAGCTATTTATTTTTTTTTTTCTTTTTTGTTTGTTCATCTTCGTAATGTTTCTAATTAAGGAATAACCATATTCTAAAATTGGACTGTTTTATTTGTTTATATCTTAATTTCAGAGTGTACTTTATAGTATTTGATGTCTTAAATTCTATGCCAAATAAGTTGGTATTGTTTTATCGGACTCACTATTAATTTCCATGACTCTTTTTTTTTTTTTTTTTTTTGGGGTAAACTTAAAAATTCTAACTTGGATTCCTTTTATTTTTGTTCTTTCAAAACTTCAGGTTTTTAAAAAGGGTTTATTTGGAAATTATGTTTTTACCAGCTTCTGTTGGAAGGATGAATCAGTTTTAAAAAACTTTTAAACACTATCAAAATGTTATTTTGAGCTTTTTAAAACTTAGAAATAATATTTCAAAATTATACCAACCAGAATTTTAAGATGTGGGATATATGTTTTGAATAATTATCAATATTTAATTTAATTTTATGGAGATTTAGTCCATTTGGAGAAATGTGTGGTCATGTGACCCAACCATAGGAAATTTGGGTAATAATTTAAAGCCAATTTATTCTGTTTTGATTTTATAAGGCCACTGTGAAGCAAAATTCATATCTGAGGGCAACTTTTGAACCACCATTGTGTCAAAGATTCAAGTTATAGCAAATAAAGAAACACCACCTAAAAAGCAAACTAATTTATTTGATGAATATATTACCTTTTTCTTCTATTAATTTAATTGAGAAAACCATAGAATGGAAATTCGTTCTAACTTGGAAATCATTATTTTTAATCTTCTATGAAACTGATTATTGTTTTACCAATTCTTACTCTTCCGAAATTGCATATGTCATTAATACTCAATTAATATATTAACCAATAGAGATTATAATTTTTTGGTAAATACTTAATTCAATCCATATTCTTGACTGTAAAGCACGGCAAAAATTGTTGTGAAAAATAAAGATATATTGTTATAACTAATTGTCTATATTTATATCCATAAATACAGCAATATATAAAATCACTTTCTTTTGTATGAGAGGTCTGGAGTTATAATAATTTCACAATTTAATAATTTTTTTTTTTGGTAATATTCACAACTTAAGAAATTGATGTTATTTATTTAACAGCTTGAATTTACAAATTAAGTAGCAACCAAATTAATTTCTTGGGCCAATTAAGTTAAAATTGTAATTTTCTTCCCAAAAAAAAAAATAGTTAAAATTATAATAGCACACCTTTATTTTACACACCAAGAAATATTCAAAAAAAATTTTTTCTAATAAAAAAATTCTGACCTTTCGCTCTTTCTTTGTTAAGTGTTACACTGGCACTCTACCTTAAAAGTTGCTAACTTTTAAAACACTCAAAAATATAAATTTAATCATTTACTCACATAAATTTATATTATATTGGATATTTAATATATAATAAGTACTAAAATTAGTTATTTACATATTTTAATATTAAATTATTGATTGACATGCCATTTAACCATTAACATTTCCATATATTTTCATTTTATATATTTAAAAAATGTTCCAAACAAATTATTGATTTTCAAAAATATTTTTTTTTTTAAAAAGGGTACATTTGGTTCACTAGCTTTTTCTTTTTGTTTTTTTCATTAAAGCGACAAGTTTGATCTCAGCACTTTTACCCAAAAAAAAAAATAATAACGTTTTTGTTTTCTATTCTTCCTGATAAAATAAATAAATAAATGCAAAATTATTCCACTTGTTTTTGGTCCTGAACTTATAATTTTTTGTGTTTTTCCTACTTTGTAATTTTATTTTATTTTATTTACTTAAATTCCTACTTTGAAACTTTTTGCGTATTTTTAACCTACTTTGTACTTTGTGGTTAGCCAAAAAGAGGAAGAATAATTGCTGTAAAGAAGCTTGACCCCGGCTATATTAAATGGGAATGTAGATAATTGTTTTGCTAAAAGGAATGTAGATAATTGTTTATACCATATACAAGTTGAAAAGATATGTAATATGGATGTATAATTAATAAACATTCAATTCAACATCGGTCTCTATTATCCAAAAAGAAATTCAACATTGATTTGATTAGTTTTATTTAAATCCCAATTATTTAATAAGGGGTTCATCTATTTTTTGGTTTTAAAAAAGCTTTTTTTTTTGTTTTTTTTGTTTGTTGAAGAGTATTTTAAAATTTTTATTGAATCACACTATTTAACAAAGCAGATAGAAACCCTTATTGTGATTTTTTTTTTTTTTTACTACCATATTAGCTTATCAAAGTACTTAAATAGTTTTGTTAGAGAATATTTTTTTCAACAATGGTTTATATTTCTAACAGGGATGCAAAAAGAATTTACCATTTCACAAAGGCATTGAGAATGGTTTTACATACGAGAAATAATAACAATAAATAGATTATTTATTGAAATTAAGCTGCACTTTCATCTATCATTATAGCTTGTTGATATCAAATTTAGATATGGATGATTGAATTTTTAAAATATAAATTTAATTCAAAATAAACTACTAAAATAATATATCATTTTACCACATTATTTTGTAAATTATTTGATACATCTAATACTATTATTTTATTATTATCATGGTTATTTGTAATTTTATTATTATTTTTTATGAATGTTGTTTTGTTATATTATGTTTTTTTTTTTAAAAAAAAAAAAATCATTAGAGTTACTCAAAATGTGGGCATTGCCACTAGCCATACGTAGGAACATTTTGTTACATTATGTTATTATTACAGTTTTGTCATTAGTATAGATTTATGGACCACCCGTATTTTCTGAGGGAGCAGGAACATGCCAAAATATTTCTGACACATTTACTGTTACACCCATATTTGTATTATTAATTTTTATATACGTTATTTCTACGTATCTATGTATTTGTAACGTGCACATTATAATATATGTATTTTGCTCAAACGTGGGCTAAAGGTGAACTTGGATGGAAAATGATGCTTCAATGAATGGAATAAATCCAAATATAATCCTAGCTGCGGTTTTAAATTAATTAGTTTAATATATTTAATTATTTTTTTTATGGAAATACTTTAATTATTTTTCAAAAATAAGTTTATATCCTTTTTGTTTAAATAATAAAAATGTTTCTGTTGATACTTTTTCTACCTGACTCATCAAGGAATAAGAAGGTTAATGTAATTGAAAATTTTTAAAGATTAATTAATAAGTAATAAGGTTAAATAAGAAAAATGATTAATTAATGAGTAATATGTAATAAATTTTATGATGATAAAATTGTATGGATTGAAGATTGCCCTCTTGGTCAGATTATTGAGTGATGAAGTTATTCCTTATAATCAACGAATTGCCTTTACTGATTCACCCAAAAAAAAAAAAAAAAAGCCTTTGCTTTATATTACAAAGTTTAAATATACTCTATTCCCGAATTATTAAGTAATTTTATACTTTATCCTTCAAAAATACAAAGTTTATATTACTCTATACTATTATTTCGTGTCATTTTTATTTAGATGTACATTTTCTAGTGATGATTTTGTTTTTTGTTTTTCCAATAAACTTCAAGTGATAATATAAATATGAGAAAATTAATCATATTCAACTCAATTGTTTATCAAAAGAAAAAAAAATTCATGTAACTCTATTAATTAAAAAAATTATTCAGAAATTGTTTATTATTATTATTATTATTTTCATTTTTAACTCGTTTGCAAGATTAATTTTATCAAATGTATTAGACAAAATAACATAGTTAAACTAATGTAACAAGAAAATAACAGTTTGAAGGAAAATCAGAATTAAAGTACAATTAACCTTAAGTAATATATTTGTTTAATTAAACCTTAAGTAATATATTTGTTTAATTAAAATGAATTAAAGAAAAAAATAAAAAAATGCTCCGATGGGATTGGCCTGATGAGGAATCGCTCCGAATGCTTTTGAAAACGTCATGCCCGTGAGTGATTTGACCTGCCTGGATGTTTGATGAATAAAAACAGGACACGTGGCACATAAAAATCGTACCAGTGGCACGAGAAAACAGCCGCATGGGCTTCTCCAAACTCCAATCGCCTTGAAATTTTCCATCCCAATTAAAAAAATTAAAAAAAGTTGTTTTTTTACGTGCTTTAAAAAAATTTCAATTATATTTTTATGTCAAATTTGCGTTGCTATTTTTTGACAGTGAGTTTCTCTGCAATAATAAAATCCGCCGATTGACACCATTAAATAATATAAAATTTAATTTATTTTAATTATTAAAATTAAAAAACTAAAATCCAATTTAATATAATTAA
This sequence comes from Ziziphus jujuba, assembly GCF_031755915.1. Lineage (NCBI taxonomy): Eukaryota > Viridiplantae > Streptophyta > Magnoliopsida > Rosales > Rhamnaceae > Ziziphus > Ziziphus jujuba. Next base: position 27,251,112 of record NC_083384.1, read on the forward strand.
ATAATTAAATAAAATATATATTTATTAATATTATTTTTTATCATATGCGATTAAAAAGAAAATCTTAAAACTGAATATTGATATTAATATATAATATTAAATAGGATATATTAATGTTAAACTTTGAAAATGTAAAAAAAAAAAAAAAAAGCAATTTACTGTGGAAGATGATGTAAACCGTGTCTCTCGTGCTATGAAGGTTGCACGCAAGGTACAGAAACCATGTGAGTGAGGTTATGAAATTTTGGAATGGGGTTAAAGAAGTAAGGAAGGTCAGTAAATGGGGCCAGGGGAGGTTGAAGGTGGACCACAAAGTACAACCAGGTCCGGCCACAGGTAGTAGGCGCACATGGTGACGATGGTTTTAGGCTAGAGACCTATTTGCCACGAAACCCAGCCTGGACTCTCAACATGTAGCTGCTACCTGCCTCCCCACTTTTGACTACGACCCTTCCCTTTCACCTTTCACCAATCACCTTCTTTTTCTCTCTCTATTCAACCATCTTCTTTTTTTATGTTTATTTTAGGCTCTACTTCTTTTGAAATTCCTTTAGAAATTTCCCTTTTTTGTTTTATAAAGAAGAAGATACTTTTGGGACTTTTTTTTTTTTTTTTCATCCAAATAATGGTGTTTTTAGAGCTGATTTGCTTTTGTTAATATATGTGGAATCCTTCAACTAATATCTTTATTGATAATTTCTTTTATTATTATATTGATTATTAAATTTTATGGGATCTATCATGACAACATATATGAGCAAATAGAGCCCTGACAGTATCAGCCCAACAAAAAAAAATAAAAAATAAAATAAAATAAAAGATAAAAATAAAAAGAAGCTTGACAACTCAAGAAAGAAATAAGGAATGTGTGAAGGCAAATATTCTTCTAAACTTATATACACCTTTGTCGTCACTCTTGTCAACAATGGAAACTACGACCCTTTTATAGATAAAACGTTGATATGTTAGGGATATATTTTTTATTTCATATTAAATATTTAGTAATAGAGTAAATGTGAAGGGTCGATATTTTCTCAACTAAAATTTTAGTATTAAAAAATTAATCTAAGTCATTTATATTTAATATTTGACATATCAAATAAAATAACATAAGTTATTTAACGAGCTATTTAGCTTTCTTTATCATTAGCTATTTAAGAATAAAATTGAAAAATGATATATGACGATATTAGTTTAAGGTATTTTTAAAATTGTTGCTTTTTAATATTATTTTTTTAAAAAAATAATTTTTTAATAAAAACCAATTAAATTTTCAAAGAATATATAATAACACTCGATTTTTATTAATAAAAATTGAAAATTTTATGCTATGTTTTTTTTATTCTTATTTAATTTTATGTCACATCAATACCATGCATCATAAGATAAAATAAATAGTCCACTACATCAAAACCCTCTTCCTTTATATATATTTTAGGATCTTAGCATACATTGTTATGAGAAATTAATATATGCTCCTTTAGTATATAGACTAATGTTAAAGGTACCATATAATCTACCAAAATATTTTTTAAGTATATATATGTCATCATTTAATTAGTTATCCAAAATATAAATTAGTAAACTTTTAAAAGTATAAGTGTGATTAAATATGTACATTTAGTAAATATTATTCTTAACATTATCAAAAATAATTTTAATTTTTTTTATATTAATACGTATATTTTGGTATCTCTAATATTATTAATAGTAAATAATAATAAAATATTTTTTATTATGGTTGTGAGATCATTAGTGAAGTTAGATAATAATTTAAATAATTATAGGATTCGATTTTAGAATTTTAATATAAAAAATAATAAAATTAAATATTTTAATTAAAATTTATTATATAAATTAGTGATCACCAACTATGTTGATAAATAGCAACTCTAAATATTACTTTATATATTAAAAAATTTCAAAATAAATTTTTAACGATAAAAATATCTATGGTTGATTTTTTTTATTTCAATTTTTAAAAATGTATGTTAACTTGCAATTCCAAAGCGGTGTTAACGATAATAGTCCAAAAAAACGTGAATGCAATGACGAGGAAAATAGATAATTATTCGAAACGAATAAAGAAGTAGATTATGAGTTTTGAAAGGATTATCCTAAATTTTATAATTTTAATGAATAGCAAAGTTCCAAAAAAAGAAAAAAAAAAAAAAAGGAATAATAATAATGATAGTTCTTTTGTGACATGGACATGGCTGAAGAGAATCATAAGAGCAGGCATGCATATGGTTACAAGGTGGTTGCCAGCTGATATTATTACATTCTGCAAAGTCATCCATTAAATGTCTCGTGCTTTAGGAATGTTTGTTCCATCGTTATTTTTCTCAAGGAACTACTGCCCCAAGTAAAAGGTTATGATGGAATGGATAAAGATATATATATATATATATATATATATTCTTATTGCCACGTGTGAATAGTTTTCCATTGCAAATTTTATTACAAACCATTGAATTATTTTAAAAATTAAAATTTAAAATTCTAGATTATAAATTTAATAAAATATTAAAATTTTGAAAGAGTAAAGATAACTTTTATATAATTTCCATAAGTCTCAAATATAAATCTAATTTTAATATTTAAATTAATTTAATAGCCAATAAAAGAAAATTTTAATGATTTTGTCATATATATATATATATATATATACATGTGTGTGTGTGTAAAAATTTAAAATTAAAATGAAAATGGAAAGTGAAAGTAGAGAGAATTTAGAGCCGGCACTACTTCGGCTGCTGCTGTGCAATTTGTAGTACAAGAGTAGCTTTTGAGTGAAAAAGAATGATTCCCTTTCATGGCAATCGAATAAATGAACAACACTTTAATTGGCTTTTTTCCACCTGCCAATTATTTTTACCAAACGACTCAAATTAAAAAAGCTGAATGTTTTGTTTAATCATTTGCAATTATTTCTGCACATCGTCTCCTCGCTATCAAAATTATATATGTACCTTTACCTTTGTGGCTTTAAGGGAGGAAAGAAAAATAATAATAATAATAATTGGTATACATAATTCCTAGCTATCTTCAACAATGGATGATAATTATGCTGTTTTTCTTTATCGCCATTAACTTCATGTGTAACATTGACTAATAGAAAATAAACTTCATGTGTAGCAAACAATGGAAAAAGAGATGACTGATGTAATATGTAAGAGAATTAAATGCTAATCAAAATCATATTACATATATGTTTATATATATATATATATATAGTATATTATAAAAGAAGTATTAAAACTTTCCCCAAAAAAAAGATGTACCGAATATCACTCTCTAGTTATTCAGAAAGAAATATATATCAGTCTCTAATTATCACTCAATCAGCATATATAAATTTATTTAAAAAAAAAAAAAAAAAACAACAACACGAAGAAAATAGTGTATAAAATTTCATAACGTTCATTTATCGAGTCTTGTAATAGTATAGTCCTGAGGAAACATACAATGGTGGTAAATTGGCACTTTTAACATTTTTTTTTTTTTTCTCGGAAGAAACCAAGTAATTCATTGAAATGAAAGAGATACATCAAGATCTAAAGCTCTGGTAAGCTAAATTGCCACTTAAAACTTATGGCAAGGTTTTGATTTAAAATTTTTTTTAATAAAAACAAGTAAATCAATAATTTATATATTTTTTATTAGTTTGGAGTGGGAATTAATCATATTATTCTAGAAATTGAAAGTGTCAATTTCATCACTAACCGCACGAAGAATTTGAAATCTATTTCACCAAAAAGTATATGAGAGAGTGGTTAAACTAATTGAGATTAGTTATTAAACATACATTTTTTTCACCAAAAAAAATTGTTTTTCCCCCCTTAAGTCATGGGTATTATTAATTATTAACAAGTACACGTGGACAAATCCTTTGATCGGAATGCTATGGGCCATGGATTCTGGTGGGATCCACCTCTATCTTGTTGGAAAATGTTCGGAATTTTTTTTTTTTTTTTTTTTGGGTAAAATGGAAAATGTTCGGAATTGGATTACAAAGACCCAAATGCAATTATAATATATAGTTCTTGTCGCATTCCAACTTTACAATTAATTTGTAACTAGAAGAACGTGTTTGACCTAAAAAACAAAACACTAGAAGGATGTGTTTGTTTGTGTCCCCCACTCTACCATCACACAGAGATTTGTAGCCCACTGTAACTTATGGTCCATGGTTTAAGCAAAACTAATTTTTTTTTAATAATTTTTAATTTCTTATGGAATTGTGTGATTGAAGGCTAAAATTATGGCTTTATCCTCATCAAAAGATAATTAATATATAAAGATTATGTTTGTGGTTAATTAATTTTTTTCACTTTTTGGACTTTTTAACTTTTCTATAATCTTCTTCTACCACATGGGAGCAATTGACTATATTATCAAGACCAACCGACCACGACTTGCTTTGGACTTTAAACAAATTGTTCTCAAATTATAGAAAGCTGATGAAGATAGATAGAGATCACATGTTTGGTCATGCAAATTAATATTTTTTTCCCATAATTATAAAATCTTAATTAAATTAGCCGATCAGACGACTAATATATATTTTCAAATCGTTATTAGTGCATATCTAGAGGCAATATCTACAAGAGAAATTATTTACTGAGTACATCTAGGATGAGAGTTATTTGTGTTACTTCTCGTTTCTACTTTATATATATATATATATATATATATAAAATATTATATGTTGTAATAAATACCTCAAATTTCATTAAGAAGGAATAGTCTACAAATCATCCTGAAGAATAGAAGAGAGCCCGAGGGACCCCTCTTTCAACTATGATCATACATGGGCAAAGAAAGTAAACGACGACGAGCTAGCTCAGAACTTCTGTTTGAATCCCTTTGACAATATGAACAAACTAAAGTACCAACAAAAGCAAAAGCCTTCAAAATATTAATAAACATATAAATCATATGGTAGGAATACTCTTTTAGTGTAGTTTAACATCCAATTACATATATAATATATAGATTATATTATATATTATCCAAATTATATATAAAGAAGCATCAGGGCTCTGACATATATTTGGTAATAGCACCTAGTTGATAGTTTATATTAAAAAACAATAATGGAGCCCAATTGGTACGTAAAATGGACCTCTATATGCAAAATTATTGTACCATATTAATTATTATTAAAACATGTTAAAAGATCCCACATATAGTTGTAAGTTTTTTTTTTTTTTTGGGGTTTATTTTTATCATACAAAATTGATCTCCTATTAGAGATATCCCAGCTTACACTGGCATCCACATGTTTTTATAGTGATTTAATTGATTATGTAAATTTGGTTATCTATATTTAGTTTTTAGTTTTTAAAATTTTTTTAAAAAATAAAATATTAATATGTAAAACCAAGGGGACCATAGAAGGTAAATAAAAAAATTTAAATTAAAAAAAACTATAGAATGCTTTTTATAACAGTATAATTTTTCTAAGATAAGTTATGACAATATGGTCCAGAAGATCAATTTTGTTTCGTATTATATTAAAGTAACAACCTAAAATAGTTAATGATGTATCAACCTATAGTTTCAAACATATATATGGTTGTTGGAGAAGGATTTGGAAGCCTCCTCCATAAGGATTAATAAAAATAAATATGGAAGAGGCTTTTTTTTTTTTTTTTTTTTTTTCTGGGGGCTAAAAAAGTGCTTCAATGACACGAGTGTACCAGTTCCGTTGGTTTGATCATCACCATGTACATGAACAGAAACATTAAATATCGAGTCTACAGGATGGGGCTAGGGGAAAGCAAAAAAAAGCCTAGGGAGAAAAAACAAGAAAAGAAAAAAGTGCTTCATGGATGGGTGTAGTTATCCTGAGCGAGATTCTAAATAGGCAATTACCTACTACATGATTTCATTGAGATATTGACTCCTGAGTGTTTTGTAGTAAAGGCTGTCCAAAATAGCCTTAGGTCTTTTACGGTTTTCAGTGCACTCTCTCCTAGAACCTCACATTTTGTAGCTAATCATTTAGTAAGACATGCTTTATACGTTGATCACATTTCTCCTTGGTAGAGGATAGGCTTAAGCGGTTTCAAGTTTATTTAGATGATCCCTCCATACGTTGTATTTACAATTTAAAGCTTGTTTAACAAAAATTCAATTTTTAATTGATTTCCAAATTGTTTGGTAGAAAAATTAAAAATTGAAAAAATTGATTAATTTTTTTATTAATCAATTAATCAATTTTTTTGGATTATAAATTGAGAAAAATATTTTTTTTTTCAACTTTTGAATGTTTTATTATCAATTTTAAAATTAGATTAATGGATAATAAATTTTAAATTGAGAATATAGGGTGTTTTAGATTTGAAAATCCAACGAGCAATCTGGGCAAAAGGATACTACAATACATTTAACCCAAAAAAAAAGAAAAAAAGAATAGTAATAATAATGCTCCAGTTACAACCCCATTTTTGTCATTGAAAGAGACCAAAATGACTTAACCGTCCACAATTTTCAATTTATATGAAAAAAATCTTTGACTGTTATTTCTCGACAACATTATTTGAATTTTACATACGACTAAACGATTAGCTTAATTAAATTGTTTTTGTTACAAACTAGATTGGGTACAATTACCTACTAAAAATTTGTTCTGTTTTCCACACAAATTGTGGATCATGTGTTACTCCCATATTTGCCTAAAAATGAAATTCAAAAAATCTAAATAAAAAAATTAAAGGAAAATTCAATACACAATGGAAAGAGATAGCAAAGATTGGATTCAAAATTTCTATTTTATTTTATGATCTCGTTTCTATATACCTTTTAATTTAGAATATTATTATTTGTTACTATTCATTTTAAACTTTAGCTGTTTAAAATTCTCAGATTGCGTTTTAGCATTTTCAGTGAAATCTTTATAGGTTTTATCCATCTAAAAAAAATATTTACCATATTAGATGAATAGACATCCTTATAAAAAACTTTCATGTTATACTAGAGGCATGTGAAGGTGAAATTGCTACCAAAAAAAAAAAAAAGTTGTCTACAAATTTTCTATTTGTGGAAAGTCTGTTAGATAATATAATTCCTAAATTAACATTTTATTTCTATGTCTACTTATCAATTCACATTTTTGATCTTCTCTCCCAGTATATTAATCATTTGAAAAAGAAATTTAAATAGACATTATCTATTGATAAATATTATATCACTTAAATTTCAACATGTTTCAAATTCTTTACTACATAAGCTTCAATAGAAACCATTGAAAATACTTTTAATTTTATCATTTTAGTTCAATTATAAATTATTGGCTGATGAATTTAATACACAACTCACATAATTTTATTTACCGAAAAATTTAAAGCCTCATGCTACATTGTTACTTCATTAGAAAACTTTTTTATTATGTTTTATTTCATTTTTGATGAGTGTATATGCATAATTTTACCAAATCAATTAGACAAAATCAATTGATAGAACCAAGGTTTAAAAATCAGAAATTTCATCTAAATCTCCTCGAAATTTTTATTTTTTAAAGGAGTCGAAATAAAATTTAGCTTTCAAATAGAAATGGATAGAATTTCTATAATATCCATCGAAATTTTTGAAATTTTGCCAAAATTTCTATGGAAATTTCTGTCAATATATCCAGCAAATTCTTAACAATTTGGTTAAAAGATCCATAATATCCATTAAAATTTCAGAAATTTCTATGTAAATTTTTAAAAATTTCTATAGAAATTTTGAAAATATTTGCGAATTTTTTTAAATTTTTTTATAAAAAAATTCAAAAATATTATTGATTTTTAATAAATTATTTTACCAAATTAACTTTAGTGATAGTATTTTTTTAACATTTTAATTGTTTTTTAAGTATTTAATAATATAAATAAATGAAGTGAATTGAATTCAATAATCTTAATAAGTTCTATTCATTGATAATATATATATACATATAGTTACTATACATTTTGTATAAGACAAATTTATTAAAATCCCATAATTACAAATTAATAATTGATTATATAAGAATTAAAAATAATAACATAAAATAATAATATGAAAATATAATATTATGTGAAATTGATATTGATAAAATTTAAATTAATAATATTAGACAAACAAAAATAAAAAAATTGATAAATATATTATACTAAACATAAAAGACAACTATACGTAATATAGATCTTTATGCTTGACATATTAATAGTTATATAATTTTTTTTTTAAGGAGATATATATTTTAATAATTACTTTTCATATTTTACATTTTAAAGTAAGAATGAGAAAGATATTAATAATTTTCAATTATCTAAGAGTTTTATGAATATTGAGATGATATTTATGAACTATAATGTAATTATAATGATTATTTTATCTTAATTAATAAATAATTTATCAAATATATATACATATATATTTGCATATTTTTATCAATAATAGTTTATTTATAATCGTTATCCTATACTGTAAATTAAATTGATTAAGAAAAATATAATATCTATTCAATATTTTTGTAATTTTTATAATCAATTTGATAATTGATTGTTTAAATAAGCTAATGCTTACGTTTCAACAAAAAATTCTATTTTTCAACATAGATTTCCATCATTTTTTGTAGATTTTTATCAATATTCAAAACTTTCTAATATTTCTATGGAAATTTTCATATTTTGAACTTTCGATATTTCCATTAATACCAAAATTTTGAATCTTGGACAGAACTAATAAGACAAAAAAAATAGTTCTAACCCTTTCCTTTTTTGATAATCGGAGGAAAAAGTGAAATGAGATAGTTGATGTGATTAAATAGATATATTAATAAGTTATTTGTCTTATGATTAAAAACATAAAGGTTTTTTTTTTTTTAATAATTATCGATATTGTCATTTTGTTATATATTCGAATCTAAAAAAAAAAAGATAAAAAAGGATGTTATTTGCCAGCCGATTACAATCTCGGCCGAAACAACAAAGTTTATAGTTATATAGTCAATACATCTATATCTAAATTATTTGCTCAATCGTCCACCATTTAAGATTGCAACAAATAAACATTAATTGTGTTTAAAATAGGGTGAGATTCGGTTACTTATTTGACAGGAACTAAAACAAGAAACAAAAAAGAAAATTAAACGAGTTAAAGTTAAAAAAACACATGGTAGTGTGAAAAGCAGGAGCTTAAATGGGTTACACATGTCTAATCCGTAACACAAACACGCAGCAAAGTAAGAGCAAATACATCACGAAACCCAACTGCTTTGTTTCTCTCTCTTTGGTAACTTGGTTTCCACAAAACTGTTGCTTGTTTGGATCAAAACATGGGTCCAGAGCCCATGGTATACATCATCTTTTCTTCTCTCTCTTCCCCTTTTCCTCTCTCTCTCTCTCTCTCTCTCTCTCTCTCTCTGTGTCTATATATATATATAATATTTGTATATCTCCTTTTCCCATCTGGGGGTTTAGAGAAATTAGGCAAGCTTTGCGTTGATTGAGCTTCCAACATAGTCTTCGGGAATAATAACATACATATTATAAGCTAAATCATTTTTTGTAGTAGAGTGGAAAATTTATAATATGGATGTATTTATTCGCCAAGAGTATGTTACGAGGAGGAGAATTGAAAGAAAAATAGCTGCAGACAACTCTGCAAAGACTAATTCAAAGATGGTTTGGGCCGATTCTGCAGAAAAGGAGAAGAAAGTTTCACCACCACCGCCACCACCGGCAGCGTTACGGCTTCCCAATGAGTTTTTGGTTTCTTCAGCCGCTTCTACCACTACAAATGGACTTGGTGATGGCATTGTTTTTGGCTGTTGCTCTGCCTAATTTTTCACTCTATATTAATACCCATTTGTAATTTGTAACAACTAGTTAGAAGGTTTTAGTCTTTTTATTTTTAGACCCCTTTTAAAATTTTTAATATGCCATTGCATTATTATTCTACCCCAAAAAAAAAAAAAAAAAAAAATTGCCATTGCGTTATTTTCTTTACCACTATACTTTTTGCATCTTCTTTTTCAAAGGGAAAAAGATAAATTTAGGAAATTTCTTAGGAATCTTTATTTTATTCTTTTTCAAAAGTACACCCACCTTTAAAATCTTTGTTCTATCTATGCTTGTTGGGTCTATGCAAATTTATGGTATTATCTCATCCTGAACTATTTAAGTATTGAGTTAGAAAATATTATCTGTAACAATGCACTATGTCAGATTTATGTAATGATCCATTTCATATTCAGCTAACAGCATTGATTTTCATTTTTTTTTTTAAATAATTTTAGATTGTGTGTGGATTTTAACTTTCTGCTGTTCCTGGGAACATTGAAATGTTGAATTAAGAATAGTTGATATTTTCTTTTTTCTTTCAAAAGTTATAAAAAAAAAAAAGAAAAAGAAAAAAGAAGAAGAAGAATAGTTGATTTTTTATGATGCCTTGAAAATGGGTTCTTATTGGTTTAGCTGATTAGCAAGTAACGGACTTAGGATAGGCTATCTGTTCGTTGTGGGCTTTGTATTCTCCTCCGGATTGGGTTTAGCTTACTAGCCCATGGACCACGCGTCACTGCCAATGAAATTGAAGATTTGTGGTGGAATCTATGTGTTTACATAAAATGTTATCCAATCTTTAATTAGCTGTTGTCTGTAATAATCTTTGGACTAAATTTCAATTACATATTTTCATTTAATTATAATCTGAAAATTAGAATTGATATTTTCTTAGTTTTCTATATATATCAAAATAGATTCACCTATTAGTTTTTACAATTAAAAAGCAATATTTTTTTATTCAATAATATTGTAAAATCACAATTATGGTTTTTAGCTATTAAAATTAATGGGAAAAAATTAACAGATAAGAGGTTAATGTTATTTATTCAAGAATGTAGGTGTAATTATTCGAGAATGTAGGTGTAATTGTAATTAATGTAAAACTAATAAGGTTTAAATGTAATATTTTCATTTTTTTAAGCTTAATTTATCTTATGCCTGAGAGAGTAGTGCACATGCTTCACAATTTTATTTTATTTTTGTTTGTAATAGACATATTTCACCATTTAAATTAACCCATTAAATGTGAAAATAATAATAATAATAAATACAAGAGAATTTTTACTTATAATTCCAAAACAATTCTATACAATTTCCATATTTTAAATTTCCACACAACTACCCTTTTAAAGATTTTTTTTTTTTTAAAATTTGAATTAACTAAAAAAATAAAAAATAAAAAATAAAAATTGCTCTCCCTTTATATTGAGCCACGACCAACAAATGCCAGGAGGTCATCGGTGAATGTTTCTCATACAAAGTTTTTTAACAAAATTTATTGATAAATAATCTGGATCTTTCAATCAATTTAATCCAACGGTTTGTGATTATCTTTCTAAAAACTTTAAAATCTCCATATTTAAACATCTTTTATTTTTTACCAAATAATTTATTGACGTCAAAATAAGCTCTCTCTCTCCCCTAAGTAAACCCCTAATCATCTTTTTTCTCTCCTCAACCCAAATTCAATTTTCAACCCTATAGCAGCCACAAACTTATCATTCCTATAATAATCTGTAACAATGCACAATGTCAAATTTATGTAATGATCCATTTCATATCTAGCTAACAGTGTTGATTTTCATTTTTTTCTTTTTTTAAATAATTTTGGATTGTGTGTGGATTTTAACTCTGCTGTTCCTGGGAACATTGAAATGTTATTATATTAAGAATACTTGATTTTTTTTTTCCTTTCAATTAAAAAAAAAAAAAAGAAGAAGAAGATTAGAAGAAAAAGGATAGTTGATTTTTTACGATGCCTTAAAAATGGGTTTCTTATTGGTTTAGATGATTGGCAACGTTAGGACTTAGAATGGGCTCTGTTGATTGTGGGCTTTGTATTAGTGTTTAGCTTATAAACTCATAGAGCATGCTTGATTCGTGATTGAAAATTGAGAATATATTTAATTTTGTGTTTAATAAAATTAAAATGGATTATAGATTTTAAAAAATTTAATAGATTATTCTAAAATTTTATAGATTTTATAAAAAATTTATAAAAATCTAATAAAATTTTTGAAATTAAAATGGAATTTTATATTAATAATTTTATCCATTATTTTATTTTTTAAATATTTTTAAATTTATTAAAATTTATTATTTTTAAAAATATTTAAAAATTAATTATCTTTTCAATACTTTTAAATTTTAAATTTTTTTTATAAAATTCTAATTAAATATATCTAGATTTTAATCAATTTTTATAAAATTTATTAAAATTTGAAGTGAATATTATTAGATTTATATAAACTATTTTAAAATTTAAATCGAATACTTTTAAACTTTTAAACATTTTTAAAATCTTTCAAATTTTAAATTAAATAGACTTATAAAAATTTATGGTGGAATCTATATTTTTACATAAAATGTTATTCAATCTTTAATTAGCCGCTGTATGTGATGATCTTTGGTCTAAATTTCAATTACACCTTTTCGATTTTGTTATAATTGTATTTGAAATCATATTCTCAAAATATTATAATTAATATTTTTTAATTTTTATATTTATTAAAATGAACCCATCTATTAGATTTTACAATTAAAAATTAATATTTCATTATTGAATAGTTTTGTTAAAATACAATTATAATATTTAACTATTAAAATTAACATGTAAAAGTTTATAGATGAAAGATTAATTTTAATTTTTTGAGAATGTAGGTGTTATCGTAATTAGGGTCTAAATGAAATATTTTTATTTCTTTAAGCTTAATTTATCTTATGCCTTAAGAGAGAAGTGCACATGTTTCACAATTTTTTTTTTTTTTGGGTGATAAACATGTTTCACCCTTTAGATTAACCCATTCAAGGCGAAAATAATAGCAATAATAAAAACAAGAGAATTTCTACTTAAAGTCCCACATTTCAAATTTCCACAATTACTCTTTAAATTTTTTACAAATTTTTTTAATAAATAATCTAGATTTTCCAATCAATTTAATTCAATAGTTTATAATTATCCTCTTAAAAACTTTAAAATCTCCATGTTTAGACATCCTTTATATTTTATCAAATAATTTTCTGATGTCAAAATGATCTCTCTCTCCTAATTAAACCCCTAACTATCTTTCTCTCTCCTCATCCCAAATTCAATTGTCAGCCGTATAGCATCCACAAACCTATTATTCCTATAATAATGTGAATTCCAAAAAATGAACAAAAAGGAAGTATATACGTATACCATAATCATGGTGTAGTAAGTAAGGATTGAGATCAAAGCAATATACAATTATAATCTTCACTATCTGTTCTGTATGTTCTTGCAAGTAGAGTTGGAGCAAAATGTGGTCAAAATCTTGAAAGCAATAGAAATATTAAACTTAATATTTAAAAATTTCAGAAAAACAATATTTTATTAAAGCATTAACAATGGGTAAGTAGAATTCAATTCAGTGATATATTTGCATCTCCTTAAAAACCAAAAAAAAAAAAAAAAAAAAAATCTGCGAAATAAAATCTTGGTGCACCCACCCACTGCCTATGAATTGAAGCATCAAATTACACGTACCCATAAAATTGTTCGTCATATCTATATAATTCTTTTTTTTTTTTTCTCTTTGATTGAAAAAAAAAAAAAACACACACACACAAAATATTCGATTGCTAAAATTAGAGTTAAAGAGTTGAATGATTGGGTGAGATAGAGAAAAAGGGTTTGGTAACTTAGGGGAGAGAGAAGGATTGTTTTGGAAAGTTATTATTACAACAAATAATTTACCCAAAAAATAGTATATTTAAATATGAATTAAAAAAAAAAAGAATATGAAGATAAAAGATTTAAAGTCAGTATATAGAATGGTTTTTTTTAATAAAATAGGAATACTTATTTATATGAATTAAAAAAATAAATATATATATTTATATATATGTTTTGTTATTATTTTGAATTAGGTTTAATGCTTAATCTTTATAAAGTTTTTTTTATAAAAAAAATCAAATTCGGTAAAAATAAATAATTAAATATGTATTTTTAATTTAAGATAATGCATCTCAATTTAAGTATATTTCAACTATGATAAGAATATTTATCCTTTAAAAGAAAAAAGTAACAATTCTGAATTTTTTAATAAAAATAGTTATTATTTAAAACGAGAGAATAAATATTTTTATGGAATGAATATTTTTGAAATTTAAAATATATCAAATATAATAATAATCAATCATATGGAATAACTATTCTATTCATACATTTACTCTGTATATCAAATGTGCTTTAAGGATTTTGAAAAAAATAAATACCATTAGATTATATTAATTGAATAGTTTAGATTGTTTATCAAAAATTTTGTTAAAAGCTTTGAATGGGGAACCTATTAGTTGCCGAAATCTATATTATAATTGTTTTTTTGAAAGAAAGAATAAAATGCTATAAAAGAATGCTCGATTAGGTTTTGAGCTTGTGTGGAGGGGTAGAGGAATTAAAAGAAGGAGCTTCATAGGTAAAACCCCAAAGCTAATTCAAAAAGGAAAAGAACAGAAGATGATGGGGATAAAAGATTTGTAGGTAAATTTATTATTTTATGGGTATTTTGGTGATTAAAAAATTTATAAAACTGTATAGAATTATAACTCATCTAAATCTAATTTCATAGTTTCAGTCAAGTCAAAATTCAAATGATAACAAAACAATAACTTTTTTATTTTTTGTTTATACATTTAATAATAACTTAATAATATCAGTATATTATCGAAAACATTCCTAATGATAATAACAACAACAATAATAATAAAACATCAATTTAATAATTATGTACTTTGTGCCCCTAAGATAATTAATTAAACAAAGAGAGAGCTACATTTCCATCACTGCTACCGTTTTCTCCGTGGTGGTGATATGAAGATCAGCAGGATCATCATCATCACAATCAGAAACCAAATTGACTAAAAAGTCAAATATATCAGTGGCTATAACAGCAGAAGCAACATCTTCTCTATGAAGAATCCTCCTTTTCCCTTGGAGAGTTAGCATCCAAGACCTCTTAGTGAGTTCCTGTATGAAAAGCTCACAAGCCTTTGAGAACACAATTGGAGCCTCCCCTGATATCATTTTCACATCCTCCCCAGATTTCTTCATGATCTTCTTGATCCTTGCCAATGGCAAAGAGTGTGGACCAGTTTTCCCTGATATCCCTCCTGATAATATTCCTGAGTATGCTCCTGCTTGCCTCATTTTTGTTTTGTTTTGGTTTTTTTTTTTTTCCTTCTTTCTTTCACTTTCTCGGAAAAAAAAAAGGTTGATTTATTTTCTCTCTCTGGAATATGATTATGTAAAATTATATGAAAGAACGTGGAATACAATATGTGATTCTGTTTACTACTTATATAGGGATGGTTTGGTAGCCAGAGAAAAGATTACGTAAAGAGAGCGTGGCTAGTGGAAGGTATAGGGTATTACTTTGGCCGGCCAGCCTGCTGCTTAATTAAGCCGGCTAAATCCAGGTACTAATTGCCTTTGATATGTAATTTAATTTATGTATTTAAATATTTAATATTTAAGTACATTTTTAAAGCATTTTCTAATTTAATCAAAGTCAAAATAAAACCGTTGAGAGTTTTTTTTTTTTTTTTTTTTTTTTTTTTGAAAGAAAACCTTTGAGAGTTACTAATTAATACAAAATGAAATTATATTGTTATACCCTTATTTACAGTCAACAATAGAAAATAATTGGGATTTGCAGTTCTAGGCCATGATAGATGGGTGAAATGATTGTTCTTTAAGCCTAATTAAAAATTTATAGCTTGAAGGCGTTCTTTGGCCAAGTGATTGGTATTTTCGTAGTTAACTTCGAAGATGGTTTAAGGTTATTGATATAACTTCCACTTAGTAGATATCCAAAGCATTTTCTAAATTAAAAAAAAAGAAAAGAAAAGAAAAACTTCGAGAGCTACTATAACAAATGATGTTATATGATAATTAGATGAAAACCAATCTTCTCAAAACTATATGTTCCATTATTTATATGTTAAATTTTTAAAACTAAAAATCTTCATTGGATAAGTAACAATATTCTTTAGTTCAACACTTTATTATGTGTTACAAAATAGAATATGGATAGTTATTAGGAGATCAAATTTGTAATAATATATATATATATATATATATATATATATCTATATCTATATAATTTAAAGATATTTTTGAAAACCTAGTTATTAATTAGTTGATTGGTTTTAGTACTTAAACTTTCTTCAACCTGAGAAATGTCACATATATATAACTTATTTATGGTTTAAACTACTAGGTTGGCAAATTACTACGCTACTTTAGTACTGCCCAATCACTTTCACATGCTGTCATCTTCAAAATTAGGTTGTGAATAGAATCATCCTTGCCGACAAATTATTACTTTGTGGCATGGCCAAATTCAAACAGATAAATATGATAAACCCCAACTAGCTACTAGCATGCAAATATATATATATATATATATATATTTATATGTTTATGTTTATATGTTAATATATTGCATTAATATATTCAACTTGATCTTTGGTCTTATATTTGGTTTTAAGCCTGAATACCGAAAAAAATGATGGTTGAGATTTGGTCAAAGTTTAATATATAAAGGGCTTAGGGACGATTGGCTCATATCACATATGTGGACGTCGTTGAGATATGGTCTAAATTTAGTGAATAAACTATGCACGGATATAGTCCATTGGCTAAAATTATATTCCAAGGTACTTATTTATGGCCGACAAGTGACAATTATTAATTAATCGTTTTTATTGCTATAGTTGACAACAAATAACTTACAATATCATAGGCTGCTTGTTCACATTTTACGTCTGATCTTTATTAGCAAAATGACTTCTAAATGAATGCATAGCTGAATATAGTCTTTTTCATTTTTTTAGGTAAATGTATTCATACATATGAGAAAGTATTTTATGTACTAATTTTTCTATGTTAGCATTATGAACGTGCAGTCAAGATTTATTCAGTTGTTGCCATCTGTTTCCACCTAAGCAAAAAATTACAGACAGGAAAAAACTCTCACATCAGCACTTTGAGTAAAAAAATAAAAACCCGCAAATATACAAACAATAAAAAAGGCATCCATTTTTGTGTAAGATACACACAAAACAAATGAAAAGGGGTTTGAGCAGTATTAAATTATTACTGATTTCAAATAATTAAGGTGTTGGTTTATTATATATATCAAACTTTAAAAACTCATATATACAAACAATAAAAAAAGGCATCTAGTTTTGTGGAAGATACACAAAACAAATGAAAAGGGATTTGAGAGGTATTAAATTAACACTAATTTTAAAAATTTAAGTTATTAAGATGTGGATTTATTATATATATCAAACTTGTCTAACATTCCCTTTCATTTGTAGGCTATTTTTGATCTTTATGAGCGTCAAACTCTTATAATAATGGGATTTAAGCTATTTTTGGTCTTTACAAGTGCCAATTCTTTAAATCTTATATCAAACTTGTCTAACATTTTTTTTTTTCATGTATAGGCTATTTTTGGTCTTTACGAGTATCAATTTCTTAAATCCTTAAATGGTTGGCAATGTGAGGATGTGAGTTTATTATGTATATAAAACTTGTCTAATATTTCCTCTCACTTGTAGGTCATTTTTAATCTTTACTAGTGTCAATTGGTGGTAATGTGAATGTAGTGGGATTTAAACTATTTTTGGTCTTTACGAGTATCAATTCCTTAAATCATATATCAAACTTATCTAACATTTCCTCTCACTTATAGGTCATTTTTGGTGTTTATGAATGTTAATTCCTTAAATCCTTAAATGAGTGGTAATGTGACAGTAGTGGGATTTAAGTCATTCTTTGTCTTTACGAGTGTCAACTCCTTAAATGAGTGGTAATGTGACGATAACATTCCCTCTCACTTGTAGTCTATTTTTGATCTTTACGAGTGTCTATTCCTTAAATGGGTGGTAATATGATAGTAACATTCCCTCTCATTTGTAGGTTATTTTTGAAGTGGTAATATGATGATGGTGGTATTTAAGTTATTTTTAATCTTCATGAGTGTCAACTCTTTAAATGGGTGGTAATGTAATAGTAACATTCCCTGTCACTTATAGGCCAGTTTTGGTCTTTATGAGTGTCAATTTCTTAAATGGTAACGGTAACATATGCTATTTTTGGTCTTTACGAGTGTTAAATCTTTAAATAGGTGGTAATGTGGCGGTAGTGGGATTTAAATTATTTTTGGTTTTTACAAATGTCAATTCTTTAAATGGATGAAATGTGATAATAGTGGAATTTGAACCTAGAATTTTAGAATTTTAAGCTTTGATACCATATTAAATTATTACTATTTCAAAAGCTTAATCTATTATAATGTAGTTTATAAGGAAACAAAAAAAAGAAAAAAAAAAAAAGAAAAGTTTACAATGTATATCAAACTTGCCTAACATGCAGCAATGGGAAAAAGAGTTAGTATGGAATCAAATAAAATTTTCTCATTCTCTTCCATTTAGTCAAAGGTCTTAAGCTTCATCAACCATCTAATTCATCTAAGTTTTTTTTTTTCCTTCATTATTTTTTTAAAAGGCAACCAGTGAAACCCCCGTCCCCTTTTCCATCTGATTTGATTGTCCGATTAGAAAACTTGGATGACTTTTCTTTTTCCTTTATTTATTTATTTATTTATTTTCATTCCTTTTTCGTTTTAAAAGTGCTTTCAACTAATAATCAGTGGCAATCGTGGGCAGTTCTTCATGGCGGAGGCACACACTAGGTTTTTTCTCCATGGCAGTACAGGTAGAGTTATTCTTGGTGGGGAGGCACGAGATGGGTTCTTCGTGGTGCCGACAATGGAAGTTCTTCAATAAGGACAATTAATTTTCTTTACAGGAACTCAGATATGATAAAAAATGATAAATATTTTCGCGCAACTAGAAAAATAGAAAATATATCATATTAAAATTAAAAGTTTAACATTTATGAATTTTTTACCTCCCTATAATTTTTTGCTTAGTTGGAAATAGATGGCAACAATTGAATGAATCTTGACACCACGTTCATAGTGCTGATGTGTAACTGTTACATAAAATACTTTTTCAGATCTTAATACCACATTTAAAATGCTGACATGGAGTAACTATTACACAAAGTATTTTTCTCCATAAATAGTTATTGCCTCCTGTGTTGTTTGTAAAGGAGATTTTTTTGAAAAATTTTTTTATAACTTTTTTTTTTTTTTCAACTCATCTTTGTGTTGTGATTTATCCTTTTTACAAGTGAAGTGTGTTGATCTCATTGAATGTGTCTCTTAAAGATGTGTGGTTCTCAAAATGATTTTCAAATGAATTGTTTCAGATTTTATCATTACTAAGATATTGCCCAAAAAAGATAAAATATTTTATGTCAATTTTCAAAATCTTTTCATAATCCGAAATTAGTTTACCTTGTCTGTTTCAACAGGAATAATCTAGCAGCAAAACTATTATTTATTTAAATAAAGATTCCTGTAATCCCCAAAGATTAAAAAGAAAGAAAAACATTTATTTGTTTGCCCAATTAAATAAAGAATACATCAATAATGAATCCCTTGTGCGTAAAATCTATTGCTTAATTTTGTGCTCATCTCCACAAGAACATTCCGACAGTAAAGCCACTATTTTATCTGGTAATGTTCTAGTGTTCGAATCTCCCATTTCCAATATTAGAAAAAGAAATTTTTTTGTGCTATTTCATTGACCTTGATTTTGTATATTAATGTTCTATTCTATTTGCCCTATATATCATTTTGTGCGTCTACAAAATATGGGAGTGAAGTCCAGTTGAGGATGGGACATCGGCATTCACTTTAAAAGTGTACAAGCAATATCCATTTCTATATTTCTTTCCTAAAATAAGGAAAAAGAAATCCAGTTTTATTTTATTTTATTTTTTTGATGAAAAAGAAACCCAGTTTCTAAAATTGAAAGCCGATAATTGGTATTACATGCAAATTTAAATAGAATCCATGTAATATATTACCACATCAATCATTATCTAATTCAACACAATCAGTTATGGCTTCTTTGTGGTGGTTCTCAATCTTCAACTGGGCCCAGTATTCCACCTAGATTTGTTGTCACTTGTACTGTTTTTGGGTTGTCCAAACTTTGGGCCAGACACATTAGATCTCCAAAACTTTTTTTTTTTATTTTTTTTTTACTTTCTTTTTCTTGTCTGCTCATGACCCAAACACAAAGTCACAAACCTTCCTACATTTTCTATTTCTTTTCCTTTTTCTGAAAATGTTTCTGTTTCCAAAGGTAGATTCTTCTAATTACTAAAATTCATAGCCCACGAGGACCCACACCCTTTTTCCATTATCTCTCTCTACTAAGAAATCTTTGGTTTTGCCGGGGGGGGGGGGGGGGGGGGGGGGGGGAGAAGAGAGAGAGAGAGAGAGAGAGTTGGGCTTGCTTTCATTTTTCCATCACGTGAGAGCTGTACCCTTTTTAGGCCTCTAGGGCAAGTGATGTTTTTCTCTTTTGTGTTTCCAAATCAACTTTAGCAATTGAAGTATGTATCTTTTGCATCTATTCTATTCTCTTCTCTTCAGTACTTTTCTTCTTTAAAATAAATTAAATAGTAAGGAGATCAAAGCTTCTTACAGCGAAGCAAATGGGCCAAAACAAAATCATGCTTGGAAAGTCATTGTTCAACACCTTTAATAATGAAATGTAATGTATAGGATGAGCAAATGGGGTCGACCACCTTCACGTGAGCACCTTCTGTTGTCTCTCATGAGTGCACATAAACCTAATCATCATCTTATTTCTCTTTCTCTATGCTTTAGTGTGTTTCAGCCTGCTCCTTATCCTCCCATCCCCAAATAAAATTGTAGCTTCTAGTGTCATATAATATATACAAAGTGTCATATTATACATACAAAATGTTAGATTAAAAGTAATTCATGAAATATATTATTTAAGTTATATGTAATTGGACGTTAAGTCCACGACAGAAACCAACGATAATGTTTAATAAATTAGAATTATATATATATAGATATTATTTTTTTAAACTATTTTCAAATCTTATAATAGATGATATAATGATTTAACAATTTTGTATGAATGAAACCTCAATTAATTATTTAAACAAATTAAAAATCTAATTGCGGATGTGAGAATTTAAAGCACTAACACTTTTACAAATTGAGAGATAATTCCCACCTAATCAATTCTAAATAGAAATTATCTTATCAAGTATACTGAACTAATTTCAAGTCCAAAATCCTAGAAAAGAGTTTTATTGCAATTCTTTGTCTACGTATCATATTATATAAACTATAAAGTAGAAAGAAAACAGGAAAAAATGATTAAATCATCTTTTTATTTCTACAAGCTAGCGAACCATTATTAATGACTGCATATGAACTAGTTTAAATATCTGATGTTGTCAAGTTGTCACATGCACACAAATGTATTTATGACAGAAAGATAAAGTGGAAATCTAAAGATACTATCTCATGTGACTAAAAGTAATGGAAGGAGCTACATATTTGGTTAACACCAGGGTATGAAAAACATATTTTGTGTTTTGCTTTTCTCAATCATTATTTCCTTGTTAGTACTAAAGCTTTTGTTTGTCATGTTTCCAAACGGAATAAAAATATATACTACTAGTTCCGTTGGGATCAAGTCGTAGATACATCCATCCAGCCAAAGGGGAAAAAAAAAAAAATAATAATAATGATAGAAAAAAATTGTATATACATTTGCTATATAAGGCTACGATGCGGACCGTCTACATGTGAATTCATCAAAGCAGAATTTTTTTTGAAAAAAACATAGATTTTGTTGTTACACACAGCAAAATTGATATATTTTTTTTAAAAACATCACTTTTGGTGTGGATCCGTATGCCGATGATCTGCATCGTAACCTCATCCTACATTGCTATACATATATATACAATAATAATCTTATTTAGAACACGTTACACCAATATCAATGCCATATGTAAATTTGGTATAAAGTTTCACACCGATATTAGTGTGATATATTTCCTATATATTTCGGAACAAATTTTTTTGGGGTTAGAGAATCACTGTATATATATATATATAATAAAAAATGAGATTTTTTCTTCTTTTATAATTAACCATGAAAATATAGTACACATATATTTGAATGATCATGTGAGTCCATTTTCTTTGAGTAATCGAGGCAAAAAATAAGGGTACTTGAGTGGTCCTCCTGAGATATCCCTCTTCCAATTCCCAAATTTTTATATCTAAGAAAGATTATTTAATAACTAGGGGGGTTCTTAAACATAGAATAATGTCTCAATATCATAAACATGGTAGGCTAGCTTTGAGAGAGAGAGAGTAAGAGGGTTCATTAATATTTGGCTCTACGTCCAACGCATGGAGTTGTTGAATTAGGTTCACCTAAACATTCCACCCCTTAACTTGATTTGCTAGCTAATTGGTAGTAGATTAATTGTCATTCATTTACCCCCCCGGAAAAAAAAAAAGGATTAATTGTCATCCTATAAACTGTTTTCTTCAAAAGAAAAAAAAGGAAAAAAAAAAAAGAAAAAAAAGAAAAAAAAAAAAGAGAATAAAAAAGAAAAAGAAAAAGGTAAAGGGTCCTGTTTCAGCTTCCAGATAATTGACTGAAACTTAATTGGCTGGAATGGATGTTGGTCCAAATCCTAAATGCATATAGAAAACATATAAACAGATCATGAGCTATATATACATATATATATATATATATATATAGTTCTTCTTCTACTTTACTTTTTAAAATTAATTATATTCCTTTATATTTAATAAGACTAGCTGTACAGATTTACCAAAGAAAATAAGAAAAAAGAAAAAGAAAAAAAGTTAAGAGTTGCATGTACAAAGTGGAGAAACATTCTATTATGGTAATTGTCTATTACCTCTAATATGACCGACAAATTTATAACATTTTATTAGAGATTATAGAAGCTTATTACTATTACCATTATTAGAATTAATGTTTTTCAATTTTAGTTTTATTCCAGGATCCTCCATAAAAGAATTTTTATACATGTATATATATATATATATTAAAGACATCAAATATGGCAAACCAGAAATACTAAAAGTACAAGAGCCAAGCTTATGTTCTCATTTATTTTAATTATAAAACAAACTTTTTTTTTTTCTTAGTGGAAATATGAGATTTTATAGGGAAAGTAATGTTTGGGTACCTTTTGTACAAAGAAAATGTGGGCCTAATAGAAAGTAATTTAGAGATGATTGATGAAGTTTGAAGGAAAATAAATTCCACAAGTTAAACACTGGTAATACTAAAGACAAAAATTATAAATATTGAGAAATGATATTAATTTGAAGAAGTGCTACATCAAAAAATTTATTATCCAAAACAAAACGAGGTTGGTTGGTTGATGTTGGAAGCTTTCGAAAACTCACTTTTACAAGGAACAAACATTCGTAGTATGTGACTTCATCATAATATATACATTGATTTTCCAAGAATAGCAGAATTAGTGAATAATGATAAAGTTCTAATGGCCCTTACTTTTATGACAGATTCTAAAGATGATAGCTTAATAATTACCCAAAAAGGCTTCCACTTTGCAAAAACAATGTTGAAATTCATGATCATTAAAACTTAAGATAACCAACCAATTGTATATCAATTACAAAACCATGTAATATTTGGTAAGATTAACATTGGATGAGGTTGGGAGGGGTCATCATGATCATGATGAAGAGGTGGATTAAAGGTCTTTCTCTTATGAATAAGTTGGAAAGGGTCGAAGGGGACCATCTAGCCAAGATAATGATATCCATCTCCTTTAATTGTAAATAAAATCATCATATACAGGCATCAACATCTTTGTGGTTCTCACTTTACTTCTATGGAGATGGAACCCTTTCTCCAACTTCTATTCCCTTAGTTCTCTATACGCAATTTATTTATTTATTTTTGTGTATTGAGGTTTAATTTGTTGTAAAGCTTTAAATTCACATTACTTCTCCCCCCTTATATTGGGGTTATGAGAGATTTCGAATTCTTAAATCAGTGTACGAGAAAATATTAATTTTGCCATTAAAATTATTCTCAGAGGAAAATTATGGTTTCTTTATAAAAAATTTTAGATGAAGTTTTAAGACTTTAAATACAATGTAGTGATAAATAAATAAATAAATAAAATTAGGTCTTAATTAAAGACTTTGCAGAGACTCTTTATTCTGCAGGTGTGAAAAAACTAACTAGTTGCTTGTTTAAACTAATATCATAGACTATCCGAATTCATTGTCTCCATTTATTTCTCCAAGCATCATTAATTACTTTGTTTCTTGTATATGTGCTACATACATAATAGTCATTGAACATTAAATGGTAACAGAAATCGATATTATCATTAATTTTATTTACAGAAGCACTCAGCTATGCGTGTGTTTAGTAGGGGTTATTTATGTATTTATACATATATATATTTATATAATATACATTGTACAACAGTGCAATCAATAATATATACATGCATATAAAATTCAATGTTGGACTATAAGTTCATTTCACATAAATTTACATGCACAAAATGCAACACAAAGAGACACATAAACACCAAAAACTGTCATCCATAAATTTCAAAATGGCCATATATGCATTAAGGGCATGGACCCCTTTACCCTGTTGTCACCCACTATGTAATGGGTTTGTGAGTTTTACTTTTTCATAGCATATAGAGTTGCCACGGCTATCAAGCACATGAAGCCCTTTGTCAAAATGCAACCAAATCTTTTTAAATTCAGTACCTAAGTTCTCCTTGTATAGAAGGCCACATCCTTCCAAAAACATCCACCTTCAACCTCCTTCCTCCTAAAGAAAAAGTTAAAATAACCTAAAACAACAAAAAATGAACACAAACTAGGACCACAAAATGGGAAAATTAACCAAAGATGTGAAATTTGGATTGAGTATATTACATGTACCCCATCAAAGCCTTTGATTTGGATGTAGAAGTCCAGAAAGGTGCAAAAGACTCATTATTTAATTGGAACTTACTCAAATAACTACTTAAAATTGTACTTTAATACATTTTAGTTGGAGAAAATTTTACGTTTAAACTTCAAATTTAAAATGTTCCAATTTAAACTCTCAAATTTCAATTTTAGTTCAATTGGATTTTTGGCAAAATGGTGTTAATGGTTTAGAATATTGTGGAGGCTTAAAAATTTTTCAAAAATCTTTCCAAAAAAAAAAAAAAAAAAAAAACTCTAATTAAAAGCCAAACAAGGCCTTAGACAGTGCATATAATATGTATTGTGGAAAAGGGGTGATTCTGGTATATAGTGACAGCAGGTGCACGCTTTAGAGTCACGTGGAGTATTAATTCAGTGTGGTTAAGGTCACCCGATCACGCCCAACACATGAGCCGGCTTTAAAGCCAAGTAATAGGGAATAAAGATATTGAAACACCCAATGCAACTACCCTCTTTTGCTCTTACTCTTCTAATAAGCTTTCACCTCATATCCCCTCCACGTTCCACCTTACATTTCCACACCACCATAACCAATTTCCTTCCAACTAATCCCAAATTCCTCACCTCTTCTTTTCTTTTTTCTCACAAAATATCTCATACAAAGCTATCATATTTAATTTGTTTCAAAGTCCTACATTTATTCTGTTAATATTGCATATAATTATTGAACGTTATACAGATAATACGACATAACGGTTATATTATATATATTATACACTTCATATTTTGGTAGTCTCTTTACCCTTTGCAAGTATATTTCAATAAGGTTTCTACTAAAGAAAAAGAGTCTACTTTTCCTTGATGAAATTTTGGAGTTTTGGTAGAATATCAAACTTGAAAACATACCTTAGGAGTGAAGCTATAGGTAAAGGAGTAAATGGTGGCTCCTCCAAACATGTTTCTTTTGAAGCTCAAAGGCTGAAATGCAGAATACCTTTTCTTTGTTTCCAATTCCCAGTACCTAACATTCATATACATTAACCAAACGGCAGTTGTCTTGTATTTTGTACACACACATACATAAATAACACTATATTTATATATCTGTATATATACAGATTAAAGTATCTAGTTTTAATGTGATTGGCCAAACAACGTAGAACTCAAAAATATTTTTCTATTAGCAAACATACATCTCTCTGCCAGCATCTAACAAACAATACCAAACATAGAAATCAAACATTATTTTTATATTCCTTGTGAATTGTGATCGTGAATAATATTAAACTGTGAAGTTGCTTAAGGGGCACGTGATATCTATGCAGATTGGATTTTCTTTATTTTTCTGTTTTTGGGTAAATGATTGCATTTTCTTTATGGTTATTAACAGCTAGGCTTAGTTGATGAAGTACTTTTAATACATTTTTTTTTCTTTATTTTTTCAATTCACAGAATAATCAAGTTCCATTGATTCTCGCTCTTTATCTGCCTCAAGGTTTTTCTTTCTTCTCTATATTAAGACACAATCAGATACATACCCAAGACATTTTAATAATATCAGTTGCCAGAAATTCATAATATAAAATGTTCAAAACCAAGAGAAACATTTACAGTATTCTCTTATCCAGAAAATTTTTGTTCAAAATTTCTGCATAATCATCAATTTATATCCGGCAATAAGTCAATTATTAGAGGAAATAACCGGGCTTATTAGCCGAAACAAGGTTATCCAGAGTTCTGGATAAGATAATTTATATAAAAAATATCCAAATTATTCCTGGGATTATGTTAAAATCCAGTAGTGCGCGCTGAAGGTTGAATTGTCTTTCAACTAAGATACAAAAAATGTATGGTGAGTCTCACTGCCTCCTGCCAAAGCACAGGCTGCAGAAAATTGTACTCTTTGCATGGTGGTTTCCTTTTCACCAAATTTGGCATTTTTTGTATGGCATTTTGCAGCCTATCAAAGGATCATAATTTTTGGTCCCAATACCAATTTTTTGTTTTCCACAATGGAATATTATCCTTCCTATGAATTACTCTTGTATTTTGTTAGCTAAGCCTAAAATAATATAAGAGGGCTCTCAAAGAGATAGAGCCAAGTGTGCTGTTGAATGCCCCTTGGTGAGCAAACTGAGCATTGCACCTAATTGTAATTACGCCAATAATATGTAGGGCCTCTCTTGGTATACAAAAGTAGGTGTGTGCATAATATATTAATACAAGTGAGTATTTGAACAAAAATATACCAAACCCATAATTGAAGATTAATAACTTTCTATACTTGTGAGCTAAATGAAGCATTTTTTTGGTTACAGTGTCATTTTCTTGAGATTACAATAATCAAAGAAACATTAATTAGTCAGAGCTGACTGCTGGTGACTTTTGCTTAAGTTATGTGTTCCTCCAGGCTCCATCATCCATTAGTCTCCTCATTTTTTAGCAAAGCTAGAACCAGACTACAAAATACCCCTTCAAAATTTAAAAATTCCATCTTTTTTTTTTTTTTTTTTGGGGAACAATTTCATTCAATTTCTTACTTTTTTAATTTATGGTTGTAGCTAATACAAAATTTTTAATCTTTATTTTTAGAGTCCAAATCTTTGTTATGCTAAATAATGATCTAAAGTTGAAAGACAACCTAATATCAAAATCTATTATTTCTCAAATAGAAAGATTGAATTTAAATATCTCATCCCAATATATATATAATTTTACTAAAATATGAGCATACATCCAAATTATGGTAGGGGTATTTGATCAATTACATAGAAGCCATCAACCACATCTGATGTAGTAGTTATAATTGGATCATATAATCTATCATATTCAATGTATTACATATAATTGAGCCAAACTCACCCAGATTATGATGGACATGGCTCCATATGATAGGAGAACTATATTCATATATATAAATGCAAAATATTGTTGAACCCTAAATCTGGTAGGAAGCCAATATGGTATTTCTGTAAATCATTGAAAAAATGAAATAATCTCATTTTCTTGAAAATTGCATATTTTTGCACATTGACATAGACACTACACACTATCTTCAAATACTAGAACCACAGCTAATTGCTTATAATGTGTATCTTGTGGCAGGCCGGCACCAAAGGGACCCTTCTCGTTTAATTATGGAAGAAAATTAAATTAATGGGGCCAATGATGTGTATTATTGGGTAACAAAATTAAAATACATGAAAAATACAATCTTGTGGGTCTCATCATGCAAAAGTGTCCATTAGAATGATAATGACCCAACCAAAACTTTTAATGGAATCCAATAATACCAAGGTCAATATACCATTTAATATTTAGTTATTCATAATTTTTTAAGGTATTCCACACTAAACTTAATGCCAAAAAAAAATAAAAAATAAAAAACAATTATCTGAATGTGAATGGACTGATTTTCCAATGTTATCTTTTTTTTTTCCTTTTTTTTTTTAAAAGATTTTCCAATGTTATCTTAACCCTTCGAATTTTGAAGTTACCGACAGATCCCAAGATACTATTTTTATGCCATTAAAGTTAGATTTTCTATTTTTTATCAAAAAGAGTTATATTTTCTTGATGATAAAGAGTTATATTTTCTATAAAAAAAGTTATTCGTTACTTACCCAAAAAAAAAAAAAAAATAGTGTATTTAGGTCAAAGTTAATCATTTTGAATATTTCTTGAAAAGATTAAGCAAGAGATTTTTGAAAAAAAACTAATTGAAATTCATTAAAATAGAATCAAAATCATAATACTAAAAAAAAAAAAAACCATAAAAAAGAGTAATGATTATGATGTAAGATCATCATTATTAAATTTAAAAGTACTTCCACCATTAAAGAATTGCTAATCAATCGATCTAGTTCATAAACCACTTTAAATTTAGAAATTTCTCTTACAATTAAAAAAAAAAAAATTGTAATGTGACCAACTAAAAAATCCGAGCTGGATCCCATGTGGAATGTGTCAAAGGTCAGAATTCCAAATCAAAGTCTTCTATTCTTAGTTGGAATTTACCCCCAAAAAAAAAAAAAAAAAAAGAAGAAAAAAAGAAAAGAAAAGAAAAAAGTTAGATAAAATAATATACTTTCTTTGAAAGTATTACCTAAAATAGTAGAAGGGCATGTTTGTCAATACTTACTGACAATACAGAGACCATTATAAAAATTAATAAAACTGATATTTTCACCTAATTATTATTATTTTTTTAAATTACCCAAATTATTTATAACAGAAGAAGCTTCTTATACAATATATATTTTTGTCTTCATATATATATAAAAAAATTTATTTAATTTTTCAAAAAAAATGAAAAAAATGAAAAAATTAAAACCAAGTGTCATCCCCTCTTTCTAAGAAGACTGTTACAAAGAAAGAGAGCAGAGAGAAAAGCTCTTCAGATCTACTAGTTTCTTTTTTGTTATCTTCTTCTTCTCGATTATCTAAAAACTCAGCTCCCCGAGTTTGCCACGGTCCAAACTTCTTTGAGACTCAGTTGAACTCGGTTGCTAAAGCTTGCATTTGATCAAAACCATATCAAATCTCATCTCTCTGTTTCTACTCTGTTTTTGCTCTGTTTTTTTTGAGCCAATGAGCTGAAAGCTCGGTGCTTGATCGCTTTGTTTGCATCGGTCTGGTCTGTTTCTTGTAGAATCGGTATGTCCCGGCGGTTTTCACCGGAGCTCCGGTGAGTTCCGGTGAGAGTTCTGGCGAAAGCTTGTGTTTGTTTTTACTAGAACAGTAAAATGTTCAAGTCGGCGAGATGGAGGAGCGAGAAGAACAGGATCAAAGCGGTTTACAAATTGCAGTTCCATGCAACTCAGGTAGACTCACTCTCTCGGCTTCTTAATTCAATCTATATTCTCGTTTTTGTCAATTGGGTTTTGTTTGGTTTCTGAGAAAATGCTGGAGATGGAAAGCTATAATGGGTTCTTTTAGTTTTTTTTTTTTTTTTATCTTATTTCAACGTTTAAGACCTGAGAAAATTAGAAAAAAAGCCACTAAATTTTGGCATTGCTTTGGTGGGCTGAGACATTCTGGTCTTGAAACACTAAACGGTGTAAATGAGAAGCCGAAATTTTCTTTCCCTTTTTCTTTCATTTTCTAGGCAACCAAACGGAGTGACTGGCATTGTAATGGAAAAGAACAATTTGAGCCGAGTTTCATTATGTGATTTCAGGTGCCACAATTGGGTGTCGATGCATTGGCAATATCTGTGATTCCGGCAGATGTGGGAAAGCCAACTTTGAAGTTGGATAAGGCTACGATTCAAAATGGGACCTGTCGGTGGGAAAATCCCGTCTATGAAACAGTTAAATTCTTCAGGGAACCAAGAACCGGGAAGATCAGTGAGAGAATATACCACTTCATTGTTTCAACTGTACGGAATTTTTGCTGAGTTAATCCATTTCTGGGTTTCAAGTTGTTGTGCTTGTTTTTCTTGTATGTAATTCAGTTTTATGTTGGGTTTTTTTTTTATAGGGATCTGAGAAAGCTGGTGTGCTTGGGGAGATCTCAATTGATTTTGCTGATTATGCTGAGGCTAATAAGGCTTCGACTATATCTCTTCCTCTTAAGAATTCAAAGTCAAATGCAGTTTTGCATGTTAGTACTCTTTCTCTTGTTCGAATTTCCCATTTGTCTGGTTGTTAATTTTTTTGTTTTGCTTACCATTATAATGATGATTGCTTTGTCTTATTTGTTTATGAACAGGTTTTGATTCAAAGGCTTCAGGCAAATGTTGATCAGAGGTATATATGAATATCATAGTTTTTTTGTCCCGTCCGTGAAGTTCATATGAGTTTGCTTTTCCATGATTACTTTTTTTTTTTTTTTTTTTTTTTCTTTTTTTGGGCTTTTGTTGGAGAAATTTTACAGAGATGTGGAAGAGTTTGAGGATATAAAAGTTAAACCCCATGAAAGGACCTTAAGGACCCACTTAAGCAATGGTGACTCAGACGATAACATTATGACTGTAAGTTGCATTCCATCTTGACAAATAGTGCAATTCAAGTTCCTTTTATTTCTTGTTTCAGCATTCAATTTGTAAACCATTTGGTTGCAAGAAAGACTTTCTTATACCATGAGGGAATGGGTAATTTTTGTTTTCTCTTACAGGATGGCCCAATCAATAAAACTTCCCACATTGCTGAATTGAATGGTAACCACAGAGCATCCAGTGGATCTGACATTACATTGTCAAGTTCGGACAGCAGCTCTGGACTTAATACTCCACGAGAAAATGGAGTGAGAAACTTTAATGTCCATCAGGAACCTTCTAGCTATCTTCTGGTGCCTCATAGACCAGCAGTATACAGCTCAACGATCCATGAAGAGAATCAAGGATCACAATGGGAGTGGTCTGGAGATTCGGATCATGGAGTAAGTACAGATGATTCAACAAATGATTCACACAACACCCTTCTAAGAGAAGGGTCTCAACAAGCTTCTGATATTGAGATTGAAAGGCTCAAGGCTGAGCTTGCTGCTTATGCTAGACAAGTAGATGTTTCAGAGTTGGAATTGCAAACTCTACGGAAACAGATAGTAAAAGAAAGCAAAAGGGGGCAGGATCTCTCTAAAGAAGTCATTGGATTGAAAGAGGAAAGAAATGCACTCAAAGAAGAATGTGAGAGGCTTAAATCCTTTAAAAATCGTATTGATGATGCGAAATTTAGAAACAGATTGCAGGTGGAAGGTGGGGACCTCCGGTCTCTTCTTGAAGAAATCAGACAAGAATTGAATTATGAGAAGGACCTGAATGCCAATCTAAGGTTACAGCTTCAGAAGACGCAGGAATCGAATGCTGAGCTGATGCTTGCTGTAGGAGACCTAGAGGAAATGTTGGAGCAGAAGAATGGGGAAATATCCAATCTAACAGAATCCAAGGAGGATGCCATAGAGTCCAAGAAAACATTTGCAAAATGCAAGAAAGACGAGGATGAAGAGCAAAAGGCGCTGGAGGAACTAGTCAAGGAGCACAGAAATACTAATGAAACATCTTTGATGGAGCAGAGAATCATAGACCTCTATAGCCAAATCGAGATCTATAGAAGAGACAAAGATGAGCTCGAGATGCAGATGGAGCAGCTTGCACTTGACTATGAGATATTGAAGCAGGAAAACCACGATATCTCATATAAACTAGAACAAAGCCAACTTCAAGAACAGCTGAAGATGCAGTATGAATGCTCATCTCCCTTAAATGAACTTGAATCCCATATTGAGAACTTGGAAAAAGAGCTCAGTATGCAGTCCAAAGAATTTTCTGATTCTTTGGTTACCATAAAAAAACTTGAGTCCCATAGTGAGAACTTGGAAAAAGAGCTCAGTATGCGGTCGAAAGAATTTTCTGATTCATTGGTTACCATAAAAGAACTTGAGTCGCATATCAAAAGTTTGGAGGAGGAATTAGAGAAGCAGGCACAAGGGTTTGAAGCTGATCTTGAAGCTCTTACAAATGCCAAAGTTGAGCAAGAGCAAAGAGCAATTCGAGCAGAGGAAGCATTAAGAAAGACGAGATGGAAAAATGCTAATACAGCTGAAAAACTGCAGGAAGAATTTAGAAGGCTCTCCATGCAAATGGCATCAACATTTGATGCAAATGAGAAGGTGGCTATGAAAGCGATGGCTGAAGCTGGTGAGCTGCGCGTGCAGAAAAGCCAACTAGAGGACACACTCCAGAAAACTAAGGAAGAGCTCGAGGGAGTTAGGGATGAATATGAAGCAAAATTGCTAGAGCTTTCCAATCAAATAGATGAGAAAACCAGTCAGATGGAACAGATGTCATTGGAAATTGCCAATAAGTCCGAGCAGCTTGAACATCAAATGAAGCAGAAGGAAGAAATCACTGGGGCTCTCTCGCAGGAGATCTTACAGCTCAAAGCTGAGATTGAGAGAATTACGGCAAAGAACAATTGCATTTCTGAGCTATCAAAACAAAACAAAAATTTGACGGCTCAGTTAGAAGACATGGAGAGCAATGTTAAGAAGACTGAGATGCTGCTACAGAAAGGAGACATGGAAAGAAATGAGTTGGTAAGTACAATTGCTTTGGTGAAGAAGGAAGCAGAGAAGTCATTGGAGGAGTTGAATAGATTGAGGCACCTCAAAGATGAAAAGGAGGCCAAAATCGAACTCTTACAATCTGAGTTGGAAAAACTTAAAACTCAATATGATGACTTGAAACATTCTTTGTTTGAGGATGAGGCAGAGAAAGAAAAACTTAGAAAGCAGGTATTCCAGCTGAAGAGTGATCTGAAAAAGAAAGAAGATGCTTTAACCAGCATTGAGAAGAAGCACAAGGATAGCAATGGACGTGCAGCAATTTCTGATGGAACTAAAACTGCTCTGAAAAATAACAAATCTGTCCCAGTTGTTCGCGGTCCAAAAGAAGTTATTAATCTGAAGGAGAAAATAAAATTGCTCGAGGTAGAATTTTATTTGAATATGCTATTCATAAATCATGTTGTCAAAACAGTTGTATCATTAGTGGTTTTTCTAGGAAGAGTTACAATGGACAAAGTCCCATGTGGCTAGGAGGATCTGTATAGTCTTCTCCTAGTATAATCCAAATTGCAACATAATTGTCGTCTCTTCAACTTGAAATCGAATCGATATAAACGAGTCATGCTGTTACTAAATACTCCCCTGTTTTGGTCTTGCAGGGACAGATAAAATTGAAAGAAGCTGCATTGGAAACCTCAGCTACTTCATTTTTACAGAAGGAAAAGGATCTCCAGAACAAAATCGAAGAGCTAGAGAGTCGAGTGGAGGAACTCAATCAGAATAGTGCATTTCAACAGGTCAGCAACGTGCTTATACTCAAAAGTTGGATCTTGTAAAATGTTACTTATTGGTGGTATTTACTCTTTAATGGATCATATGATGGATTAATCAAACAGTTGAAACTACTACCAAAAATTTTTATGGCATAAAAGAAATCAGAATATTATTTTCTTAGACATGCTCATTCTAAATTCACATTGTCAACCTTACAGCAATTTTTTATCTTGCAGGTAACTCCAAATAATGACATTCTTGAAGAAATGAGAAGCGCATCCGAACATTTGAGCACTACAGAATTCCCGTGCAAAGATAATGGGAATACAATCTCATTAACCAAGAGGTAAGTCATGAGAATATGATCATTTTTACCAAGTTGGTATTTAATTCTAGTTTTGCTCATGGTTGCTTGTTTTTATTAAAAATATATTCCCTTTATATAGCAAGTTGTATAATTATCTTTTGATTTATTTTCCATATCAGTAATGAGGTTTCAGAAGAGGAAGGTTCGAAGGCCTCCACTTTAGATGACGGAAACAGCAAACACGATGATTTACTTAACGAGTTAGAATTGCTGAAGGAGAGGAACAACTCAATGGAATGTGAGCTAAAGGAGATGCAACAGAGATATTCAGAAATAAGTCTCAAATTTGCTGAAGTTGAAGGTGAAAGACAAAAGCTCGTAATGACAGTTCGCTACCTAAAAAATTCCAGGAAGAACTAATAACTCTTTCATGATACACTAGAAATCTATATACCATGTATAGTTGAATCAACTGGGTTTATATACCCACATGGAAATCCCAAATGTGAAGTTCCATTGGAGTCAAATAAATTAGTATGCAAAAGGGAAAAATATGCTTTTTTCTTTTTCTTTTCTTTTCTTTTTTTTTTTTCCTCCTTCCTGCAAATGCTATATATCTGCCCAATTACAGGTTTACCTAGTTCTCAATTGCAGTACATGTTGTTCAGTTGTCCAGTCCATGCTCTTTTTGTAATTGTTTTTTGAAGAGCTTGTTATTATATGTGAAACTAAAATCATTAATATATTCTTTTATTTTCATAGCTTGTAAGTTCTTTGACTTTGTACATTTCTTAGTTTTTACCTCATTGAATTCTGTTATGATCTGCAGGTACTTGAATATCTTACATTTGTTGAACTTATAGTAAAAGCCAATTATCAACATCTTTACACTCTGTGTATAGTCTGTAAAGTTATTTTCTCAGCTTCGAAGTTCTTTCACTTTATACGTTTCTTTGTTTTTACCTCATTTAATTATGTCATGATCTGCAGGTATTTAATTGTCTTACGTATGTTGAACTTATAGTAAAAGCTAAATATCAACATCTTTACACTGTGTATAGTCTGTACACTTTTATAGCCCTTTTTTTCTTGTGGTTTTCAGACATCCTATGGTCTGGAAGTTTGTGAAAAAATTGTACCACAAGTCAATTATTTCCATTGAAATTTGTTTGGCGTTTTTCTAACTTTTTTGTCACCTAAGTCAAAAGTTAATTTTGTAAGAATAAAGTTAATGAACATTTTCAATTAGGGTCTTATTTTACTTATAGTTTGTAGCCATCTAGTGTGTTGTTAAATAATATAAACAATTTAAGATATCATTTCATAACCTGTTTAGTGTTTTTTATGTTGTTTGTGTTTGTTTCTATTAAATTGTGCATAGATTATTTACTTCAATTGTTTGTTAGTAGTAGTTAGAATTTATAAACATATCAATTACTTTTAACACTAATTGGAAAAAAAAAAATTAAACCAACTCAAATTCAAATTATGTTTCATTTAGTATTTATGTTTTCTTTGTTTTCCTAAATTAAATTTATAGTTAATTGAGATGTTTAATTAGCAATAGCTACCACTAACAAATAATTAAAGTATATAAACTATAAACAAAAAAAACAAACACGTTAACAAAATAATCACATAATTTTTTATTTTACATTCGGTTCATGTAAAAAGAAAAAAACAAAACAAAAAACATACTCATTACAACAATTCTTTAATGGCGTATTTTATGGTAAAACTATTGGACCAAGCTCACGAATATAGTTCACACTTGTTGCTTAACAAAATTTTAAACTGCAAACACAAGGAAGATGAGTTCCACGTATCAAAATATTCTACCAAAGCCATCTTGGGCATTGAATGAGTACATCTAGCACGTATAAATTATGAACCCAACTGCTACCAGCTTTTAAGATGAGTCTGATAGCTCTGCTGGTTTGAGCATCATTATCCATGCCAATAGAGCGTCGGTTCGATCGGATGGGATGAGGCTAGGGGAAAGCAATAAAAATATAAAAACTATTACTAACTTCTAATTGCTTGTGCACCATTGAATGTGGTCAAGAACGCTCCACGGATGGAATGTATTCGCTACTGCTTATACTTTTTTGGGACACATTAGATTGGATGCTCAAACCGTCATAATTTGGTCCAAAAGACACGTGGTATGTCTTATACTCAGGACAACTTCGACATCGGACGCTAAACTTATCAAGAATAATCATAATTGCAACAGTGTGACACCTTTAATATCATCTATCACAAACAGGCAATGGTTCATTGACTCTTGATTTTCCAATATGCTCACCACAGAAATTAATCCGCGTGGTTGGAAATTTCAAATTTGTACTCATTTAGAATTTTTTAACTAATTAATTAATTAATTAATTATTTTTTGTGAACAATTGATGTAGATCAGTAGGATATGACAACCCTTTCTGTCAAGAGGACAACTGAGTCTGAGGCAACCTCTGGTCTATATTGTCCACATTTTAAACAACCTTCTTACCCACCTTGCTATTTGCTAATTGGCTACACCTTTTGGGGATGTTTCATCAATTTTCCTCCAAGCAATTGCTTCCTGGTATTGTAAAAAAAAAAAAAAAAGATCTTTGGTCCAGAATCAAAACACATGGGTTGAAGCAACAAAATCTTCTGTTATCTTTGGTCCAGATCTCTACATATATGCTGCTTCTATTTTTATACTAAAATATGAAATTACAGCTGTGCTTCTCTGACAAATCAAGTTCATGGATTGTATTGTCTAGGATTCTGGTTTTTGAAATTTGGAGTTAATATAAACAAGGTTTTACATGGTGGTGAAATCAAAGGCCAACTTTTATTGATAAAAATTGCAGCATAATTGGAAAATTATTTCATCTAGTAAATAAAGATTTTCAGAAACAATTCTAGAAAAACCAGATCTCAAAACCACATATAGGAAGCAAACAGCCCACAACCTTCTAGTCCCGTGGTTAAGTGGGAGAGTTATGACTAGATCACAGGTAGGCAAAAGACAACAACATGTAGGAAGCAAACAAACCGTCAAAATTGACATGGGAAAACATTGGGAAAAAGTAACTTTGATTCAGTGTGTATTATATGATTCCGGAACACAAATTGTACAAAGATTGAACAACCACTCTGCATCATCTATTTACATAATATGCCTCAAAATCATGTTAAAAGTCTCACACAAAAAAACAAAAACAAAAACAAAAATAAAAATAATAATCCTCGATCTAATTCACTCTGCACTAAGGGTTAGTCACAAAATTTTGCACAATTTTTTTTTTTTTTTTTTTTTGGGTGCAAGAAAGTTTGTGTGTTTATGGCTACCAAGATTACTTTCTAGAAGTTTAAGAAGATTTTAGATTTTTCTCCTTATTAATCCATAAACAGTCACAAGAGCCATGATAAGAGAATGATCCATCTGAGTCTCCATCACCATAGTCAAAACATCATCTCCCAATACTACTCCTGAAGACAATTGCTTTCTCTTTGCCTGCACAAAACCCAATTCACAGATCAATCTCAGTTTCTATGTATTATTATTATTATTATTTTTTGTTTAATATTGAAATTGAACTCCAAAGAAAAAAATAAATAAATAAAGGGTTAGATCTAGAAAAATTCTAATTACCTCTGCAACAAGTTTTCCTTCACTGTCTATAATTCTGAGTGCTGATTTACCAGCCAAGCCTTCTAGTCTGTAGTAAACTGCTTGACCATTATCAGACTTAACAGCAATTTTACATGACAGATCTTTCCCAAAAACCTTGCAACCTTTTCTCACTTGAAACAATGGCTTATCACCATTTGATTTTGATCCATTGCTCTCATATCCCTCCCATTTTTGGATCACTGACAATTTCTGCAAAAACATAGCAACAAAAAAGGTTAATTAATTAAACACTTTCCTTTTTTTTTGTTTCTTTTTTCTTTTTTTTGAAAATTTACAATCTTGAACAAGATTCATTAATTATCAAAAACTTACCTTTCTAAGTATAGTGAAAAGAACTTTTCCTCTCAGATCCATCAGATAGACTTCATTGCTGTTCTTTTGGTCATAGTTATCAATACGATAGACGATATCTCCATTCTCATTGTAGACAGTACATCCATTTCCTTGCATCAAAAGTGACTTCATCCAAATAGTGAATGTTTCTTTCTTTGAAGTTGTACAAGAAGAAGAAGAAGAACTTGAAGAAGTAGTAGAAGAAGAAGAATCAAGGGATGTGAGAAGGAGGGGATGAACTTTGGCCATTTATTCAGAGATGAACAAAAAGCTTGGTCCGGTTTAATTGTTGAGAGAGTGTATAGAGAGAGACTAGAGAAAGGTCTTCTTGTGGCTTTTGGTTGGTCGAAGATGCTTGTTGTGAGACACAAGCAGAGTGTCCTGTTTATATATATACAACTATATCGTAATTAATAACTCAAATTTTTTAAAGCCAAAACTTTGGGAGATAAAAATAATTAAAAAAAACCCATATAAAAAATGGGACTTTGGGATTACAAATTTTATTATTTTGGTCATACATGAATTCATTCACGTTTTAGGTATGAATAAGGGAATCTTGATGTATATGAGAATTACTTTATACAAGGTCTGTGTATATATATATATATATATATATATAATGTTCTTCGTTTTTTGACTTCTTCTAGAGTTACAAAATACTTAAATTAAAGTAGTAAATTAGGGGGAAAAAAAGAAAAAAAAATGATGGGTTCAGGGTAGGGGATATATATATATTTTTTTGAAGAATATAAATTTTCCCATTATTTTGAAGGTGTAGATCATTAGATGCCAAGGAAAACAGGGACAAATAACATTTTTTTTTTCCGGTTAAGTATAAAGTCAATAATTTAATTAAAGTATTTTTTTTTCAAAAATATAATGAAGTATTTTAAAAAATATATTTTTGCTTCAAAAAGTAAGGAAACCATGATTTGATTTTATTTGGAGTAATCAAGAGTACTTATCTGTTAAGATGACGACCTATTTGGGCCAGGTTGGCTACAAGGACCAAAGAGGGACCTTGTCTCTTCATTTTGTCCTTCATATACAGGAACAATCAAACCCCACTATAAATGCTTATTATTTATATAAGAAGACAGGAACAATTTCATAAAGAGGATATATATATATATATATATATATATATATATATATATATATATATATATATATATATATATATATATAGAGAGAGAGAGAGAGAGAGAGAGAGAGAGAGGGTGTTTTTATGATTAGGATCATCTGTGACTAGGGATAAAACAAATGCTATTTTAAAAAAAAAATAATAACATCAGTTTATTCAGTATGTATGAGAGAAAAGTCTATACTATTTAGGATTTTTTTTAAAATAATGTCTATTTTTTTCTTGTGTATATCCGGATGATCTTGACAATAGAAGGACTCTCTGTGTATATATATATATATATATATATATGTCATGCCTATTGCCTATTGGTGGTAATTTAAATTGAGTTTAATTTTTTGGAAATATTTATGATACTGAAATCGAAAATATTGTTGTGGTGTGGAATGGGGGAACGTATGGTCCATAGGGCAAGTCATTTTTGTTGTGAAATTGAATTAAATTTGATGTTGAGAAGCACGAAAAAAGAGAAAATTTGGGGAGCAGGAGAGAAGCATAATGTTGCCTTGTTACACATGTATTAAAAGTGGTCTCTGTTACTCAAACTGGACTGATCTGGATGACCTTACAGAAAAAATAGCCTGTGGGACAGTTCAATAACAAAATTATTTATTTTTTTTTTTGAAAAAAATTTTAAATCGTCTCAATTTAATATTAAAAAATAATAATAAAAAGAAGCGTTATAGGAATGTTTTTATTTTTTGGTTCTTTTTCCAATTTATGTTTTCTTTAGAAGATGGTGATTAATTTAGTCAAAAAGTTATTTGGAGGTGACATACAATATGTTTGCCCTTAGAATATTGCTGCTGAAATTGAAGGAATATATACCTTTAATTAAAATTGGTTTGATCAAGTATCAGAAACAAAAGACAGAGGAATAAAAAATGATTAGAATCAGAAAAAAAATAAAATAATTGGATTTGGAGGAAAGATCAAATAAATTAATTGGTGATCTATGTATAAAATGAGATATGTCTCTGTTTTTGTTTGTTGTTTATAGACTGGTCAGATATGATAATTCATGTGTAAAGGCATATATACATACATATATACGATCATATAGAAATGTGTGTATATACATATTAATATAACAATATATACTGAATTACGCTGTGAAATATTATACACATTTTGACTTCTTACTTCTATTAAAAAAGTATAAATTTATACAATATATATATAGTCCAACAGCTAGGAAGATGAAGGGGAACTTTCAATTTCTGAGAAGCTAATTCTTTATAACATGTTTTATTCAGAATCTGACTTTTCTTGATATATTTTAAAAGGTTTGATGTGATAGAGGACAGAGTTATACAATAAAAAAAAAAAATATATATATATATATATATATATGTTTATGTGTATGTATGTATATTGATGATCATAAGGACAAGCGTTTAACATGCATTCGAAGGAATATAATATTTATGGTTAATTAATTAGATGGACTGCTTAATTACTCTGCAAATTAATTCCTTAATCTCTACGTTATACCTCTTTTATTACTATATAGTTTGCGCGTGCAGAAAAATTATTTTATGGGCTCTTAATTACACCACATTTATCTTGAAACCAATTTTAATTTAAGAAATCAATATCAAAACTAGTACTCCTTCAAAAAAAAAAAAATCAGAATTTGATTGGTAGTAGTCATGCTTTTGAATCATTCTAATGATAATATTATTTAATTACCTAACAGGGCTAAACATGTAATGATGGATTATATAGAAACTTCCATATCCATGTTCGTAAGTGTTTGACTAAAAACAATTACTGCATATAGGAAGGACGAAGACTTTGGATCTCATTGGACAATAAGTATGCAATTGCTTGCTATAAGTGTCTGGATATTCTAAATTTTCTAGGATTCAGTTAAGCACACCACGTTTTAAACCTCCTGTACTTGTATCTAATCTATACTGCTATTGTATCTAATTATCAATCTTATATATCATACTTGTAGACTTGGATATCCGGGGAGGAAATATGGACACTTAAATATACAGTTCACACCATGAATAATGTCATTATATATGTGTATACAATGTATGTGTTCATTATATTACCCAAAAAAAAAAAAAAAAAGAAATTGTATGTATTTATTATTTTTTATCAGGAGGATTACACCATATTGGATTGAACTATTTTAAAAAAATAAAATGTTTAATAATATTTAAGTAAATAAAAATCTATAATAACTTCGGGTCAATGATTTTTCAATTTTAATAAATAAAAGATAATTATGTGATAAATGTTAAAAGTTACTAAGTCTATTTAAGATTTTATATTTGAATTTAAATATTAATTATCATTTTATCTAATATTAAGTGTTTATTACATAAGAATTCTTTATTTACTAAATAAGGAATTCTCTAACAAAAGAATTACTGCATGTATAATCATTTTTCTGTTATTTTTTTTAATAGTTTTGGATGGTTTTACGAACTAAAATTTATATTAAAAAAAAAAAAACATTGGATGAATATATGAGCTAGTTTGAAATACTAAAATCTTAGAACGATATTATAAATTTTTTATCGACTCATATAAACTTGAAATACATATTTAAATCTAAATTAAATCTAATTTTTCAAAATATTCTAAAGATTGATAAGGAAGATTTGATGGTTGTTCATCGTAAAGGTATTCACCTAAAAATTCATGTATATATATATATATATATATATGTAGGAATATTTATCATTAATTATGACGTATAGAAGACAGGACTCAATATATAAATTTGATTAGCTTACAATTTTGTTAGGCAAAATTGACAATGTATGTAGAAGTTTTATAAACAAGTTAAGAAACTCTCAATTCACTCAATTACAAAATTGACAATTTGGAGTTTTTCTCCTCAACTACAAGAAAGCTCTCTATACCTTTTTTCTAACTTTCTGTAATCTCAGATTATATTTACTTTTTACAAATTAATCAAAACTAGTAGTGATATGTTAGACCAGAATAGCCTTAAAAAGTGAAAATAGATCGAAGAGTATTTTCTGGTTTGTGTAAAAATAAATATTTACATCTTCCCTCTGATTAATCCATAGACTGTGACAAGTGCCATTATTAGGGAATGATCTTTATCAGGTTCCACATCCAAACTCAATACATCATCTCCAAGCACAACCCCTGAAGATGACTGCTTTTGCTTTGCCTGCATTTAATACAAAACACCAGACGAAAATCTAGCTATTATATATTTTCATTATCAGAACATGAAAAGCATACGTATAATTAAAATAGTTAAACGCCCACACACACACACACACACACACACACACACACACACCTTTTAAAAAAAAAAAAAAAAAAAAGAAAAAGGAGAAGAAGGAGAAGAAGAAGAAGTTTCTCAAAGACTCACCTCTGCTACAATCCCTCCATTGTGGTCTACTATTTTGAAACCTGTTTTTCCTGCAACTCTCACTATCCAATACTTATCATCAGAACCTACACTAATTTCACAAGCTGAGTCTCCCATAAAGTATGATCTTTTAACTTGAAACAATGGTTTTTTTTTAACTTGAAACAATGGTTTTTCCTTTTCTATATCACAACCACTCCATCTATATCCATTCCATCGTCCAAAAGCCTGTAATTGAAAACCAGGGAAAAAAAAAAAAAATTTAAAAAAACCCAGTTCAGTATATCTATATAGAAACTATATATTATATTCAGATTGGCCAAAACCCAATTAAGCACTACTCAATTTTCCCATTTGTAATAATAAATTTACCTTTTTTCTAATGGTATAGAGAACCCTGCCTTCTAAATCCATGAGATAGACTTCATTGCTACACTTTTCTTCATAGTTATCAACCCGAAAAACAATCTGGCCCCCTGAGTTATAAACTGTGCAACCATTTGTCTGGTAGACAAGAGATTTCATCCAAATGGTAAATGTTTCCCTTCCTGAAGTCATGTAGAGAGGAACAGATGGAGCTTGACGAGGATACACTTTAGCCATGGAGTTGATGATCTGAAAATTTTGATATTTATTTTGAAGTTGAAGAGAAAGAGAAGGGCGTGGAATTGTGCTTATAATTTATGTTTTGTGGGCAAATTCAACGTTATAGAATTAATACTATATATATTTAACAACTTGGGGATAGTTTAATAATTTAAAACTTCTGGATTATGTTTTTCTTATATAATAAATTGATTGTTATTATTAAATTGCATTCGTACACTTTCCTTTGCTACACGAATACGAATCAACTTTTCTGTCAGGTATTTTTTTGGTCAATTCAGTTACTTAGAAGAGGGGCAGAATAGTCCTTAAGATACAAGGTGGCGTTATTTGATTGGGTTTGTACAGTACTCCATCTGGAAAATAAAAAAGGAGTTGCGGAGTCAACTACATCGAGGTGCTCTGTCAGATCGAAGTGATAAAATCAATCACGTTTTCTTCATGTACTATTAAGCATTAGATTAGTACCTTATTATAGAATTCAAATAGCCAGCAGAGCAGCCTCCTGTTTTTGCCTTTTTTCATTTTCTTTCATTTTTTCCTTTTTCTTTTTTTTTTGTTTCTTTCTCTTTGTTTTGTTCTTTTGACTATTCTCTAATTTATTATTATTATTATTATAGAATTGTAGCCATTTTGAAAAAGCAAAAAAGCAAGGAGAAAAAAAGCTTTTGTTGAAGTCCCACTTAACTATTAGAGGAAGTTGTTGTCATGCACAAAAAGAGAGGATATATATGCACTTTTCTGTTATGTACTTATCCGTTTTGCCTAGGGCTTAATCAGTTTCAATTACTTTTGTATTATTTTAATTTTGCTGAATCACAAACGACAGTACTCTTTTGGAATCACAGTATTATGTAAGCAGATGGGTTTAGCATGCACATATGATACTCCTCCAAAATGGCAAGTGGTTTTGATGTCATGAAGCATTGATAAAGTTTGTGAGTGTGATCATGATCATCAACTCAAACTGGAATTATGGATATGTTATTTAAGTTACCACCTAACATTTAAAACAGTGGACTGATAATGGTTTATGTACTTTAACATCTCTTTCAATGTGGATCTCAAACAAATAAAACATTTACCAAAAAAAAAAAAAAGTCTCAAACAAATAAAACATATGTAC
The DNA here is from genome assembly GCF_031755915.1 of Ziziphus jujuba. Classification (NCBI taxonomy): domain Eukaryota; kingdom Viridiplantae; phylum Streptophyta; class Magnoliopsida; order Rosales; family Rhamnaceae; genus Ziziphus; species Ziziphus jujuba. The sequence continues at coordinate 27,295,428 of NC_083384.1, forward strand.
CATATTTGGTCTGCAGTTTGACTGCAGGGTGTGCTACATATTGGGGAAAGAAAACTTTGAATTCTGCAATCAAATAATTAAAGAGTCCCAATACATGAAATTAGAATAGTGAAATCAAATATGTTTGAATTTTTTTTTTTTTTTGGGTGATTGCGATTGAATTCAAGATATGCAACTTAGATATGTCAAATTACTAATGTTTCCGAGTTGGACAGCTATAATTAAGATCCTTGTATTCAATTTTTCACAACTCCCGGAAAACAAATTTAACTACACGTTAAAGTCGTCCAAATTGAATCCAAAACTAGGCATGTATACGTTAGGAGTGTTAAAATATATATTTAGGGAATATTCCATCTGAATCTACAAAGTTATCACTAATTTCAATTTAATTTTTCAAGTTTTGAAAATTATAACTAGCATCAATATAAGAGAATTAGTGAAATTATTTTAAGGAGTGTGAATGAATTACTACAGGAGAAAAAATGATAACTTTTTGAAACCTAATGAAAGTTGATAATATATTTGAAACTAGAAAGATAAAATTACATTTGAAATAAACTTCAGAGGAGATAGATAAAATTAACCCTTACTCTTTTATATTTTAGTTTTAAAAATAAAACAATCCAATTAAACAAAACAAAGCCATTTTAATGGTTGTGATTAAAGATCTTAGTATAATGTTATCTGAAAAGATACTTTTTGTATATATTATATATAGTTTCAACATAATGAGGACTTTATGAAGGATTACTGGTGGAGGATATGCCATATGAGTTGTCATATAAAAAAAAAAAAAAAAACACTTTAATGAATAAAAAATCAACCTCCTAATGGATATAATCGGTGTAGGAGATTTGGAAACTATAGACCATTAGCATTTATGGCTGTTCACAACCCTTATGGAAACCATGTAACACCTAACCCATCACCGTACGGCTATCCCAATTTCCCTTCCTCACAGTGTATGGTAGCATGCAGGGTCAATTCCAAGGTGAAAAGTGGAGCTATTGGGACTCGAACCCACAACTCTTACAAGCAGATGTGATGGGAAGCCAGTTCCTATCACTTGCTCCACCCCCTTGGATGTATCAACTTTAAAAAAGTTTAATCAACCACTAATAATAATTATTCAATAAAAAACCACTAATAATAATTAATATTAGGTCACATAAAAATTTTATAAGTTTGCTTTCTCAGTATTTAAGTTTTATTTATTTTTAAATAAAAAAATACTTAAATGATGTGTCATTGATTACTCGAGGTGGGTGACACATAAAATTACTCTCTATAAGTCATTCATGAAGTCTTTACTATATCAAATCCATTTATATATATATATATATATATATATATATATGTATATATATAATTTTACTATTTTGTTCAATGTCGCCAGCTTATGCTGGGTGTAGGCAATCTTTCTCCTAGGATGGATTGATAATTTTCACATAGATTGCATATAATTTGATACAAATGTGGCAATATAAGTTGTCCAACAATATTGCCCAATAGAAAATTATTATATTTATATAGACTGCTTTTTATCATGTAAACCTCAATATATTATATTAAAGACCTATCACATGAACCCTATAAATTTAATTTTAAAATAAATTTAATTTTAAAATATAGATTTAATTCAATTAAACAAATCTAAACAAATTCAATTGTGATAAGAAACCTTAGTTTAATATTGTGAAGTTGACCTGTTCAAAGATCAATTTTGTATATTTATGGGCAATTTTATTTACACTATAAAAACTATTAGGCACACTACATTCTACACATACCCACACTAAATTTTATTTTTATTTCCTACACAAATAAAATATGTCAATTTTATCTTTGGAAGTACAATATTCGTAAACTGACTGTATAGTTTAGTTCGGCATATGTATATTGGGGAGCATACATTCTTCCAGTTTATACAATCTGGGCTTATATGTCAAGAACAAACTAGGCAATATTAGTATGCCAGACATAACCTAGGCAATACTGGCCCCCAGTATAAGTAACCTAGACAATATTTGTTTAACTATTTAAAGATATTTTTGACCTTTTATTAATTGATATTTTTGAAATATAAAAATAATAATACAAAATGTAGTGTGCTTAGCAAATTTTGTAATATAAATAGAATTGTACAATATTTACATATAGAGTTAATTACATTTTGATACCCTTAACTTTCAAAGTTTTACAATTTATACCTTCAACATTTCGACTTAACAATTTAGACTCTCAATTTTTTAATATGTTGCAATTTGTGTGTTGTTTGAGATTTAACTACCAGGTTTAACAACCATCTCATATATATTAAACTATATTAATTTTCAAACTAAAAACTATTGAATTGCAAAATATATTGAAACTATTTTTAAAATATTGCAATTTAGTAGCCTTTATTTTTAAAGAAAGACTAATGCATGCCACATATTAAATTATATTAAATTTCAAATTAGAATATATTAAAAATTTAAACTGTTTATATTAGTTATAATACTTTAATAAATTTTAATTTCAAATTTGAAACAATTTAATATTAGTTATTAGAAATCTAAATTGTAAAACTCCAAAAGTAAAAAATATCCAAGTATTACATAAATATAATTAACCCTTATATATATTTGACACACACTTCTGTCGGCTTAACTTTTGAAAATGGTAGAAATATTTGAATATAACAAGTTCAAAACAAATTCAAGGTTGTAAGTTATTCTCCCAAAGAACGACCTTTGTTTCTCTGGAATCTGGAAGGCTACATAAGGTCTTGGCAAAGACAAGGTGTTCCCCATTTCAGTCCTACTTATTGTTGTTAAGGAAGAAAGACGTACTTGAACTGGCGCACACAAAACTGTTGACTAGCCATCAAATTACAGTCAGCTCTATGGAAGTCTATTTGAAACAGAGGCCTTAACTAATTTTTCTACGTTTCTTTTTCTTTTTCTCTTTTGTGTTTAGTTTTTTGTTTCTCTTTATATCTATATCTATATATATATATATATATATATATAAATATATTTTTTTTTCAACAAGAAAGAAGTACCCCATTAGGAAGACGACCTAATTAAATTTAACAATAAGTCGGCTGACACATATCTATTTTGTTTTTAATTAAGGAAATCAATGACTAAGCAGATAGGATTAAGGGACCAGAAACAGAAACTGTGAAAAGAAATTAAAATAAAGAGATGGCATGCATGGAAAAAGTACGTTAATTTGTTTGTATAAAAAAAGAAAAAGAAATGCTATTTATTATTATTGGTAAATGATTACCAATTAAACTTATATATTAAATAATAACTTAAATAGTTTTTTTTTTTGTTTTTTTTTGAAAACTTAAATAGTTATCACTAACGAATTTTCTTTTAAAATTTTAATTAAAATTAATAAAATTAAATATTTTAATTAAAAATTATTATATAAATTAATGATTGCCATCAACGATGATAAATATCAAAAATATATAAACTAAAATAAGTTAATAAACAGTAGTTAGAATATATATATATATATTCAAAATATATGAACAACTAATCCACTCTTGCATATGATGCGTAAAGACCCACATCGTACAATAAAAAGATAGTAATTAGGTGCAGCTTCACATGCTGGATTTGGGTCCTTTTTACATCTATTCATCTCTATAAGGATACTTTTTTGGAAGCAATCAATGCAAAAATCCCAAGCTAACGAGGTGCTTATTATTATTTTCCCTTCAAAAGCAATGTAAATTATAACCAAAACCAACAAACAAAAATAGTGCAAAGTTTACAAAGTGCACTAAACTATATATTCACGGACATTTTAAATTAATTTATTTTTTTAGGTTATTAATTCATGCAGAATGTCATTCACAATATCCTGGGTAGAAACACTTTATAATATTTCTTCCATTTTCTTGTGTATAGTCCAAATCTCATAATGGGCACTAGTCTCTCTCCACTATAGAACACTTCGGTGGCGATAAAGTTACTGTTTTTTAAAAACAATAATCCCCTGGTCCAATCTCTATAAATCAAGAACATACCCAAAAAAAACAAAAAAACAACAACAACAATAATAATACAATAATAATAGTAATGGACGCCGTACATGTATTTTAACTGAAATGATGTAACCCCCATTATGATCAATGATTTAGCGCAACATTATGCTCTTAATGCTTTCCTAATCCTATTTTAACTAACTAATAACGATAACAAACAGCCAGAAAAATCACCCAATCGGCAGACCAAAAGTGAGCACCTATTTAATTAATTAAGTTTGCTACCATGAATCATCTCTTCTTAAACTAATGCACACCGCTTTAATGGAATTCCACTTGATCAGATTTAGTTTTAAAAACATATTTAATCCAATTTAATAAATTTAAACAATTTCAGTCGTTTTGTAATTAAAATCTTAACATGTTATTGTCAGGTAGAACTGATAATATATTTTTAAGATGCTAGTTAGGTCGCGAATTGATCGAGCCCATGTTTGTGAAACACATGGATCATTTTGGTGAAGTAGCACCACTTTGTAGACCGTTAGAAAAATTCAAATTTATATACAAACATAAACATTTATAAGTACTCCATCTCACATAACATATATTAAATTATATTAATTTTCAAATTAGAAAGTATTAAATTGTAAAATATATTGCAACTATTTTTAAAATATTGCAACTTAAAAATCTTTATTTTTAGAGAAAAACTTGTGAATGTCATATATTAAATTATAATAAATTTTAAATTAAAAGATATTAAAAATTTAAACAGTTAAAATTAGTTATAAAATTTTATATTTTAATTTTAAATTTGATACAATATAATATTAGTTATATAAGATGATTATTAAATCTTATTATTCAAAAAGTCAAAAAAGTTAAAACTGTAACAAATTGAAAAATCAAATATATAAAATTGTTGACTCTAAAAGTTAAAAAAACCTAAATTGTATAATTCCAAAAGTAAAAAAATCGAAGTATTACATAAATAATAATTAACCCTTGTATATGTTTGACACACTTCAATCGGCTAAACTTTTGAAAATGGTAGAAATATTTTAAAATAACAAGTTCAAAACAAATTCAAGGTTGTATGCTATTCTCCCAAAGAACGACCTTTGTTTTTCTGGAAAGCTAGATAAGATCTTGACAAAGACAAGGTATTCCTCATTTCAGTCCTACCCATTGTTGTTACGGAAGAGACGTATTTGAACTGGCGCACACAAAACTGCTGACCAGCCATCAAAATACAATCAGCTCTTTGGAAGTCTATATGAAACAGAACTCTTTAACTAATTTTTCTTCGTTTCTTTTTCTTTTTCTTTTTCTCTTTTCTTTTTTGTTTGTCTTTTTTGATATATATATATATATATATATATATATATATATATATATATTTTCCATAAAGAAAGAAGTACTCCATTAGGAAATGACCTAATTAAATTTAACAATAAGGCGGCTGACACATATCTATGTTGTTTTTTAATCAAGGAAATCAATGACTAAGTAGATAGGATTAAGTGACAAGAAACAGAAATAGTAAAAGGAAATTAAAATAAAGAGATCGCATGCATGGAAAATGTAAGTTAATATGTTTATATAAAGGGAAAAAAATATTATTTGTTATTGGTGAATGATCACTAATAAAATTCATATATTATATAAAAATTTAAATAATTATCATTAAAAAATTTACTTTTAAAATTAAAATATAAAAAATAATAAAATTAAATAGTTTAATTAAAAATTATCATATGAATTTATAATTATCATTGATGATAAATATTAAAGATATGTAAACTAAAATAAATTAATAAATAGTAGTTAGAATATATATATATTCAAAATATATAAACAAGTAATCCACTTGCATATGATGTGTAAAGACCCACATCATACAATAAAGAGATATAATTAGGTGCAGCTCCACATGTTGTTGGGTCCTTTTTAAAATTATTTCCCCTTACATGTACTCATCTATAAAACGATGACTTTTTAAGAAGCATTAATGCAAAAATCCCAAGCTAATGGGGTGTTTCTTTTACTAATTTTTTTTTTCCCCCTTCAAAAGCAATGTAAATCATAACCAAAACCAACAAACAAAAAGAGTGCAATGTTTATAAAGTGCACTAAAATATATATTCACGAACATTTTTAATTAATTAATTTTTTTTAGGTTATTAATGAATGCAGAATGCCATTCACAACATCCTGGGTAGAAACGCTTTATGAAATTTCTTCCATTTTCTTGTGTAAAGTCCAAATAATAATGGGTACTATTATTATGATGTAACCTCAAACATTATGTACGGATGATGTAATCCAAACATTTTGCTCTTAATGCTTTCCTAATCCTACAATAACAAACAACCAGAAAAACCACCCAATTGGCAGACCAAAAGTGAGCACCTAATTAATTAATTAAGTTTGCTACCATGAATCATCTCTTATTAAACCGCTTTAATGGAATTCCACTTGACCAGATTTAGTTTTAAAAACACATTTAATCCAATTTAATAAATTTAAGCAAATTCAATCCTTTTGTAATTAAAATCTTAACATATTATTGTCAGGTAGAACAGACAATATATTTATAAGATGTTAGTGAGGTCCCGAATTGATCGAGCCCATATTTGTCAAACACATGGATCATTTTGGTGAAGTAGCACCACTTTGTAGACCGTTAGAAAAATACAAATATATATATAAACATAAACATCTATAAGTACTTAGACTCGCGTGGGAACTCAGTGGCTAGAACACCACAGCCAGGCCGGTGGACGCTGGATTTGTTGGGGTGGGGGAGGACAGGGAGGCCTGGGGGCCTAGCAAAATATATATATATATATATATATATATATATAAGTACTCCAACAATGCACATGCATATTTCACCAAAAAAAAAGCATTGCACATGAATATCTGTTTGTAATCTGATGCGCATATATATCATACACAATGAAATCCGCTTAGATATCTATATGAACGTGATCCTGTATATATGTCTAAATATTTTTTATATGCCAAAACAACTACTTCCTTCTTAAACTACTTATTCCTTCTCAAGATGCCGGCGTGCTACATGAGATTCCTGCAATGCATGCTTACCTATAAATATAATATGCATATATATTTGTCCTTTTTACTGTTTTAATCTCAAAAATTCAGACCACATTAATGGTTTTTCACACATCTTTATTATTAGCCTTTTAATCACTTTAAAAATGAGATTTAAAAATACATTGAAATTTAATTATATGAGTCCTAAAATATTAAAACCCAAAATAAACCTTATATGGATTCGTATAAGACCATTTAAAGGTAAAATAATTTTCCATCTGGACAATTTTGATGTAGAATACCTATATATATATATATATATATATATATAATATAGATTTCTATCAAGTTAAGATATTTTGATTTTAATAAAATCGAATATACATCAATTCAAAATTAGTGTGATATATAATTCAATACTGACTATCACACCAATTTATTTGCATTTTATTAAAATGAAAAAATTTAATTGGAATTATATATTATTTATATATAAAACATTCTCAAATCTGGATCCTAATAATGAAAACTATTAGATTTTCTTATCAATTTTTGAATTGTTTTAAAGATTAAAATTGAAAAATGCATTTGAAGTTTAAATAAATACATATGGAATTTATTTGGACATCCACAAATTTATTTCAGCCCTAGAATCATATAGTTTAAGATAATAATTTTAAATTTAGATCTTTAAAATAATAAAATAGCCAATATAAACATTTTATTATTGGAACATCTCCATTTATACGTTTATTATTTTATATCAGTTGCTTGCTACATCAAATAAATAGATAATTTTTTCAAAAAAAATTATATTAAAGTTGATATAACAGCAAACTTTTTCTACACATAACATTTGCGAGCACATCCACCTCTCATCTCCTCTCTGCTCACAATCTCCAAAATTTTCTAGATACTTTCTATGCCTTCCTCTTTACCTGTAATGGTCTTATAACATTCATATCTATTCCATAATTTTTTTTTTTTTTTTTCTGTTTCGTTCTTTTTACTTAGCTTGGCGAATTGATTGGGGGATTTGGGTTTTTTGGTAAAGGGGGATTTCGGTTTTTGCCATTTAATTAGATATAATATAATATTAAATACACAAAAAGATAAATAACAATTAAAAAAAGAAGAATAATCAAAGAAACACCCAGAAGGGTAGATGAAGGAATGGTCAAAGTTTATTGAAGAGAAAAAAATTTCAGAAACTAAGTAATAATAATAAAATTAAGTAAAAAAAACCACGTTTAATATTACACATTAGTAAATTTTATTGGGAATAAAATCCATTAAAGATAAATTTTTAAAAGATAATGTCTATCGATTATAAAAGATAATGTCTATCGAATAGATATTCTACCACATAAATAATAACATTTTTCAATTCTTATACTATATAAATTTCAATGAAAAGAATTATTGGAAATGGTATTAATAAATTCGTTGGAACATACTAGATCCATTTCAATAGAAAGAATGCTATTAATAAATTCACTGAAACATAGTAGATCCATTGAAACATCCAGATAAAAGAATGAGCATACATATATCCAGATAAAAAATTATTGGCTAAAATATTGTCACCATTGCAAGTAATTTTGGCTCCTTCCGAGGAAAAAAGTCTGCATATGTGGATGAATATGAAACTGGAGAGTGATAGATAGGTCTTGTGAATTTTATTATAATCCCAGTGGAAACTGATGAATTCTACCACATGTTAATCAAATCAATAAACTGGATTAATTTATTTGTGGCATTATATGATACACGTATTGAGACCACTTATAGCCAGAATTTGATAAGTCACCAACACATTACCCAAACATGAACAAATAAAAAAAGTGATCATTATTTTTGTCAAATTTTATAATAATATATAATTGTAGCACCAAGGAGCCAAAGATTGTGTCCATTATTACACTTTACACAATCTTGGCACAGCTAACCAAGTCGTGGCTAGAAAGAAATTTAATTCTATAATAATAAAAAACTATTTTCATGACTATGTTCTTCGGATCAAACCCAGGAAAAATTAATTCGGATAGAGTTTCAGTAAAATAATTTTATATATTTATGTCAATTCCTGGTAACAAAAAAAGATTAAAATACATTATTGAAGTCTTTGGGCCACAATCAAATTAGTCACTCTTGGGCTGGACCGGTCCAGTCAGTGAGCGAACTACACATACCCAATATCAATATGTTTTCTGTTATAACAAAGTAGTTGCATAAAAAGGTAAAGAAAAACTTGTTTGAAGCAAATGGCATATTTGAGAAAATGATAATATTATTGCTTTTTTGTTTTTTTCTTTTGGGGTAAATAATATTATTGCTTTCTGATAATCAAATGAGAAACACTTTGATTTGAAAGTTGGAAAGTCTCTTTCCAAACAACTCACCCATTGATGTACGAGTTTCACCTACAAAAATTCTCAGCTACCTATTAATTATTTTCAAACAATGTGTGCTCTTTGCCTCTTTATGGAGGAGCATTCTTTAAGTATTTTCCTTCTCATAAATGCAAGAACCAATCTAACAAAAATAAATAATTATATAAATAAAAAAGACTCTATTGAATGGCCAAATTTTGGGATTGGTTTGCTGTGGAAAGGCATACCTGGCCTTTTAGGCACTTGCTTGGAGACATTAAATTAGAGAAATTGACTACTTTTAACTTCGGTACATACCTTTCTATTTTTATTTTTTCGGTAAATAACTTTAATACATACCTAACTTGCGCCAAAATTTGTCCCATCCCAGCATCAATTATCCTCCACTTAATCCCAATTGTTTGTACTATTTTCTTTTTTCTTTTTTATTTTTTTTTCTATATTTGTGTATGAAAATTCAAATTTAGATTTATTATCCAAAAAAAAAAAAAAATTGCCACTGAACTAATCCGCATGATTTTCATAATTTCACTGCTGTAGATGGTTCAATGTATATATATATATATGATTTAATCTTTAAATTGGGATTTTTTTGAAAATAAAAAAAAAAATAAAAAAAACGCAGAGAAGTATATAATAACTATATTGGTAGCTTGTTGAAGATATGAATATGCGATTCTTTGTCTCACCAACCTTTGTTTTCCTGTTTCTTCTCTTTTTGATGTTCTTCTTTAACCGGGACAACTGGCATAATGTCTATTTTTCCTTCAAGTTTTTGGCAATTGCTATTGTGCCCATGTATCTGCTGCAATGGAATCAACTCCTCTCCATCACCACAAAAGTCCCACTTTCTTTTTAAATGTTTAACGACTAGTTAATTATTATATAAATTCAAAAACAGTAATGAATAATTCTATAGTTAATTAATTTCCCTACCTAACCCACTTTATGTATTAAGAAAACTCAATAGTTTTCCAAGGAAAAAAAATAAATAAATAAAAAGAAATAACTTGAAAGGGAAATTTAAAAAAGTCTTAAAAGTATTTTAATTTGTAAAAACATAAATGTTACCAAATATGTGGGCAATTGCTTGAATGGCTTTTTGCTTTGTCTATTCATCATTCATAATCATCATCTTCACTACAACTTTCTGCTCAAAATATTAAATCAGTAGAGGAATAAAAAATGAATATTAATTTATTATATGCCTTAAAAAGAAAAGGAAAACCAAAAAATTAACCCGATGGAACAAGGTTGGGTGGAAAGAAGAACAAATAGGCTGTACTGTGCCATTTGAATTTTGATGTTGATGCATGCTTAATCCTTGTACCAAGGGTGCCAAATGCTAAAAAATAAAAAATTGAGAATAATTAAACCCTCTATAATATATGTACAGCCGTATTATAACATATGTCAATTCTGCACTATAAAAGATCCACCGTCAATTTTTTTGTCAGAAAATTGGTGATGTATCCTTCTTATGCAGAATTATTGTGGTTTTTACCAAACATTATATATATATATTTTTTTTTCTCAACCTCTTCAATTGGTCAATCACACCAATAAACAAAATTTTATTCTTCATCGTATCTCCTCTCTCTCTCTCTCTCTCTCTCTCCACATTTTGTGTGAGCTGAAAACTGCGCTCTTAAATTCTTAATCATTCATCTACATTCTACTCAACAATAAAAAAAAAATTATCCTAAGGCACGCTGACTGCAAAACCTTGAGGTGTGACCCACCAAAAATAATTTATTTTTATTTTTTTAAAATATTGTGGATAGAAATTCGAATTGGGATTATTGTAATAGAAAACAAAGGCATTTTAGCATGAAATGTCCCCCACCAGGACCACACCTTCGTAATACTGTTGATCTGATTTGATAAAATATTTATTTCAATGTGTTATTTACCTTATCCAGCTTCACCAAATTCTGCTTATAAAAAAATATAGCCCAAAATCTTATTTAATCTTAATATTCATTATAAAATAATAATAAAAAATGGCATGGCATGTTGATGTCTTCATTCCTTTCTAAGTACAAATAAATATATATATATATATATATATATATATATTTCCTCAGATATAAAATGTACAAGCATATAAATAAGAGTGCAAATTTTGGAATTACTATTTTGTTAGGTCTTAAAATAGACATTCCAATATATACAGGAAGATAGAAACTTATCTAATGGAGGGATAGCTCGATGGCTTCTTTACTTGATGATGCTGAGCTCGAGTCTCTCACAATAATAGTATTTTATATATATATATATATATCTATATATATATTTTTTTTTAATTTCATTTTTGCATATTGAATAATAATGGTAGAATTTCATTTGATCTAAAATAGTTGTCTAAGTTAGTTGTCTAATAGTTACTATTAGCTATTAATATATGATCATATGGAAATATTTTTATATACAAGATAACATGGTATATTAAGCTACTCATTATCAAACACTTAATAATTTTTTTTTTCTTTTAGAATTCATATGTTTTAATTTAATATCGCACAATACTATAACTTGCTTTGTTTACAATATAGGTAACATAAATGGAAGCTATGCACATAATTGGGAGCAATCCTAGAATAAATTTTTTTTTTCTATTGCATAAAAATGAATTAATTTTTTAAGCCAAAAAAAAAAAAAAAGAATTAATTCACCACCGCGTGACAATCAATATATACTTTCTAGACTTCAATTCCCTGCTCCATGCTGCCAAACAAAGCCAATGGCCACGTTAAATGTGATATAGACCTTACAAAAGAAAAAAGAAAAAAAGAAAAAGTAAAAGCAGGGAACATTTATACAGAGGATATATTAATAATTCAAAAGAGATCATGAATTCTAGGCAACGGTTTTGTCCTGTACAACTCAATTTCAGATTAATAAAAAATCAGCAAGAAAGAGGATTTTAACTTATTCCACACACTCAAGTACTAAAGTCTAAAAGATAAAAAAGTAGCCCTATTACCAAAATAAATAAATTAATAAATAAATTAGATGTAGGCCAGTGGTGGCACTACTTCCCCGAATCCCAGTTCGAATTTCCATATTTGGATAATCTAAAAAAATAAATAAATAAATAAAATTAAGATCTAGGACTTAGAAGTGAAGCACTTAATAGACTATCCATAGAATTTCCTAATCTATTTTGTCCATTTTCAATCATGTAATTGATTAAATTAACACTAGCCAGTAGAGCATTCACCAGAAAACACTGGCCTATGCTTAATATTCAACATCTAATTAAACCAAGAAAAGTCTTTTTGCACAAAGTCAAATTTCTCTACAAATTGCGTAAGAAAAGAAACGAAAGTTACTCTGCCTCCTTCATCATCACGCTTTTAATTTCTTTCTTTGATTCTCTTCCTCAGAGCAAAGAGTGACAAAACTTCTGTATTCTTCTTCTGCAAAAGAAAAACGACTTTTTAAGTGTTTCCACATCTGCAATATATTTATCTGTCAAGAATTTGTGTGTTTCGGCGAGGCAATGAAATTTGTGTTGCTCATTTTTCAATTATTTCAAATCTAACATGAGGAGGATAGTGGTTTAGAACAAAGAATCTGCATCAACAAGTCAATTTGAAAAGTTGTTCTGCAGCACCATGCGGAAAACACTGAGTTCACTATTGAATGGCTATCATAGTTCTGCGGCTGCAAGGCACAATTCATTCAGCGCTATAAAAAACCGGCGGGTTTCATACAAAAAAGGACCCTTTCTTGCTGTTACTATCATCACCATCTTCGTCTTCTTCGCGTTTTTCATCTTTACAGCATCTTTATCTTCTGTTAGAATTCAAACTGTAAGTTTATTATTTATTCTCTGTGTCTACTTTTACTCTGTTTTTTGCCTCTCTTTTTCTCTGTTTTCAGTACTTATTTTCCTCTGTACTTTCCTGGAAAGTTTTCTAAAAGTACAGATCTTTTGTTACATAGGAGTGTTTTAATTGATTTTTCTTCATATTTCAGCTGCCTAAGATTCCCAGCAATAAAGTTTCAATAAACCAAACCACAAAATTAACAGTCTCCCAAAAAAAGCAGCAAAATCCTCATAGAAGAGTTCATGAATTCCCACTCAACTGTACTAATAATGGAAACCAAACCAGCAACACTACCTGTCCAAGGAATTACCCAACAATTTTTCAATCCGAAGAAATCAACCCATCATCAGAAATTGTATGCCCAAACTATTTCCGGTGGATCCATGAAGATTTAAGGCCATGGAAGGACAGAGGAATCACAAGGGACATGGTTGAGAGAGCCAAAAAAACAGCACATTTTAGGCTGGTGATTGTTGATGGCAAGGCTTATGTTGAGAATTACAAGAAGTCAATACAGACCAGGGATGTTTTTACCATATGGGGGATATTGCAGCTTCTTAGGAGGTACCCTGGTAGAGTACCGGACTTGGAGATGATGTTCGATTGTGATGACCAGCCGGTCATCGAATCGCGCCACTACAGGGTTCGGAACACCACCGTTGGTCCACCGCCGCTCTTCCGGTACTGCGGTGATAAGTGGACCATGGATATTGTGTTCCCTGATTGGTCCTTCTGGGGTTGGTAAGTTGAGAACTTGCCTTCTTTTTTTATTTTTTTTTATTTTTATTTTTTTCACTTTTATTTTGTTTTGGTATGACAATGATAGATAAAATGATGAATCTTGTCCAATGGCCAAGAGCCTAAGTGAGAACTCACTTATAATTTAATTTGCTGTTTTACTTTAGCAAGTTGTTAGTGTTTCTCTAGTATTGAAAATTTTTTCACTGACCTAACGTGCAGAGCATAAAAAAAGTAAAAAGAATAAAGAAAATAGAAAAGAGATTTCTAGATTCCTAGTGATATTACTATTAAAGTAATAAAGAAAATAGAAAAAAGATTTCTAGATTCCTAGTGATATTACTATTAAAGTACAAAACATATCTTTCATAAAAATGTTGTACAATATATAAGTTTAACTTTCATTACTTTTAGTTAATTAATTAAGCATGGTTTCGTTGTTTGATAAAAGCATGGACTGTGGGTGTCACATTTTGTCTCTAAAATTAGTGCGCATGATAACCATCAATGTGGTGGACATAATTTTGTGGGGACTACTGTGGAATATACTTTTTTGGTATTACAATATAGAATAGACTTGTCCAATAAAAAAAACCCACCCACAAGAAAGTCCCATCTATAAGTAAATGAGTTTATCTACGTATCGCTAGTTTACATGTAATTCAAAATAATATAATCCATGAAGTCATGTAATTAAGTGTTTTCTAGCATAAAAGTTTGTATATACTAAATCCTTTCTACTACGTATGCGTGGGAAATAAGAAAAATATAGATTTTATTTTGGCCAGCAAAATATGTTACCCCTTTCTTCCTTTTATATTATTGATTTAAAAAAAAAAAAAAAACTTCATATTATTTTGTTCAAAAAATTGGTCCAACTCATTTCTCATAAAAGGCTTTCTTATAAAAGGAAAAACAAGAAGTTCGCCATTTTTATTTTTTTTTGGAGTATAAAAGTTCACTAATTTGTAATATAGATGATTAGGATATATATTTGTCTTATACTTTGTGTGGGTGGTCTACTCTCCTTACTTTTAGAATCCTTCCAAGAAATTAACAATTAATTTTTGGACCTGTCAATAAAATAAGTTTGAAATTTAATTTCTTGTCCCATTTTTTCATTCATCTCTCCGTGATTCTACTTCAATCGATTGATTAGAAAGGCATAGAATCTTTATCAATAAAAAAACAAAAGGCATAGTTTCTCATTTTGGTCTTGGTGAGCTGCATGTAAAGGGGTTTCTTTTGTCAATTATTTTGCTCCAAGAGAATTTTCAAGAATTACCAATCTGTGGGTCCATTGCTTCTAGCTGAAAAAAGGGCAAAAAAAAAAAAAAAAAAAAAAAGATTGCGCTATTACATTTGTTATTTTTTTTTTATACATAATTTCAGTTAATTAATATAAGTTGTCATTACTAAAATAAAAATTTTAAAATAAAATAGCATAAAATAAATTCATCATTTTCCAGCACTAGCATGCACATTTATTAATTTATGCTTTTCATTACAGGGCTGAAATAAATATAAAACCATGGGAAAATTTGTTGAAAGAGATTGAACAAGGCAACAAGAGAAGCAAATGGATTGAAAGGGAACCATTTGCATATTGGAAAGGAAATCCTTTTGTAGCAGAAAACAGGCAAGACCTCCTCAAATGCAATGTCTCCGATACGCATGATTGGAATGCTCGCTTATTCATCCAGGTAAAAAAATATAATATAAAATAAAATAAAGGAAATCAAGTGGATTGTGAAAATATGCATATTAAAAACTAACTTTTTAATTTATTTAACCGCTGTGGGAATATTTTGGCAGGATTGGATACTTGAAGGTCAGCAAGGATTCAAGCAATCAAACGTAGCAAATCAATGCACACATAGATACAAGATCTACATAGAAGGCTATGCATGGTCTGTGAGTGAGAAATACATTCTTTCATGTGATTCAGTAACTTTAATTGTAAAACCACAATTCTATGATTTCTTCACGAGAAGTTTACAGCCATTGCTCCATTACTGGCCTATAAATGACAATGACAAATGCAAGTCCATCAAGTTCGCCGTGGAATGGTTAAATAAACACAAACAGAAAGCGCATGCCATTGGAAGAGCTTCAAGTGACTTCCTTCAACAAGAGGTGAAGATGGAGTTTGTGTACGATTATATGTTCCATTTGTTGAATGAGTATTCGAAGCTATTGAAGTTTAAGCCCGTTGTACCTGAAGGAGCTCAAGAGGTTTGCTCGGAGTCTATGGCTTGTACCAGAGATGGTAGAGAGAAGAAGTTCATGGTTGAATCTTTGGTTAAAAGTCCTTCTATTACAAACCCGTGTGCTTTGCCTCCTCCTCATGAACCTCGAGAGCTTGGAAACTTTTATAGGAGGAATGTCAATTTGATTAAACAGGTTGAAGGTTGGGAAAGTAAGCATTGGGAGAGTCTTAGTAAGCAGCAGTAGAGATTCTATAAATATAGAGGTATGTAAAATTTTGTTCATCGGAATGACAATATATACCCTATTCTGTATCTATAATGCTAGAGATCAATACAAAAATATTTATCCAAATTTATTTCTGAAATGATATGAGAATATTGGACTTGGAATTGGTTTCACTTAACCATTTAGATGTTCACTTTATGTATTTAGTTTATATAAATTTTTCAACCATCCCACTACTTGGTAAATAAATTTGTCAAATAATTTAATAAATTTTGCACAAATTTATATATATATATATATATTTATATAATAATATGTAATTAATTGATATGGAATCACAAATTATTCAGAATCAAATATTTTACAATTATCTTGTATGATTCATATACTTTATTTTAATATTGTGTATGATTATTATTGATTTAAGTCATACGAGAAATGACGTGCCTCATGGTTATATTTAATACATACTTCACCTACATATATTTTTTATTCATTATATATAGATAAACAATAATATTTTTGATTATGTATATATATATATATGTATGTATTTATATATGTATTATTGTTGTTAATTTAGTTATATATGTATTATTGATATGATATAACGATTATATGTAGTTTTATTGATTATATTTATAATTTTGCTCTTATGAGCAAGGTTTCCCATAGCATGGTAAGCACCAAATTATATGTAATTCCATATATATATATATATATATATATATATATATATCCTATGAGTTATATGCAATAGAATAATGAATCCTATAAGTTACATTTAATCTGATATTGATGATTACCATGTTCTAAGTGACTTTATCTATAATAGCAGGACTATATATATATATATATATATATATTTATGTGTAGGGTATATAGAAATATGATTATTATTATTATTATTTTTCGGATTAAGGTGTACACTAATCCGAATTGTTTATTAAAAAAAAAACATTTACCAAAAATGATATTTGTTATATAATATTAATATTTAATATGATTAAATATGGAAAAATGAATTTTTAATAGATAAATGAATCAAAAACATAAACTAATTAGGTATTGTTACATTATATGATAAACATTTTGTGACTATAGTATTATTGAATATGAAATTAAGGGATAATAAAAGCTATTAAAAATTTGACATAAGCAATTTCATGAGTTGGGCCCAAACTACTGGGTTCGGACCATTGGGCGGGCCTTACACAGCTGGTTTCAATCAAATAAGCTTGGGATATCCAATTTGCAATTGAATGGCAAAACTTTTACTGTGTTATACATTTAAAAAAAAAAAAAAATTTGTGATATATTGGTTCATTTTTCTCTCTCATATCCATATCCAATTTGGATTTTCAGTTTCCTTTAAAAGGATTAAAAAAGAACTTGCATTTATCATTCCTAAATTGGAGTATTGTTTTCAACAACAATTTTAGACTAAAAAATCCACGAGAGAATGTAACAACGTGGAAGCATGAAAGTGAATTGTGGACATAATTGGCATCGGAAAAAAGTGGGGGTAAAAAAAATCCCATCAAAAGTCTCCTCCAAATTCTCTCTTCCCCACACAATCTTAGCCTCCTTTTCCAAGTTCACCACTTCAAATACCTCCCAAAAAAAGGGATCACCTTTCTCTTTTCTCAATCCCTATCCTCCTCTCAACATTGCCTTTCTTGCCTCCACTTCCATTTTCTCTTTCTCCTCCAACCCTAATTCCCTTCCCTCTCTCTCTCTCTCACACAAACATCTCAGAAGGCCTTTCCTCATTGGAGGCAAAATGGTATGTTTTCCTTCTCCTTAATTTCCTAATTAATTTTCCTGCTAATTAATGATTTGTTTTCTCTTCAAATTATATATGTTGTAATTCTTTGACTTCGATAAATGAGTGAATGAACAAGAAAATTAATCAAATATTAAATAAATAATATATAAATATACAAAAATTCTCATATCAGGATCGATCTTATAAAAAATTTAACATTTAAAAATGCAATGCATTAGTGATGTATACACAATGGATTTAATTAAATGATACTAGAATTGATGGATTAATGTATGTGATTGCAATGCATATATAAATGGGGGATGCTAAAACAGGCCAACGCATCGTCTGGAATGGCTGTGGATGATGAGTGCAAGATTAGGTTCCAGGAGCTAAAAGCGAGAAGGAGCCACCGGTTCATTGTGTTCAAAATTGAGGAACAGAAAATTGTGGTGGAGAAGCTCGGTGGAACTAATGAAGGCTACAACGAATTCACAGCCAGTTTGCCTGCCAACGAGTGTCGATATGCGGTCTATGATTTCGATTTCACAACTGAAGAGAACTGTCAGAAAAGCAAGATCTTCTTCATTGCATGGTATAACATTTTAAACAAATTAATTTACAAGATGTTCTTGATTATTATTAATTAGCTTAATTATAAATTAATGTTCCATCAAATAAAAAAAAAAAATGAAATATGTGTAATTCTTGAATTTGGGATTTTGTTTGTAGGTCTCCGGATACATCAAAGGTGAGGATGAAAATGGTGTATGCAAGTTCCAAAGATAGATTCAAAAGAGAATTGGATGGAATTCAATTTGAACTGCAAGCAACAGATCCTAGTGAGATGAGCTTGGACATTGTGAAAGGGCGAGCAATCTAATATCCAAAAAAAAAAAAGAAAAAAACAGGAAAGAAAAGAAAAGCAAATTGATCTTCATGCTGAGTTCATGAACACCCCCCTCCAACCCAATATGAATTAAAACTTCATATAAATATATGTATTTTTTTTTTTGTGTTATTTTTTTCTTTAGAATTTTAACCAAGCTGAAGCCCATATTGAATTCTCAGAAAGTATAAGAGAAATGCATGCATGCATGGGTACGTAGTTGGAGTACTTAATTGCAGTAGAATATTGGTTGGCTTAGGTTGCTTCCTTTTATATATATATGGAGATCATTATATATAATGCGCTCTTTTTGATGTTTGTTTTGAGTAGCATAATAATCTTTTTCTCTTCTCTCTCTCTCTCTTTTAATGGTTTTATTATTCTTATATATCCCAAAGAAAAATTAATGCAATATCCATATATTTTCTTCCTTCATAATTTACTATGTTGTAACTTGTTTGGATTATAAGGCCCAAATTAATAACGACGCATGGTAACATATATGTATAATTTAGAAATGATATTTATGAACTTTTTTTTTTTTTCCTATCAGTATTAATTTTTGTTACATTGCAGAATGATATTTTTCAATGCTTTATGAGAAAGAAAGAGGTATAAAAATCATCAATCATCTTATTATCTATTTCCTCTCAAATATAGATAAATATGAAAGAATATGGGCATATGATTTAATTTAGTTAATTATGTTACATACAATAAAGTTCAATAACATATTCAGAAGAAAAAAGTTAATGTGGATATTATTATAAAGCTGTCTCCATTAATCCAAATGTCAAGGACAAACAAAAACATGTATTAATTCCTTAATTACCATATTAATTAATTAGGAATATACGTATTTGATTCCATTTTCCTCGCAATCATCTTAAAAAATAATGCTTAAAGGAATTAAAAAATTAATAACAATAATAATAAATTAAAAATAATTGTAAATTAAAATGAAAGACTTGTCTTAAACGACGTCGTAAAAAGCCATCTGCGACGTATAACCCCTTTTCCTCCTCCATCTAGTTAGGGTTTAGGCAAAATCTTCGTTCTCAGTCTCTTCGCGCGCAAAACCATGGAGGAGACCTCAAATCCAGCACCATCACCATCATCATGTTGGAGCAACATAGTGAAGAACCAACCAGCTCCGAAGCCCCAAAACCTAGACCCGACCTCTTCGATTCGGGTCCTGGCTGAGAGCTGCAAGTCCACCAAAGGCATAGCAATGGCGGTAATCGACGCCAACGCCATTATCCAAGGTGGAGACAAGCTCATCCAGTACGCTGACACGTTCGTCTCCGTACCCGAGGTCATCGAAGAGGTTCGCGACCCTGTCTCTCGTCACCGACTCTCCTTCATCCCTTTCCCCGTGCAAACCATGGAACCGACCCCCGAATCCCTCAACAAAGGTATTGATTTTTCGAAATTCGCAGACTGGGTTCGACTGCATTTTTACCAATTTCGAAATTTTCCCGAGAAAATATGGAATTTTTTGTTTTTTGGGAAGGTTTTAGCTTTTTTTAATGCTACACCAACCCCCGAATCCTCAACAAAGGTATTATCTTTTCAAATTCGAGAATGGTTCGACTCTGTATTTTCAATTTTGATATTTTCCCAATAAAAGATGGATTTTTTTTTCTTGGAAAACTAGCTTCTTTTTTTTATTTTATTTTATTTTTTTTTGCTCCAATCCTAATTAGGTTTTTTTTGGTTAAAAACAGTGATTAAGTTTGCTAGGGAGACTGGGGATTTACAGACTCTATCTGATGTGGATATTAAACTGATTGCTCTGACTTACACTTTCGAGGCGCAAATCCATGGCACTGAACATTTAAGAGACTGTCCTCCTCCTGTTCATACTGTCAATGTGAAGAGGCTGCCTGAGAAGGACATGCCAGGGTGGGGCTCCAATGTACCCAATTTGGAAGAATGGGAAGCATTAGAACAGCAAGCTGAGGATAAATCAAACACCAATTCTAAAATACTTCCTTTGAAAGATTTAAGCCTGAATGTTATATCTGAAGCTGGTTCTGAGAATCAGGAGGTTGCTGAGGATGATGTGGGGAAGCCTAAGAGATATTTTCCCAAGAAAAAAGAGATAAACATTGAAGGTAAAAAGATGGTTGCAGATGGTATTGATGCATCCCAAGGAGAGTTTGATGATGATGCTGGTGATTGGATGCCTGCTGTTAGTCGAAGTACTCACAGAAGGTTTCTTAGAAGGAAAGCTAGACGTGAATATTATGAGGCATCAGCTGATAGAGATGGGATTTCTGTGGACAATGGGATAACAGAGGAGAAGAATGATGAGGAAAGCCTTTCCTCGACACTCAATGAAATGAGGCTAGAAGAAGATTCATCAAAGGGTCTTCAAGAAGAGCATGAAAATGTTGAAGGAGAGCGGGCTGACACAGTTGATGAAAAATTAGACCATTTCGAGCTTTCGAGTCATATTAGTGATAGTGTTGATGCCTCAAATGACGAGGATGATGATAATAGTGAGCAGAGCTGGATGCTTAGATCCTTATCTGAGTCCACTGTAGCTTGCATAACTGGTGACTATGCAATGCAAAATGTTCTTCTGCAGATGGGATTGCGGCTGGTGGCACCTGGAGGAATGCAGATCCGTCAGCTGCACAGGTATATTAATTAGATGTGTATATACCTCATTTGATAAATTCTGTATTTAGCTGTTTCACCGTTAATCCTGAAGATGAACTTCAAAGGAAACATATTGATTTTTTTGAAGGGCTTGATGAAACAATTGTATTATAGAAGATGTGCTTATCTTTTGAAATTTCATTAATTTCCAGGTGGATTTTGAAATGCCATGCCTGCTATACTGTGACTGCCGAAATTGGAAGGATTTTCTGTCCAAAGTGTGGAAATGGTGGCACTTTGCGCAAGGTAGCTGTTACAGTTGGCGAGAATGGAATCATTTTGGCTGATCGGCGGCCACGGATTACGTTGCGTGGCACAAAAGTAAGTATATCTTGATCACCTACTTGGAGTAATTATTAGAAAGTTGTAGTTTAATTATGTCGTATTCTTGCCATGACTACATTGTCTTGTGGTTATTGCACATTTGCTCATGATAGTGTTTCTTCTGTTTATTTGTTCTATACTCTTTGCCTTTGTTCACTCACTGGTTCCTTCCATGTACTTAAATTTTTGTTAACGGATCCATTTTCAGCTTGGACTATATTATATGCTTTCGAAATAATTGTTTCATGGCAAAAATGATTTTTTGTTTTTGTTTTTGTTTTTGTCTTTTTTTTTTTTTGTTTTTTTTTTTTTTTTTTGTTTTTTCCATATAACTTTGCATCCTTTACCTCTGCCTCCTTTTTGATGGTTCGAAAATTACCTGTTTCAATAGTTGGTTGTGCAATTCTGTCAGCAGTAGTCCGTTTTCAAGTTGTGCTACATGGGTTTGTGTATGAATCCTGACATTTGGCTGTTTGCAGTTTTCATTACCTTTACCTCAAGGTGGAAGGGATGCTGTAACTAAGAACCCGATTTTACGTGAAGATCAGCTCCCACAGAAGTTCCTTTATCCCAAAACAAAGAAGAAAGCTAATAAACAGGTTAGCCATTCTTTTCTCTGTCACTTTTCTTCTGAGTGGTTGTTCCTGTTGATTATCTGAGATTTGTTTTCTTCCGGTCTTCATTCGATATATGCGCGAAATATTTGAAGTTCCTCTGATTATTATTGAGGTTACAGCATATTTTTGTTGACTTTCAGGGAGATGAGTTCTTCGCTACTGACAACATCTTCACTCACCATACTGATAAAAAGGCTCCATTGCAGCCTCCAGTAAGGAAAGCATTATCAGTTTTCAGCGGGAAGAGGAATCCCAATGACAATCATTTCTCTCGTTCCAAGCATAAATAGTGGTTTTGGTTGAATTGTATTTTGCTTCTTGATTTTTCCCTGTTGGTTTTGATATTACGAATTATGGCTTTGTATTTGTTGAGTGAGACCTAAACATCCACTGCTGGTAGTGCGTAGGGGTGCTCATCGGAACGGATATTCCTCGGTCGGTTTTGGTTTTGGGCCAGCACTATTTTGGACCATTCTGACCCCATTTTCAGACTGTTCAGATCATTTATAGAAATTTTTTTTTTCTGACACAAAACTATTGGGCAGGATTACTCTTTAAATTTGGGCCTATTTCTTTTCGCTTTGAGGCTATTTCAAGTTATCTTACAAATGTTGACAATAACCATAAACAGAAACAACCCATATTTTTATTATTATTAATTTTTTTTTTTTGGGCTGATATACCTGAGTTAATAGCTCAAAAAAAAAGGGCTCTACATGGAAGCCATACATCCAGCCGCAATTCGTAAAGAATAACGGAGGATTAAGTGAAAATTGAAGGCTTGTCGAGAGTTGACTGGAAATTTGGCAAAAAATCTAAAGGTTAAGTGATATACAAACTAACAAAAAAATATATAGCTATTACCCCAAAAAAAAAAAAAAAAAACAAAAAAAACAAAAAAACAACGAAAGAAAACAAAAAAAACAATAAACTATAGTTAAAAAAAATAAACTACAAATAGAAATACAACTTAAAAAAATAACTTACATGTCCAAAACAAATTAAACTACTATACGTAATAAAAAAGGAAGACAGATAACTTGCAAGTTCAATTAAAGTAGATCTAATGTCAAACTGAAAACCATAAAAACAAGAAAAAGACCACATGTTTTAAACCAATATAAATTAAATTTAAAACACAGTCTTTCTTGATTTTCTTTGCCCCTCCAAGTCCAGCCTCCAAAGTGCAAATTTTCAACTTCAGCATTCCCAAAAAATGTGATTTTTTAGGATTTCTGTATACACCATAAAATTTCTTTATACACCTATGAAATTACTGTATACATTCACAAAATTGTAGTATGCTTTATGCACCCACAGGCTAACATAATCAATTACACAACAATGACATCATCGCTGATATCATGCTGATGTGTCACGGTTGCTGATGTGGCAGTCAGCTGACATGGCACTACCATGTGGCATCACATGCTGGTGTGTCACCTGCCATGTAGCATTCCCGATTGACATGGCATATGCCACATGTCCATGTGTTGATGTGGCACCCATTCACATGGCACATACATTGATGTGGTCGAGCCACGTGGCATCTTATGCTGACATGGTAGCCAACGTGTCGGGTGACGTCACGTAGACTTGTCCACATGGCCACGCATGTGGGGCTCTCTCTGGCCTACACGTGTTGCCCACCAGAGATCGACACGTGTCACCTGTATCAACTCGACATTTGATATCTCTTTAATGCAACATGTGGTACTAGTCAGAGGTCGACACGTGTCATCACTAATAGCATGACATGTGACTTCACGCTTGGGCGACACGTGACCTCGTGACTGGGCGACATATGGCCTCGTCACGGTCCACCACATTTGTAACAGCTCAGACCATTCGCATGCGATATTGTCCTCTTTGGGCCTGGGAAATCCTCTTACAACCCAGCCCTCAAGGTTTTAAAAGGCTTCGCAAGGGAAAGGTATACACACTCACTTATATGGCATGCTTCGTTCCCTTTTCCAATCGATGTGGGATCTCACAATCCTCCCCCCTTGGGGCCAGCGTCCTCGCTGGCACACCGATCCGGGTACTGGCTCTGATACCATCTGTAACAGCCCAGACCACCCGCATGCGATATTGTCCTCTTTGGGCCTGGGGAATCCTCTTACAACCCAGCCCTCAAGGTTTTAAAAGGCCTCGCAAGGGAAAGGTATCCACACCCACCTATAAGGCATGCTTCGTTCCCCTTTCCAACCGATGTGGGATCTCACAACATTGCCTTGCCACTGTGTGTCGCTTGTCATCGCCTCATCATGACACATGGCACTCTCGTATCGTGACATGTGGCCTGCCATAATCTGTTGAGCAAATCCTCATGGACTTGGATCTGGTCTGGGCTTGGATCTTGGGCTGAACAGTAATCTATTCTAACCACGGACTGAGTTTTGAAACTGGACCAAATCCATCAGAATTTAAAATTCAGATCCAATAACCTAGAACCGGCCTGTACTCATTTTTTTCGACCCATTAACCCATTTCCTGATCCGTTTTCAACCTCCAACTGGGTTTTCTTGACCCCTTTCCCTGACAAACGGATCTACCGAGCCAGTTCAAATTTTTCCACCATTTTTTTCATTGTTCCTGCCACAGAAAAATACCGAAAAAGCACCAAAAAATTCATAATATCATGGGCAAGCATTTTAATTAAAACTTTTTTGATAAAACAAAAAATAAATAAAAACCCACCCACAATATTATACCAGGGTTCTTCAAAAAAATAAATTTTAATTTTTTTTCTTTCCTTTTTAATTGAAATATACAAATAAATCAAATCATGGGGTAGTAAATTTGTTGAAAATAATCTTGATAAACAAAATAAACATATGCCCATTACAAATTCTTACACACAGGTGTGAAGGAAATTAAAAAATATATATTCTTAAAAATCTTTCTTTCCACATGAAACACAGATCTAAAAATAAAAAAAAATATACCTAATCACATCTCCACATATATAAACATATATTTTGGGAATAGTCTTAGGATTGTTATAAATATATGATGAAAATAATAATATATGTAAATACATGTAGAATATAATTATTTATAAATAAAATATACAAAATTGGGCAAAAATAAAATAGGAACATGTATGTCCTTAGTATTTGATGATATGCTTATTGAACGATTTGTCCGAGGCCTGTGTGGTATCACATTCTCCTTAAGACTATTTCTGTCTCATCGGTGTAGGTGTTTTCCAATGGCAGTCTCCCAAAATATAACGGATTCTTAAACTTCTGGACACAGCACCATCGAATCTTTCCTTCGAACTTTCAAAGTACCTTTGCTTTACCACTCTCATTGTTATGCAAAATGCAAGAAAACAATTTCTCTTCACTGTTATGCAAAACCACGTGTGGGAGAGAGTATATTTTGCACTGTCCTTTCTTTTTGTTACCAAACCACCTTTTGCCAAAAGCCTCTTCAATTTTCAAAATCCAAAATGAGAAGACAAGCCAATTAAACTCATTTAATTCCATTAAAGTCAAATCAATCACACTTAATACAAAACGTTCAAACACATTACATGAAGTAGACGTTTCCCAATTCAATGATGATGATTCCCACATAACAATTTCATCGAAGGAATACGAATCCTTTGGTAAAATGGCCAAGATTCAAATCAATTGCTTGTGTCATAAGAAAAGGATGATGTATTGGAGATTCTGAAGGAGGAGTTGGAAGCTGCAAATGAAAAGATAGAAGAATTCTGAAATGAATCAAAGCAAGCTGTTAGCAGGGTTGACACAGTTGAGAAAGCAAATGTAAGAAGAGGATCAACACTTAGGGAAGTCTCTGCCCCTAAAGAATATGAGAATATTTCTACAAGTAGCACCTCATCAAGAACAGATCCCCACGAGGTAAGGTACTCAGCATGAAATTCTAAATTATTTAGGTAATGTTAAAAATATGTGATAAAAATGTTCAACAAATACCGTTTCAAAGACTATTTGATTTTCTTATATTATTTGTATCAGGACTTTCTGACTGGTAGCAAAATATTCAAGATTTGTTTCACCGCTAAACACAAAACACAGCAAAATACTCAAGACCAAGCTAACAAATTATCAAATCAACACCCCCCACAAAAAATATCCAAGATTAAAGTTTCAAATTCAAATAAAAGCTGCACAATTTCATTTCCTGTATAGTAATTTTTGCAACTTCAAATTTCAACAATAGTTGATAATCCCAAAAACCATACTAAAAGCATTGTCTTTTACCTACTACTTTAGTAGGTTTTCCTGATCTATATTCATTGTGAATGAGAGTAAAGTTGTTTAAATAACTAGGTATGAAAGTAAACAAATGACAAGCCAACAAAGTAGCATACACTATTTTTCAATCGTTCCTGTTGAAATTTATTGTAGATGCAACATCTTGTCTCGAAGTACATTGGAATTTTTCATCCAGCTTGATTGGAGTTGACCGAGTAGGCCCATGGTTGATTTTTTACTGTGAGCAAAATTTTGCATTGACCAAGGCACTGTGGCAAAATATCCATCGATTCAAGTTCGTAGGCTAGTAGCATGCCGAAAATGGAGCTGTGGTTCGAAAGTTATGAACAAATAATTTACAATCTGAATTGAACAAGCGATGCTGAGTTTGACTTTTTATTTTTATGGATTCTTGTTTTGACTTACTCATTGGTGCAAGTTTATAAACTAGTGACACGCTTAATTTGGACTTGTAGTTGGAAAGTTATAGACCTGTAAAGTTTAATAAATTTTTCTAAGACTGACTTTATCGGGTATAATTCTAATCCATGTGTAAAACATGTGCACAGGGCCTCTACTAACATTGTGGCACATGTCAACATTTTGGCCAACCTATGAGTGCACGGTGGCACCATAGGTGGTCTTTATTAGGTAAAAGAGGGGAGGCGGTAGGAGAGAGAAAAACCAGCTAGCCACCATTTGCCATTATTTGGTCACCGGTGGTGTACATGAGTCAGCCCACGATGAATCTTGCCTCCCCACCAGCTGGCTTGCCAAATTTCATGGCTAGCAAGCAGGCAACACGTCAGGATTGGAGCGATTTCTGACGGCGATACCGTTTGCTTTGTCGGCCGATCTCTCTCACTCTGGCCATCCCTTGTTCTCATTACTTATGTCATTGAATTACCCACCCTCTAGCCATCCTTCCCACCAAATTTGACACGCATTCTTGACTTTGACAAGTTTTAAACATGTCCACCACCTTTTCCTCTTTATTTTAACCTCCCTAAGTTTAAATTTGAGGTCCTTTTCACCCAATCCTCTTTAGATTGTGAGACTTGGGGACATTTAGTTACCCAAACTTCTTGGTCAGATCTCAAATTTGACCTATTCGATCTCTAAAAGATAAGATCCAATTTGTGATCTTTATATCATAAGCTTCGATTTGGTATATACATTGCCGATTTTAGATAAAATTTGTATTAGCTCTCTCGGATAGTTTGTGTATAAAATATCTTATTAAAATATTTTTTTAATCGGTATTATATTTTATTGATGTTTTAGGCACCTGTGTAAACTAAAAGACCGACCCTATGTAGGATTCAGGTGAGTGGTCCATTTTCTAAATTTATTTTCAAGTAGTAACAATTTTATATTTATGTTGTTTAAATTTTTGAAAATTTTATGACGTATTTTAAATTAATTAAAAATTGTTATTAAATTATGTTGTGTAAATTTATTAATTTTATATATAATTTTTGCATAAATTGATTTCTTGGATTTGAAGAAAATAATTGTATTAAATTTATTGTGCATAAAAATATATTTATATGTATATAAATATATGTGAATTTGTATTTATTTAGAAAGAATTAATTTTATAAAATTTGGCAGATTTAAGAGTTTGGTTTGGACAAAATGAGGAATTTTATGGGTTCGGAAAATTATGGAAAAACTTGGTATTATTTTATAAAAATTGGTGTATGCTGTATTACCAATTTTTTTATTTTAGATGCACCATACAATACTGATGTTTTGTGTTGTATACGATGATTAATGCACAGATATTTATTCGTCATCCTATGGGAGTTAAGGACAAAATGATTGGCATATATTTTGCACAGTGAACATCAGTCATCCCCTCCTGACCTCTAGATGGTAGGTTATTAATACTAGTACTTTGGGACGCCAATATATCTTATTGCAGGTATTTCTTATAACTTCTTCGTCAAAGTGGTGCTTAAGATGCCGAGCACTGCTTGACAAAACTTAGTATATAGTGTGATGTATCAAATTGATTCCTGATATAAGTTTTAAAATATATTTTATTATATTTTAATTATTTATTTAAAATTTTGTGTTGAATTATTTAAATTGTTATTTTCTAAATTATTTAAAGTGTTGGATTTTAATTTTTACCACATCATTTTATTTATATAACTTGATTTATTTTATCATGATTTTATTTTATTTTGTATCGAATTGCCTGATATAAATTTTAACTATATTTTATTTAATGTTGTCTTAGATTAATAATTGTTTTTTTAGAATTATTTCTAATGATATTTATAATTTTCAATTTATTTACGTTTTTATTTACTACTTTGATTTTTAGGGAATATAAAAATTACAAGTTTTGTGAAATTAGTTTGAAAAAAGGAAACCTTTCAAACTGTGCAAAATAGTGAGTGTTTTGAGTGAAAATCTTTAATTTTTAATTAATTAATTAATTCTTATTTATTATTTGATAATAATATATGTTTATTAATTAGTTGAGTATCAATCACTAAGTTGATTAGCATATCATTATTTTTCCATTTTAAATTTGCTCCTTTATGCCCAGGTGTTAGTAGGCTCTGACCATTCGGGTGCAAGCTTGATGTCTTTTGTCTACTGCCATGTTCGGAGAAGAACATTCTTCCTTCTTTTTTTTTTCCTTGTAATATTCCTTTTATAATTTCTTTCTCGTGTTTGTATTAATTATGTTCTTGAACTAAATCTTAGTACGCTCTGAATACTACTGCTGTTGAATTTTTATTTATTTGCTTCTGTGCCTATTCTCGTTATTATTGAAATGTTGTCCCTTGTGAAAAAATTTGTAGTAAGGTAGGAGGAATAAGGTGGTGCTTTATTAGAGTGTGTTTTTAGTGCAGGGAATTTGAGGATAAGTCTAACCCTCAAAGGAGATGCTATCAGATTTGTTATAAGAATATACGATGAAGTTTTTCCTAGTCAAGGCTAGAATAGGGTTTCGGTAGAGAATTATGGGTTAATCCAAACTGTAGATATAAACATATCCAATATAATTAAGAAGAGGGTTTAATTATACGAAGAATGAAAAAATGGAGAACTAAGTTGCTTTAATAGAACTTGTTAGTGGAAAAAAGTAATAGGTAATAAGTCAAACTCAGTCTTTCACAATAGCTGAAAGGTCCAAATTGTCCTTTAAATGATCAAAAGATTGATGGCAACTAATGAGTTTGCCACAAAAAGTTTGCTTTAGAATATGAGCGCTTAAACATGTTGTGCATGAGTTGAAAGCTATACAAGAAAAGCTGCTCAAGACAGAAATGGAAAACTTGCTTCTTCAATAGATTTGGAGATCAAGTCCTTGAAACAAGTAGTGCTGATGGGAACGGCAGTGAAGATGGATAAACAAAAGGTTGAAAAGCTTCTGAAGCGTTTCCAAGAGCTCAATGATGCTATTCTTATGTTGAAAGTTGCTGTTTCCGAAATAGGAAAAGTGAAATTTGTTATAATATCTGAGAAAGGCATTGAGATTGAGGCAGCTAAAATGGATCAAGTTCAAGAACAAGAGAAGCTAAAAGATATGAGATTGAAAAGGAAATGGAGGAAAAGTTGGAGAATAAGTTTAATGCCAAGTGCCTATCTATGGAAGTACTTGAATCAGAGCTTGAATAAGCTGAAGAAAATACTAGTTTGTCCCAAAAAAAAATTTATGATTCCATGTTATCAAATCAAAGCTGCAAAAAGATGAGTTAAGAGTTCAAAGAGAGAACAATCTTAAGTCAAGAAGCTTTGATTGAGGGATTTAAAATGGAGCTGAAAAATGAAAATGATTTGGCAAGCAAGTTGTCTAGTGATTTTGAAATGCTTAATAATGATACAGAGGAGGCAAAAGCTGAGATCGATAAGGGAAAGAAAAGCAAAAGCACAGTTTGAGATAGCAATGCTAAAATATGAGATTCACCAAAGGAGATTGAAAATTGCTATAGCAGGGAGTGCCAAGAAAGAGAATGAAAGGCTAAAACAAGAAGTAGATAGGATGGAGGAAGAAACTATAGACATGTGGGGAATAATAAATTTTTTTTTCTTTTTTTGGGAATAAAGTAACACCTTTTTTTTAGAATACCATTAAACTAGTGCTGGTAAAAGATAGTAATTATGATTGAGAAGTGGTTAACTAACTATTGTTATAATGTATGTAAAACATGTGTAATATATAACTTCAATGTAATTAATATATGGAAAAGAAAATTGTAATTAAGCAATTATTAAATAAATTTATAATCTATATAAATGGTAGTAAAACAAAGAGTTTAGGAAAGTCAAAACAAAAGTGAAAATGCATTAAAACAAAATGTCTTATTAGAGATATCAAAATGAGTATGGTTATATACGACATGCATCCTTAATGTATTCATATCCTAATTTTCTTTTCTTGAAGAAACCTATCCCAATCAATGCTTCTTATATGCATAAATCCTCAACATATTCATATCCTAATTTTTTGGTTTCTTAGACCATAAGCACAAAAATTTAATGTTGGAAGGAACTTTTTCTTCAAGCTTTTGGACAATTTCTATCTGTTTAGCCGAATGAGATTTTGAATCGCAAGGATGGATAATCATCTTCTTCAATTCTTTTGCACTCCCTATGAGATGAAATGCCAAATCTTTATCTCTTATACAGGTAGCATATCCAAATAACTCAACCACCTCCAAGTGAAAATGAAGACATTTTTCGGCTTTTTCAAAGTTTTTGCACTCATCTTCCCCATCTTCATACACTAGTATGCACTCATCCTCCTCATCTTCATCATGCATGGGCTCCAACTGCACAAATAAAAGAAACATCATAATTCAAAAAACTAAGAAATAATCATGAAAGCAGTTAGCAATGTAATACATGCCTCAGTTGAACATTTGTTTATAATTATGTACAACACAAAACATAATTTGGTGTTAAGGAACTAAATCCCTCTAATCAGTCTCTATTCATGCAAGCAACAAAGAGCCAAATATCAAATAAAACCTACCTGATTATGCAAGTAGTAAAGAGAAAAGTCAGAATGCATTAATCACAAGTCAACACTGGCAAACAAGGACCAAAATTGATATGTGCAATAACTAGTATAAAGTTTCTTCACATAGATCCTTAAATCATGTAAATTACCATATAAATAATATTGTACACTTGTATATAATATATCAAATATCATTGAGAAAGCTTAGTGCTTCCATTTACACAAATCACACACAAATAGCGTTGAAAACCTACCTCTAATTCAAATATTTACAAGTGAGGAAATGGCTCCGTGAATGCATTTAATTGGAGAAGGCTACATTTGAGGCCAACGGCAAATTGCAAATGCTTGAGAGTTATTTATTTAGGAATTACTTGATTCTCCTTGAATTTCTGAAAACAACACAGTGAATGAGACATTTACATAATCCAATAGAAAAATAAAAACTACCATCGTAATTCAATAAACTAACCTCGACATGGTTTTCAAATTTGAGAACTCATAGGTGAGAGATACAGCTAGAAAACACTTCAAAAACAGTGTCAATGTGTATGCCAGATTCAGGTAAGTCCCAATAGATGTATAGCCGAACAAGTTTAGTAACATTCGTAAGAAGCAAGTGACTGCGAGGCATTACATTTCCATGAATATGCAGCGTAAGAAGATTCTTGGCAGAAATTTCAACTTTTCTAATCTGGCAACACTCGTATTTCCAAATACTTCAAAGCGACTGACGTTTTGGCTGAAACTGTAAAATCATCCAAAATAGTGGAGTAAGACACCCTCAATAGTTGAAGAGATGGACAATTTGACCTCAGTTGTTCAAGAACCTTTCCACGGATTCCAACATATTGAAAATCAACCACTCGGATGCTCTTAAACCCATTAAATAAGGATTTGTCATTCACAACATGTAGAGGAAGAACTTAACTTTCTCGAGAAACTCTACTTTGTTGCCACAAGTCCAATACAAGGTCGTGAAGTCTCTTTGTTAAAGCAATCCTAATGAATTTGTTTATCAATTCTGAGAAGAACTGATAAGAAAATGAAAATCAATCACTCATGTAGTACAAGTGCTGTGCGATAGTCAGAAAGTCACACATGTGTGTAAGAATCAAGATCATAACTAGAGAACCAAACATATAACCACTTACTCAAGAAGTACTAGTGATGTGTGATAATCAAAGTGCGATACATGTGTCTAACAATGAAGCTCATCACTTGAGAACCAAACATATATTCAGTTAGTCAAGAAGTACAAGTGCTGTGTGATGATCAAAATGCCGTACCTGTGTATAAGAACCAACTCATGATTAGAGAACCAAACATATCAATTTTAGGTTTCATTTCATAAGGGACATCTTTGTTGAAAAAAAGAGTTGAGTTGAATAAAGTAGCTACAGAGGAGAATTAAAGAAACTAAAGACAGAAGCAGCTAGGTGCAATGAAAATATATTTCATTTCTATTTTGACCAAATAACTTCATGAAAATCAAAAATATGAAAGATGCCATCATTTATCCTCAGAGAGATTATGTTTTCCAAAAAATAGAAGGATCATTATTAAAATGAAGGTTGAAATTCACATGAAGACTGAATTTTCCGTCTATAAACAACTATAAATGTCTTGAAGAAGATGAGGAGCCTTAAAGTTGAACAAGGTGGGTCAATTTGTGCTGATTGCTGAGTTGGTAGGAGACAATCTATTATACTATTTGTTCTCTTAGCTGAGGGAAAAACAGAGTATTTAGATAACTTGAATAGAATTGAAGCATTTAAGTTGTGATAGTAGTTGATTTTCCTATTACTTGCAAGAAATAGTTTACTTTGCCTCTGTCCTTACTATATAACTTATGCTCAATGGTCAAGGAGGTCTTATTCCCTATCATTTTTGTATAACTCTAGGTTTTGCGATAAGAGGATTTTTGCTGTTATAGACGATATCATAACAATTTTCAAATTCAAGAATCATTTTTTTGAATCCTTAATGGGTTATTTGCTATATGACAAACCGAATGGTGCGAATTTCTAGAAAATATACCAGACATCTAAAAGGTAAAAGAAGTATAAAGTTTCTTGGGAATGAAGCTAATCAAGTGGCTATACAAAAAACTAGAGATAAGATGATTCCTGAATGGTAAACATATAGTCCACAAGTTTTAGTTGGTTATATAGACATTTCCAATACTAATCGGCCTCACCAATCTATAAATAGAAGTAATCGGTGAGAAGCAATAGAAATGGGCAGATTTACCAATTCTACAAAATATCAACAAGAACACATTTCCCACTGGGTTAGGTACTCAACATAAAATTCTAATTTCTGTTGGAAAAATATGTGCATATATATATGTAAATACATGTGGAAAAATTTAATACAAAATAAATAAAATTACATAAATATTCAGAAAATTTAGAACTTGTATTTCTTTAAATTGATCTTTCTTCTGAAAGTCTGACCGAGATCTGTGTGATAACACAGTATCCTTAAGACGTTTTACGCCCACTAGTGTAGGAGTTTTGTGACGAACGTCTCCCAGGATACAATGGTAGCAAAAGCTTTCAGATCTAACACCTCCGAAGCTTTTCTCTTCAAACTATCCGTGTATCTTTACTTTACCACAGTCTCTAATTTTTTTTTTCTCTCTCTAGTTTTTTCACATAAAAATTTTTCAAAGCTTTTTCTCTGTATTTTTTCTAAAAGCAAAACTGAAAAGAATGTTGAAAAACGTGTGTCCTCCAAACTATCAACACAGAGTTATATCTACCGTAAAACTCTCAACCTATTTTTCAAAATATTATTTTATTATGTATTAAAATAAACATTATTTTCTCTAGAAAACGTAGGGTACAAAAACACAAAATTAAAGGCCCAAAACCCATTTACAAATCATTCAAATTTAGACCCAAAATCCAACAATCCCCCACATGAATGATTAGACTAAACAAAGCAGAACTCTAGTGGTAAAGCTCTGCAGTTGGAACCTGCATAGGATAGGTAGATGTTACTCTTTGAACCTTCCCTTGTGAGACTACATCTTCTTTACTTACTAATGGTAGATGCAATATCTTTGAACCATTTCATCTTTTGTGTAAATGACAACATAGCCCACACATGATTTCTTCCTAGTACACTTCAGTTCTCATTGTTGTGTTCATTTTGGCCCTGAACACCTCCCTGATTCTGCAAGTGTTTCTAAAAAATTGCACCCTTAACAATTCTCCTTTGAAGCAGCCATTCTTCTCTCTCACATAGATGATTTCTATTTCCAATGTAATCAACATAACTATGCATTGATTACCACACACAACTTATAGGAATCATTAAAAGCATATTTTATACTTAACCCTTTTTATCACTATTTCATCATAGAAATGGATATAAGATTAACCCCCACAGTGATCCATACCAGTCTTTACAATTGCGTTGTCCCATTGAACCTAGATCTTGGGATATCCAGTCAACTAGGTTGGGTTTCCATCGTATTGACTTTATTCATGGGCTTCAATCTCATTCCCCTCGATGACTTCTCAACTAGTTCTCTATTTAACTCTTTGGTTAGCGGATCCACAATGTTATCTTTCCGACTTTACATAGTCTATTGAGATAACTCTAGTTGGGATTAACTGTCTAATGGAATTGTATCTACGATGAATATGTCTAGACTTTCCATTATATATAATATTTTATACCCTGCCAATCGCAAATTAACTGTCATAATGTAAACTTATTGCTGACACAAGTTTAGGCCATCTTGAAATGTCCTCTATAAATTGGCGTATAAACTTAGATTCCATCGTGGATCAAGCTATCACGATTTGTTTTGAGTATTTCCATGTCACGGTTGCACCCACTAATGTAAACACATAGCCACTAGTGGACTTTAAGTCCTTAATATCTGATATCCAATTTGCACTACTGTATCCTTCTAATACAGCAGGATATCTTGTATAGTGCAGTCCGTATTTACGAGTATATCGCAAGTACCTTAGTAATCTGACGATCCTTTTCCAATGATTTTCATTTGGATTACTCGTGTATCTACTCAGTCTATTTATTGCATAGGCTAAGTCTGATATGATATAGCTCATCAAGTACATCAGACTTCCAATCACCCTAGTGTATTCCACTTGAGATACACCTTCTCCTTTATTTTTGGATAAGTGTAAACTCATGTCTATGGGTGTTCTGGCTATATTAGTATCATCATTACTAAACTTAGCCAGTATTTTATCTACATAATGCGTCTGACTAAGAATGATTCCATTCGAAATCCTCGTGATTTTCATACCTAAAATCACATCTACAAGCCCCATACCTTTCATGTCAAATTTAAAATTTAACATGACTTTTGTAGTTCAAACCATATTGTCGTTGCTATCTATTATGAGATTGTCATCTACATACAAATATAGAATAACATATCCATTCTCTATATCTTTTACATAGATACATTCGTCACATTCATTTATTTTAAACCCATCTTTTAGCACGACATTATCAAATTTTTGATGCCATTACTTTGGAGCTTGTTTAAGTCCGTATAAGGACTTTACCACTCTACAGACTTTTTTTTCTTATCCTGGAGCAGAGAAACCCTCAGGTTGCTCCATATATATCTCTTCATCTAGATCTCCATTAAAAAAGGTTGTTTTCACATCCATTTGATGTACTACAAGATCTCGCAATGCAGCGATTGCCAGTACCATCCTTATGGAATTTATCCTCGTTACTGGATAATAAGTGTCAAAATAATCAAGGTCTTCTTTTTGCTTGTATCCCTTAATTACAAGTCTCGTCTCGTATTTATCTATTGAGCCATCTGCTTTCATCTTCCTTTTAAAAATCCATTTGTAACCCAAAGATTTACAACCTGGAGGAAGATCTACTAACTCTCAAGTATGATTCTGTAAAATGGAATCAATTTGACTTTTTACGGTCTCTTTCCATAAATTCACTTCAAGAGAATTTACAGCACCTTGGAAGTTTTGAGGTTCACTTTCCAGCATATAAGTAAAAAAATCCAAACGATAGGATTTTTCGATTCTTACTCTTTTGCTACGTCTAATTTCAACCTCAATCTCATCTTCATTCTCTTGTTCTCGATCACTATCGTTATCATCATCACTGATAGCATCATAAACTCGCTTAGACGAGCTCGGTCCTTCTTCCACTTTATACGAAAAAATATATTTGAAAAATGATACATTTCTTAATTCCATTATTGTGTTCTTGTGAATATCAGAAATTTTTTACCTATATATAAGAAACCGATACGCACTACTATTCTGTGCATATCATATGAAGATGCAATCAACAATTTTGGAACCTATCTTCACCTTCTTAATTGTAAGTATCACTACTTTAGCTAGACACCTCCATACTAGTAAATATTTGTAAGAAGGTTTTCTTCCCTTCCACAACTCATAGGGTATCTTTACATGATCTTTCCGGGATACCTTATTTAAAAAGTCATTCGCCGACAAAATGGCTTCCCCTCATAAGTTCTGAAAACATTACATTAATTATTTCTTTTAAAGTTCTATTTTTCCATTCAGCCACACCATTTGATTGTGGCAAATATGGTGGACTAACTTCATGTATAATGCCTTGTTGAGACAATACTCTCCAAATGGAGTTACATATTCTCCACCACAATCACTTATGATCACTTTAACTTTCCTGTTGAATTGATTCTCAACTTCCGTTTTATAGAGAATAAATTTCTTTATAAGCTCATCCTTGCTCTTTAGTAGGTATATATAGCAATATTTCGTACTATCATCAATAAAGGTGATAAAATACTTATTACCACCTCTAGTCGGTGCGAATTTTAAATCATATACATCACTATGTATTAAATCCAAAGGTTCATTATTTCTATAAATTATTTGATATGATGACCTCATTGATTTTGCTTCCACACAAGTTTCACATTTATGATTAGAATCAATTGCAAGTGTGGGAATATGATTTAAGTTAATTAACTTCCGCAGAGAATTAAAATTAATATGTCCTAGTCTACCATACCACAAAATGGAAAACTCAAGCAAGTAAATAGAAGAAGTACTAGCTTTATTCATTTCTTTTGGCTTTACAGTCATTACATTGAGTTTAAATAAACCATTGGCTATATAGCTCTTTCCCATAAACATCCCAAATTTGGACAAAATAACATTATCTGACTCAAATATTAAGCGAAAACCATGTTTGCTCAGCAACGATCCAGATACCAGATTCTTGCGAATGTCTAGAACATACAATACATTATTCAGAGTCGGTTCTTTTCCCAAGATCATCTTCAGGATTACTTTACCCTCACCTTAGATTTCTGAGGTAGCAGAGTTACGCATGAACAACTTCTTCCCGTTCTTTTTTGGTTCGAAGGAAGTGAACATGCTCCTATTCGAACACACGTGGCTGGTCGGACCAATATCTACCCACCACTCTCTAGGATTAGATCCCACCAGGTTCACCTTAGATATCACAGCACTAAGGTCAATGTCATCAACCTCTCAAATGATGTCCTCCATCACCTGTGCCTGGTTCCTTTTTCTCTTTGGCAGTCTACATTCCGTAGCTCTGTAACCCATCTTGTCACAGTTGAATTACCCACCTTGAAACTTGGCCTTCTTGGAGATTTCTCCTTTAAGCTCCAACTTGGAAGCTTTTCCAGTCTTCTTCTTGTTCTTGGAGCTCTGACCATGCTCCACAACATTGGCCTTCAACACGACCTTTGAAGCTCTTTTATCAGACTTTCTGTTGTCATCTTCAATGCGAAGCTTGCTAATAAAAGCCTCCATATCCATCTCCTTTCTTTTGTGTTTCAAATATTTCCTGAAGTCACTCTAACTTAGAGGTAGCTTCTCAATCATACAAGCCACGTGTAAGGCTTCATTCATGATCATCCCTTCAGCAAACATTTCTTGAATCAACACTTACAACTCATATACCTGATTCATTAATGGCTTCGTATCTACCATTATGTAGTCCAAGAGTCAGCCTTTAATAAACTTTCCTGAACCCGCATTCTCAGTCTTGTACTTCCGGTCCAGTGTTTCCCACAGCTCCTTAGCTGACTTCGTGCCACAGTATACACCATACAGGGCATCAGACAGACCATTCAGAACATAATTCCGACATAAAGAATCGGAATTATTCCATGCATCCATCGCCATGAGTGTCTCCCTATCACTCTTTTCATTACTGGATGGCACATCTTCAGTCAAGTACTTCGCAAGTCCCAGGGTGGCCATGTAAAATAGCATCTTCTGCTGCCACCTCCTGAAGTTTGCTCCGTTAAACTTCTTAGATTTTTCTGCATGACTAATAGAAGGAGGCATCTGAATCCCAAAAGTCTGAATGGGCATGCATAGTTCTATTGTCTCCACTTGCCATTTTTGTAACATCACAAAACAAAAATCAATTAATTATTATTTTTTATCTCAACAAACTAATTATAAGTAATTTCCAAAAGGAAAAACACAAAAATGTCATTTTAGGATTTCTGGATACACCATAAAAATTACTGTACACACCCAAAAAAAACTGTTTAGTGTCACTATTCACCAATATTGTTCACCGCCATGTGTCACTGTGCTGATATGGCATGTTGCCACAGTCACAAAAGCTCACATGGCACACGCACATCATCGCATAGCAGACATGGCACCGCCATGTGGACCCATTGTTGTCCGACACACGTCACCGCCAGAGACTGCCACATTTCACCTGTATCAGGTCGACACGTGGGTTATCCAGAAGGCTACACGTGGTGGACACTAAGGCGAACACGTGTCACCTGTGACAGGTCGACACATGGCCTCGCGACTATGCGACATGTGGCCCACGTTGCACCATGTCGCCTTGCCACTATATGACACTTGTCAGTGTTTCACCTCACCACATGGTGCTCTATTATCGCGACACATGGTGAGCCCATTTCCATTCTAGCCGTTTCTCTTGGGCTTGGGTTTGAATCGGGTCTGGATTTTGGGCTAAACAGTAGTTTGTTCTAACCACAAGCTGAGCTTTGAAACTGAGTCAGGTCCAATAAAATTTTAAAATCAAGCCCATTTCTCCCAGAACCAGCCCATACCCGTTTTTCAACCCAATAACTCGTTTCTGACCCTTCTTCAACCTATAGCCATGTTTTCTTGACCCGTTTTTCTGGTAAACGGGTTTTTCTGATACGGTTCAAATTTCCACCCAAATTCCACTATTCCGGCAACCAAAAAATGCCAGAAATACACCAAAAAGTTTAGAAATTCATGGACAATTCAGTTTTTGAAAAAAAATTTATTTAAAACAAAATATAATAATTGCCCAAAAATTTTTAAACCTCATAGGTTTGATGAATTTTTTTTTTTTAATTAACCGAAACAAACAAAACTTAAAATTAAACATATACAAGAAATAGAAACATGGCATGTATTGGAATTGGGTAAAACAATTTTGACTAAAAAATATATATATGTATATAATACACATGCTCAAACACAAAACAGTACGCGGTATGAAGCATTTTTTTTTTTCCTTCATTCAACAAGAAACACACAGTAAACATATAAATTTCCAAAATATGAAATATATACATCTATATATGACAACCAATGAACATAAAAAAGATAAAACAAATCTCCACATATATATACATATATAATAAATTGTAAAACGTCTTAAAAAAAATGTTGGAAAAATATATGCATATATATATGTAAATACATTGGAAAAATTTAATACAAAATAAATTAAATTACATAAATATTCAGAAAATTTAGAACCTGTATTTTCTTAAATTGATCTTTCTTCTGGAAGTCTGATCGAGACCTGTGTGATACCACAGTGTCCTTAAGACGTTTTACGCCCACCGATGTAGGAGTTTTGTGACGAACGTCTCCCAGGATACAATGACAACAAAAGCTTTCAGATCTAGCACCTCCGAAGCTTTGTTTTTTCGAACTATCAATGTATCTTCACTTTACCATAGTC
Organism: Ziziphus jujuba; assembly: GCF_031755915.1. Classification (NCBI taxonomy): domain Eukaryota; kingdom Viridiplantae; phylum Streptophyta; class Magnoliopsida; order Rosales; family Rhamnaceae; genus Ziziphus; species Ziziphus jujuba. Next base: position 27,336,363 of record NC_083384.1, read on the forward strand.
TCTAATTTTTATTTTATTTTTTTCTCTCCGGCTTTTTCACATAAAAATTTTTCAAAGCTTTTTCTCTGTATTTTTTCTGAAAGAAAAACTGAAAAGAATGTTGAAAAACGTGTGCCCTCCAAACTCTCAACAAAGAGTTATGTCTCCCATAAAACCCCCAACCCATTTTTCAAAATATTATTTTATTATTTGTTAAAATAAACATTATTTTTTCTAGAAAACGTAGGGTAGAAAAACACAAAATTAAAGGCCCAAAGCCTATTTACAAATCATTCAAACTTAGCCCCAAAATCCAACAATTTCTTCATGTTATATTGGAAGAATTTATGATGAATATGTTCAACAAATACTTTTCAAATATTATTTGATTTCCTTATATTATTTATATCAGGACCTTCTGATTGATAGCAAAATGTTCAAGTGTCTTTAGTGCTAAACACAAAACACAGCAAATTACTCAAGATCAAGCTAATAAATTATCAAATCAGCACCCTCCACCACAGAATATCCAAGATTTTCGTTTCTGATTCAGATAAAGCTGCACAATTTGATTTCCCAAATAGTAATTTTTGCAACTTCAAACTTCAGCAATAGTAGAAAAATCCCAAAAATCATCCAAAGATATTATCAAACCCACAATTAAAGGGTCACTGAAACTATCAGCACAGAGGGGAAAAAAAAAAAGGAAAATGAATGACCCATATGGGGCCCCAAAAAAAAAAAAAAAAAAGAGGGAGAGAATGGAAAAGAAAAACCACATAGGATGACTTAAAGAAAATCCCCAGAAAAAAAGTTGCTAAGAAAAGCAGATCATTATTTCTAAATTACTTTGGTTGAAATTTATTGTAGATATAGACATAAATATTATATTTGAGAGGAGGTTTAAGTCTATTGTTATACAAAGAATGTTCAAAATGGAAAACTGAGCTGCTTTATCAGAACATTGTTGGTTGCGAGAACAAAAAAAAAAAAAAAAATGGTTATAGGCATCCAAAGCACCGATAGGTTGGTATTTAGTCAAACTCAGTTTTGTAGCAGCCTGAGCTTGTTGTGCATGAGTTAAAAGTTACAAAAAAGAGCTGCTAAGAATGGAAATTGAACTTTCTGCTAAACTAGGTTAATGACTCAACGAACAAAGAAAGTTAAATTAATTGAAACTTGATATGAAAATACTGATTTCAGCTAGTTTTTGTGGATCCTATTCCACGTAAATCTTTAGGTTATTAGGAGTCCTGTCAGATACCAAGGATTTTCCACATATTAAAGCCAGGATTAGCTTCTTGCGACAAAACAATATTCTGACTCTACTCCATGATGTTCTTTGACCTATTTTCTGTGCTCACAATCAATTTTTTTTAACATCGTATGGATGACTTTAAGTTAAAATTCGACAGTACATAAGAGATGATAGATTTTTTGAGCTGGTTTTAGTTTCTTAAATAAAGATATCAATAGTGTTCCTTCTATCTGGTTTTTCCACTAGGCAGGCTACTCTATACTACTCATAATTTCATCCCATTCACCCAGATGTCTAACACTGCTAAATTACTGCTAACCATGAAGAATATAATGAAATTATTCCAGTAATTGTTTTTTCATCATGTTGTATGATGAGAGTTTGTAATCAGAGCTACTCTTTAGAACTATAATTTTTGACAAAATATTACCGATGATCAGTTTTTCTTATAGTACCAGATGCAGGTAGTGGTAAACATTTTCAGTCGCATACTAATATTCTCATGGACCAGAAGTCTCAAGCTTTCCATATGTTCATAACTGCATTTCTTCAGGTATTTTTCATCTTTTATCTTTTGATTAGAGTGTTATCTATGTCATACCTTTCATTCAGTAACTGACCGGTCGATTGGGTTTACTTGCCATGGGGATTTCCTGGAAAATATTAGGCGCTTTGAACTTTCTGCTAGTTACTGAAAACTTTTGGGGCCCTTCTAGTAGATGACATTTTATGCTTTGTGTTATTTAAATCTCCATTCAATATTTCATTAGAACACCCTGATGAACTTTGAGGCACATTCATGTGGATCCTTTGAAAGATATATGTTTGTTTCAAAATATATGCATATCTTTAAGGATACACATAAGTATGTAGCAAATTTCACCAGGATGTCTTAACAAGAGAATTGTCATCTAAACCTCTCCATTGAACGTTGTGTTTCTTTAGCAACAGAAGTATCTGTTTTGCACTCAATGAAATGGTAAAGTATGACATTTTTTGAATGTGGCTTATTGATAGCTGTGGCATGTTATATGGAGAACTTAGCAGATTTGCAATGAGGATTCTAGGATAAGAACAAAGTCCAAGAAGGTTCAACCACCGGGTCCTGATAGACTTCCACTCCCTGGTCCCCAGAACCGCAACTATATTGAGAGATCCAAGGCTGCTTCTGGTGGTTCTTGGGATAATGTTTGGGAAAATGAGAAAATGACGCTAACAAGTAAATAATTCAATAACAAAAATGTAAAAATAATAATGTTAGTAGCTATCTATTTGGTAAATTGGTAAATTGTATGTTACATTGTGTTCTGTAGTTTGAAAGAACAAATGTATGTGTTGTTTCATATTATATATTCATTACTTCCCTCCTATTAGAGGTGGGTGCAAACCGTTCCATAACTTTAAAAAAAAATTATTATAATTAATTATAATTTTAATATATTTTTTATGTTTTTAAATTATTTAATAAATAAATAATACTAATTAATTTTTAAAAAATTATAAAAAAATAAAAAAAGTTAAAAGAAAAAATAATATTACAAACTGAACCGAATTTCAGTTTGATTTTTACCATTGATTCGCTTTGGTTTGCTTAAAAACAACTACAAAAACCAATCGAACCAAGCCTCCACTACCCCTATCTTGTATGACAGCCACAAAAAAATGCATCCTCAAGTATTGGACACTAATGCTTGAGGCGCCCAAGTTTAATTTAAAGAACGTAAAAATCAACAAATGAGGAGCCCCAAGAGATTACAAGTCCATCAACTTCTTCAACCTTTCTATTCCACTGCAGAGTAGAATAGTTAAACAGTTACTCATCATGATTATATTAAAAAAATAAAAAATTAAAAAAATCAGGATTCAAACAAGAACAAGTTGAAGCATGCATACCTGTCAGGAAGAAAAGGCATTAGCTCCTTGATTAATCGAATGGTTACCAAGCCATCATTTTCCTTGTGTCTAGTTTGCTCGTCTCTTGCAACTAAACAGAAATATGCAGAAAAATATCATTAAGTAATATTATTATTATTATTATTATTTAGCTTTCTGAGTCAAAATGATGCACCAAGATAAAGACATAACCCAAAAAGTTTGAATAACATAAAATAAAAATAATTTGGTTTGTTTTAGCATTTGTAGAATTCTTTTATGTCCACAGTAATAAACAGCAGAGCCACAACTCAATTTCAGATTCATAAAACAGGTTTTCCAGATTGGATATGTGTCTCCCATGCAAATAAGATTGCATATATTGAAACTCAATCCCAAATTATATTAACCGAACTATCATCCAGTCTACTACATTCCAGCAAACATACCAGATAGTCATAACAAGCCAAGAAAAAAGTTAAATTGAAGGGCACCGATAAAGAGAAAGAAAACTAAGAAAATAAATAATATATCTTTTAATCTGTGAGCGTAACTACTCAAAATCGTAATTAGCAAAAATAGTTGGGAAAAAAAAAATCAATTTTGATCGGCAAATTATTTATATGGCATAAATAGAAAAAAGTAGGAGTGAAAAAAAAAGAAAAAAGATAGTTTCGTTTGGATACCTTGAGAATCTTCTTCGTCTGGAAATTTATGTCTCACATAAAAATTTTCGGTCCAGTCTAAATCCAAGCCTTGTGTCCATGCAAACTTCTCCAACATATGACCAATGAGATTATAAGCAATCATGCTTGTCTCGTCACAAACATCTTGTATTGCAAGGTACTGGTTTGAATTTGAGGTTTTATTGCCATTAAAACCCTTTGGCTCCATAAAGGACAGCTTAAAAGGAAATAAATGTGTTGCATCTGTTGGATCCAATTGATCGATGGATCTGGGTAAAAAATTATCATTTACTTCTTTTTTAGTATCACGGACATTCAAAGAATCTACTTCACTGGATAAGTTAGGTTTGAGCCCCTCGACATGTGAGTCATCCACGGTCACAGCAGTATCACATGGTACATAATCCCCAGTACTTTCAACTTGATCATTTGAATCCAATGTGTGGCTGCTATTTTGTGAGATTCTATCTTCATGTAGTCCACTACCATCATCATCATCACTATCTTGCAAATCCTCCATATATGCATCAGTGAAATCTAGATCAAAGTTATGGTCAGACAGCAAATCCCAAAAAACCTGCTCTGTGTGGGCGCTCACACTCAATATGCATTCTACCTCTTCTTCAATTTCATCCTTCAGGAAGGAATCATCAGGTGTACGTCGAGAATCCTTGTTGATAATAGCTACAGCTTCCAATAGTGACTTTGGAATAGTAACCATATCACTGCACTCAAAAAGATATTCAATTAACATTTTCTTTATTGATGTTCGTAAGCTCCTGCTTGATATATTGGAATTTGGATCTAATACAAGCTGTAATTTTCTCAGCTCTGGTGTCCCAACCTTTGTGCTAACCAACCAAATAGCCTTAGTTATGTCATTCTGCAATATTTTTATTTTTGGTGAGAATTCATGAAACTCCATTGTGGAGGAATTATGAAAACCAGGTGTCAGCTTCACTGATAAATCTGCTACTGCCATAGCTTTGGCTAATGGATCCTGTAGTTTATCCCCTATACCAAGTTCTGCAAGCATTTTCTCACCAGTTTTCCTAACTTGTTTAATTAGGGGTTCTCGATTCCATCCACTTTTGTGGGGCTGTAACTGAGGTGTAATTTGTTGCCGCCCTCTTAGCTTCCTATGCATTGGCATCAAGGTTTGGAATGGCAAGTCCTCTAGTCCATCCAATACTTGTCTAGTGGCAGCATGATGAGTTGGGTATCTGGAAGTCAAAAATGGCACACAATTATTTCGGAAACTTTGTGGGTCAGAAAGAAGTTGAAGTATCTTTGAAGAAATTTCTGATTGATAATGTTTATGATTTTGGCTTCCAAGAATCACCCAAAGCGATTCTCTAATAACCTTTTTCATCTTCCAACGAGTTTTTTGGAACCTGACCTGGCCTTCCGTTAGTACTGTAGCAAGAAGGTAAAGCCCCTTATTGGTCAAATCATCAAGGCATGACAAAATGACTCTTGATGTACGGGGCATATCAGACAATCCCAAGTTATCTTGAACAACAGGATAACTTCTTCCAGCATGACCAAAGGCTTCCAAAACATATGATTTTACAGTCTCATAGAATATCTGGAAACAAAAAGACACCAAGATTATCATAAAGAAGCTAGCAAAGAAAAAAGAAATAATAATTGCAAATACAATAGAAAGGTTAATCTTTTACGCCATAGCACTAGAGCTTCACAAAATAGTACAACAAATATCACATATTGTGTTTAAATCAAAGAACCAAAGTACATACAAAAAGTAAAAAGAACTTACATCGTCTTCCCTAAGAAAAGATTCAGGCAGTGACCTGAGGCGGCAACAAGGAAAACAACTATTAGAGTAATGTAGATGGCTATGGAAAATATTAATGAAATTATCTCTACATACCCATTTTGTAAAAATTTGTGTGTTTCAAACTTCTTCCTTCCATGTTTAGATGTAGGAAGCCCCAACAACCACCTGCAAAGGCATGTCTTGTAAGTCTGTATCTCAAATTGAAAAGATTCATAACAATTACATAAAATATTTGTACAATGGTGCTCAGGTGAGGATATCAATTGAGGATAAGCAGGGCTCAATTATTTAAAGTCATTGGATTACATATATTCGATATAACATGAAATCCAACAGTTCTAGATGATTAAGCCCACTATCCTCAACTTTTTCCAACGTGCATAATAACAAGGAAGCTATTTTGCCATTGAATCTCATACTTTAATCTGAATTTAACAAGTTGTAAAATTTTTTTCCAATTTATTAATCTAAGCTGGTTTTAAACATTAAACTTTGCTAGAATATCTTCAATTTAAGCTTGATTAAAAGCCTTTTTTTTTTTTTAACGTAAAAGTTCTTTGGATTAGTTTGACATGAATTGCTGAGATTACTTAAAAAAAAAATAAATAAATAAATAATAATAATAATAATGGAAAAAAAGGAAAAAAGAAGAGACAGACCTCCGTTTGAGTTGAATGTCCTTCTCATGGTGCTTAATTTGGGACAAAAGCGCATCGCAATCTGTTTGGTAAAACTTCGTGTTTTCCATAATTCCTACTTTACAAAGTGTGAAATAAGTAGGGTTTAGGGTTTTAGAAACTGAATTCGTCTTCGTCTTTCATGGTTAGTACGAATGGTCACTGCCTTGTTTGCCTTAGAGGTAGATAGAGACACAGCTCAAACCCCTCTGAACTGGTTAAGAAAACAAAAAAAATTATTCAACCAAAAACACCCTAAATAATCTTCATACATATAATAGAAAAATTAAAAATTGACTAAAATAAAATAATAAAAGAGAAGGGAAAAAAAAAAAAGTATTTTTAATCGAAACCTAAAACCCCTAAATAGGGAACAATATGAAGTCAAAAAAATTGATCAGAAATCGATGATGAAGATGAAAATATAAAAGAAATTGGATACCGGAAATTGGTACAAAGAAAGAACCTGAAGATTGGGGCCTCGAATCCACTCCACAGTAAGAGTGCTTGAAACAGAGTTCACCAGAAGCTGCATTATTTATTTTATTTTAATTTTTCAACATTTTCAGTGCTCAGTGCTCTTTCTTTTCTAGGGAATTCAAAATTGTGTGGCTCACCAGTTTGCGTTTGGCTTGAAGAGACTCATCGCTCGAGTGGCTCAAATATATCTCTTTTGGTTTAATACAATTACAAATCCTTCTTTTGTCAACATAATAATAATAATAATAATAAATAAAATTAGAGTTTTTTTTTACATCTATGCCCCTGTACTTTAACACCGATTTACAATTTGCCCCTAAAACTCTATATTTATCACCTATCCCAAAAATTATTAAAAACTTTGCACAGTCCTATTGCTGAAAGCATAGACGCAAAATTTCTACCAAAGTTTTAGAAAGCATATTTTTGTTGACTTTCAGGGGATGAGTTCTTCACTAGTGATCTTCACTCACCATAGGCTCCATTGCAGTCTCCAGTAAGGAAGGCATTATCAGTTTTCAGCGGGAAGAGGAATCCCAATGACAATCATTTCTCTCCTTCCAAGCATAAATAGTGGTTTTGGTTGAATTGTATTTTGCTTCTTGATTTTTCCTTGTTGGTTTTGATATTACGAATTATGAGCTTTGTATTTGTCGAGTGAGACCTGAGCATCTACTGCTGGTAGTACCTAAGAGTGTGTTTGATACACAGTATTGGCTAGGATTGGACGGAACTGCATCCCAATATGATGTTTGGTTTGTCATTTTAAGATCGGAACAACTTATTCCAAACAGTAATTTTATCCCAATCGATTGGAACTCATCTGACATGTCTTTCCCTTGGGTCATTTTTGTCCCAAACTCAAACAAAGTCCTAATCTATTCTCTCACCAAGCAGATCGTTGGTTCGCAGTGGAAAACCAAAAAAGCTTGCTGGAACATGTGAAAAATCGAAAGAGCTTGCCGGACATTTGCATCTCCCAAAGAAAGAAATGCGATCGGTGAGTATGGTTTTTACCTCCATCTCTGTATCTCTGTATTTGCTTATTCTTCTTCTTCCTTCTATGTCGTGACCTTTTTTCTTATCCTTTGTTGAAATGAAAGCTGATGTTACTTGATCTAGAAAGTATAGGGCTTCGATTTGCAACTAAATTCCAAATTTGCAAGGATCGGATATCCCTCGATTGGCTTTGATTTTGGTTTTGGGCCAGCACTATTTTGGACCATTATGACCTCATTGTCAGACTGTTCATATCATTTAGAGATTTTTTTTTAAACACCAAACTATTGGGGAGGATTACTCTTTAAATTTGGGCCTATTTCTTTTTGTTTTGAGGCTATTTCAAGTTATCTTACAAATGTTGACAATAAACATAAACAGAAACAACCCATATTATCTTTTCTTTTCTTTTTTCTTTTTTTTTTATTATTTTTGTTTTTTTGGCTGATATACATGCGTTAATAGCTCAAAAAAAAAAAAAAAAAAAAAAAAAAAAAACGGGGCTCTACATGGAAGCCAAACTAAGCATCACCCAGCTGCAATTCATAAAGAATAACAGAGGATTAAGTGAAAATTAAAGGCTTGTCGAGAGTTGGTGGAAATTTAGCAAAAAATTTAAGGATTAAGTAATATACAAACTAACAAAAAAATATTTAAATTTAAGGATTAAGTAATATACAAACTAACAAAAAATATTTAGCTATTACCCAAAAAAAAAAAAAAAAAAAAGGGAAACAAAACACTATAGTTAAAAAAATAAACTACAAATAGAAATCCAAGTTAAAAAAATAACTTACATGTCCAAAACAAATTAAATTATGATGCATATAGAGAACGAAGACCGATAACCTACAAGTTCAATTAAAGTAGATCTAATGATAAATCACAAGTCCAAACTTAAAAACATAAAATTAAAAAATTAAAAAAACCACATGTTCTAAGCCAAAATAATTTAAATTTAAAACACACAGTCTTTCTTGATGTTCTTTGCCCCTCAAAGTCCAGCCTCCAAAGTGCAAAATTTTCAACTTCAACATTCCCTGCAAGCTTATAAAATATAAATTATGAACAAAAACATAAATAAAATTAGTATAACAAATTAGTGAAGAAAACATATAAATAGATAGCTAAACATAGTTTCTTTACCTAAAAACTTAATCAAACGTCAACATTGGTGTCCAAGGTGATGAAGATCCATTTCCACTTATACCTGAAAAATTGATAAAAGAATAGATCATGTCATACCAATATATTAAAATCACAAAAAAAAAAAAAAAAAAAAGAATCATTCTAAACTGTTAAAGGCACGATTTAACTTTTGAAAGAAAATAGTTGTTCATTGAAAATATTTGCAAACTAATTGTTAAAGTACCTTTCTCAACATCTTGGCACAATTCAAAGCAATCATCATAAGCACATATGTGAAATGGGAGAGGAATTGATCTAAGCCAATTTTGGGAACATATTAGTGCTTCCACAATTTTTGGAGTTAGTGAGCTTCTAAATGGATCCAAAATGCGACCCCCAAAGTTAAAGGCCGATTCCGAAGCAACAGTAGACAATGGAATAGCAAGTACATCCCGAGCAAGTAATGATAAAACCTTGTATTTTGTAGAATTCAACTTCCACCAATCTAATACATTAAAAAATGCATTGTCCTCATCCTCTTCCAGTTCCATTAAGTACCTATCAACCTCATTTTTCTTATGGTAGCTACTATCCATCTTCCTTCTTTTAAACTCCCACATTATACCTTTTTCTTCACCATGAGCACAAGAAGAATTCACCTCATTTGTTGGTTGAACACCATTCAAAGTTTGAGTGTCAGCAGGAGTTGATGAAGCAACATAAAACTCAAACAATCTATACAAAGTATCTTTCACACCTTGCAAAATTTTTTCACTCACTTCTTGAGGATATAGCTTATCAATAGCAAATTCGATAAAACTAAGTTTGAATCGAGGATCAAGAACATGAGCTACAAATAACAATTCGTTAATTTTTTCAATTGACCCCCAATATTTATGAAGTTTCACCTTCATGTTACTAGCCATACCACTTAAAGTTGCATCTTTGTCCACCATCCAATCCAACAATAACTTCTCAATCTTTGCAAACTCAATGACAAACAAATTAGAATTGACTTTCAAAGAAGAACTAAATATAAGTGTAATATCATAAAAAATCTTCAAAAATTGAACAAGCACACGGGCTTTCTTCCAATCCGATGGTTGAGGTGTAACATCTCCAAAATAGGAGACATATTGTTTATCCTCCTCCTCCATTCTATTAAAAGCATTTTCAAACTTGCATGCAGCCTCCAACATTAAATACGTGGAATCCCACCTAGTAGACACATCCAAAGTCAAAAGTTTTTTGGGCTCTATCTTCTCTTTCCAGGCACAAACCATAAACTCTAGTAACTTAGAGGGACAGGATCTCACATATTTCACAGCTTTTCGAATGAGATCAATTAAGTTGTTTTGCTCATTTAATACATCAGTCACTATTAAATTCGTAATATGAGCACAACATTGCATATGAAGAAACTCACCCTCTAAAACACAACCATTTTTCCAATTTGTCAACTTCCTTCTCAAATATGCAATGGCAACATCATTTGTTTTGGCATTGTCCATGGTTATAGTGAAAAACCTTTCGATATGCCATTCAATTAAACAACTCTCAATTAGCTTGCCAATTGTCTCACCCTTATCATTAGCAATTTGACAAAAATTCAAAATCTTCTTTTGTAGTATCCAATCACTATCAACAAAATGAGCAGTGAGCACCATGTAATTAATATTTTGAATTGAGGTCCATGTATCTGTAGTAAGGCTAACCATGACATTATTGTTCATAAAAAAACTTTGAAGTTTCTTTTTCTCCTCCAAATAAAGTTGATATACATCTCTAGCAATAACTTTGCTAGATGGTGGATCAAACTCCGAACAAAGCTCAACACAAAATTCTTTGAATCCTTCCCCCTCCACAAGAGTGAAAGGCAACCCATCTTTGATTATCATCCTAGCACATGCAGCTTTACAAGCTTCTTTATTAAATGCTTTAACTTGACCAACATATTCATCATCTTTTCTACCTTTGAAACTAACATTCTTTTGATGGGGATACTCTAAATTATAAGGATATTCTTTACATGAATTCAAGTGGCATTTCATGATACTAGCTCCAATTTTTTTAGTATCGCTAGCATAGTGCCTACCACAATAATTACATGCAACTTTAAGCTCTGCAGGATCACATCCTTCAATCTTTGTGAAGTGATTCCAAACCCCCAAAACAGTTCTAGGTCTTTTCCTTTTTTTGTTTGTGATAGTATTACAAGGAGGTAGCATTTCAAACTCATTGGAAGGTAGTAGACCTGCTAGGGGTGGTGGTGCGCTAGAAGGAAAATGCGGATGATGTGGCGGTGAATCGAAATGAGATGAGGGAGATGGGGTACTAGAGGAATTGGCATATTCCATTAAAGTTCTAGGGTTAGAACTAGAAGCAGCAGAATCAGCATCACTTTCCATCTATAGCGTCCCAACACATTCAAGTTCAAAAAAACAATACATAAGCATATAAGAATTCAAAATCCACTATGCAACTTTAATTCAAACAAAACACGAAGTTAATATGGAATAAAAAATTGTACAAATTTAAATATGACATGAATATGCATATTTGTGCAGTGAATAAGGGTCACCAACGTAGTACTATCTGCTGAAAATAGCCATGTTAGGAATATATATAAAAATAATAAAATATATACAAAATAAACCTACAGAACAGTGGATTTAACACTACCAAGTTTTAAGCTTCAGAATCAAGGCCATACTTACAACCTAAATGTATGTCGATATATATATATATATATATATATATATATACTAATTACAGCCTATATATATATAAATGCATAGAGGTAACTGATTACAATGATAATGAGCACTAATCTTTAAATTTAGAATTCCTTGAATTTATGTTGTTTCATTGCATATTAAAGAGACAACATTTACAAAAATTGATTAACCATTGTCTATTCCTTTTTTCTTTGCATTTTAGCTTGGCCAGTGGACTAAAGAAAACAACAAAGACCAAAACAGAGACCATGATATAAAGCACACTACTAACAGAGAAGCATTCTTTCCTTTTTGCAATCTGGAAGACCTCAGACCATCACCGAACTCAATAATTAATAATAATAATAATAACAATAAGGTTATTTAATGAATAACAATCAGCTTCATTTTCGTATTGAATAAATCTTCAATCTTATACAAAGCAACCCTAAAATTACTCACCTTTTATGTTGCAAGTTTCTTCTTTTAGAAATAATATATAGTTGCAAAAGTAGCTCATTCAATAAACATCTTACTGAACTTTGTGATCATAATAATATTAATTAATTGTGAAGTTTCATGGAGTAGAATTCTGTAGGAAATATTGTCTATTATTAGATTCTTATGGTTTTCACCCACTTACATGCATAGCTCATTAACTTTCATCGTTTTAGTTTTACATTCTTCCTTAATTTTAATTTTTATTTTTTTAATTAAAGGTATCAAGTGAAGTAGCTCCTTAAACTAAAGAATGTGAGATGACAAGCAAAGGGAGTTGGGGTAGAAATCATAATGCCAAGTGACAACCACAGATACAATTACCAAAAAAATAATAATAATAAATAAATAAATAAATAAATAAAAGGGGCATCCAATTTGAATAAAATTCAGCACAAGTAATTGTTGTCTATTCTTAGGCATTCTTTATTTCTTTTTTTTAGTGATGCATACAAGAATATTTATTAAAAAATGTGAACAACAACCAAAATTGGGGAAACTAATTTAAAAATCTGTAAGTGAAACCTCTGTTTGTCACATTCACATGGTTTAGTTTTAAACTTGAAGATAAATCTACTTTCAACACCAATATATATCCATATATATATATATATATATATATAAGAAATAACAAGTGGTGAAAAAGATGAGAGAAGTAGGTGTTGGTTCACCTTGTTGAAAGACAACACGATGGTTGTGGGGTTTGAAAAGAGAAATCTGATTGTAGTTCCGAGATCTTCCTGTATAGAAATGACAGGGGAGCTCAGCGATGGCAAAGAAGAAGAAGAAGGAGAACGAAAAACAGCTGGGCTTCGACGGTGAATGTTGCAGTTGTAGTTGGCGATGAATCTCGTTAATGGCTGCTTTTGGGATTGAATTTTGGAGAGGCCAGAGGGGAGGCTAGGGCTTCAAATGAGAAGAAAATGAGGGTTGTATGTTTAAGTTTTAATTTTAACACAAAATGATCGGTCGGTTTCGGTTTCTGCAATATTAGGGAAACCGAGAACCGAAACACCGACCTTCACGTTCTCACCGGTTTCATGTTTTGAATTTGAGGTGTGCCAATTCCTTGTGCCAACATTATCAAACATGAACAACAACTTTTTTTATTTTTTTTGTATTATTATTAATCCAAGTTTATGTACTGGGTTCAGTTTTTTTTTTTTTTTTTTTTTTTTTGGTTGTATTTCATGGGATGTGGAAAAATTTGTTAATTATTTGCTTGAAATGATTTGGATGAAAAAAAAAAAAAAAGGGAAATCTGGAGATGCATATATGATTATGATCACACACACACAGCTCTGGGAAATCTCCTACTCAAGTTCTAATCTGATCGTGTGGGATTTTTTTTTATGAATGATTTGATAAAATGAAGAGTGCTTGCTTGGTGCATTTCAACACTTTCAAAACCAAATCCATTAGAGACTGTGTTTCTGTTGATGCAACAGAGTTAGTTACCACTTTTTTTTAAGTAGCAATTTGGAGAAGCTGCTGAGTTTTGAGGTTGCAGCTGGTTTTTAAGGTGGGCCCCCATTGAATCTGATTCACTTAGACCCCCGTTTTTGTGTATGGCTCGAAGAGACTCCTCGCTCGAGTGGCTCAAATATATCTCTTTTGGTTTAATACAAATCCTTCTTTTATCAAAAAAATAGTAATAATAATAAATAAAATTAGAGTTTACTTTAACACCGATTTACAATTTGCCCCTATACTTTATATTTATCACCTATCCTCCAAATTATTAAAAACTTTGCACAGTCCTATTGCTGAAAGCATAGGCACAAAATTTCTACCAAGTTTTAGAGAGGCATATGTACACGTTTCTGTTAAGTTCAGAGGCCAATAGGTAACAATTAAAATTCAAAAGGCAAATTGCAAATAGATGCAAAATTCAAGGCTCATATATAAATAACCCAAATATTATTACCATTTTACCTCTGTAACTGCTCACACATAGGAAAAGTAAAGGGTGATTTAACCACAGCAGAGAGACTAGGTAAAATAGTAATTTCAGTACTTTTACTAATCAAACAATGGTATACAACGAGACTTTGTGATGCAAGAAACTCTCAAGGTCCCTCTCAAAGCATTTACAAGGAAAAGAAATTGTAAACTGAAAAGTGAGTGGGTGAGGCAAGTAAAAGAAAAAAAAAAAAAAAGTATTAGAATTGTATATCTCTGCTTTACAAGTGTGTTAGCTTTCGAACTCCAAACTCATTTTATGATGAAAGTGCAAGCTCCGCCCATGCCAAAGAAGATGCCTTGAGCTCAACTGAGTTTGTTGTGTCGATTCTGGTTTCCAACATGCTGCACAGCTCCTGCATCGGAGGCCGCTTGGTGATGTCTGGATCTATGCAAAGATTTACCACCTCGCATATAACCTTGAGATCATCATATCTAAAATGCTTCAATTCAGGATCAACCACATAAGACATCACTTCTGGTAGTTCAAGATAGTCCTTGGCCTGCATTAGACAGAAGAAGCCTTGAATCTTTCGGTCCATAACATGAAAGTTTAAAATAACTCAAAAAGAGTTTTTCAGAAAATGTCTTTACCCAATCTACCAAGCACCCTTTGTCCTTGCAGTATGGTGGTCTCCCACTGATTATTTCCAGCAGAAGTACTCCGAAAGCATATAGATTGCCTTGAATATCCAGGTGGCGAGCTTCGAGGGAATTTGGAAGAACACAAATAGAACCTTGGTTGCTGATAGAGCCAGAATATTTTTCCGACCTCGTAAGAATTCCCTTCCAACTTTCAAAGTCAACCAGCTGCAGTTGAAATCAAGATGATGCTCTTAAAAACAGAAATTTGTGTAGTTTTCTGAATATTCATAGTATTTTTACCAGTATTGAGAAACAATATCCACTAATAAAAAAAGAAAAAAGAAAAGGATATAATTCAAATAAATATTATATCCTTTGGAAATGAAAATCTTTATAATCTGGTCTCAGTTCAAAATTGAAAATACCCTTCATGATATCTTACAAGTTATTGAATAAGTTTTTTGGCTTACCTTGGGAGAAAAATCTTCTGTAAGATATACAGCACTTGAATTTAACTCTGATATAGTAAATGGTGGCTCAATTTCTGTATGAAGATATTTGAGTCCCCGAGCAATGCCTATTACAATTTTCATTCTCCGAGTCCAAGATAATTGGCATCCTTCTCCATCTATAGTCAAATATTTGGTCAGGTTTGAGCTCATGAAATATTTCAAAGCAAACAAATGAGGTAAGAAGGATGAAGAATGCTTACAATGAAGGTGCTCATACAGTGTCCCATTAGATGCATATTCAAAAACCAGCATCCTCGTAAATGGAGTGCTTTCTCTGCAACAACCCAGCAATTTTCCCGTATTCTCATGATTTAATCTTGCCAAATCTGCCACCTGAATGGAAAGTAATGTGAAATTGTAAATAATTTGCTAGCTTTTACAAATTTTTAATCTTCAAGCGATGTTTTCAGCAAATGCTTTACTCGGAAAGGTTTCTTTAGATGGCAAGCATATCACCTCTCTCTGAAAATAGAGTTCAAGATAGCCAGTCCAAAGCTCTTCTTTAATACAGAGAGATATCACAGCAATCTCTGGCCCACCTTTAATGATTCCTTTATAGACCAAACTATCTGGTGAAGAGCCAATAATATTGCTGAAATCTTCACAGGCTACTTCAAGCTCTTGTCTGCTGTATTTAACAACATCTTTCAACATCTCAGAATCTGTAAAGGAATCACACTAAAGAATTAATGTCATTCTTCACCTATAACAATTCAAAAACTACAATTGAATTGAGGTAGATGGGGTTTGAAACCTGACCTATGTATACTGTAAGATGGTCCTTCTCACTTGCTGATTTCTTCCAAGGAATTATAATAGAAGATTTGCTATTGCATTTCTGCATTGCAGTGAGAATAGCAACCAAAAAGAGAGAACCCACCATGGTTCCTGTCACTACTTCCAGTGCCAAAAGCCACGCAGGTTTCGACGTTTGCTGATGCTTGGTTTCATTTTCGACAGGCTTGTGCTTTTGGTCACTCATTGGATGGCTTTTGGCAGGGGAAGCACCATCTGAAAATATTTAAGTGTCACAACTATAACAATCAGTATTACAATATCAGGATGATGAACACCATGCCTGCAAATATAACACTGATTTTTATCATTAACAAAATGCTTTAATTTCCTATCAAATTCTTTAAAATATACACCCCTACAATTTACATAGGAGACAGCATGATTGATATGCTCGACATGCCTTCATACATGCCTAATGCATATTTCAAAGAGTTCAACAACTTAATCCCACAAGGGAAAATCATGTTACACGTACCACATTGCTTTTCAGAACGCTGTATGGGATTTTTGTTCTGGAGGCAGTTTCCTTGAAAACTTGTCCTGCATGAAATCATCTAGGTAAGCAAATGCATACAAACAAAAAAGATCAATGACAAAGAAGGGTCAGGAAGATACTTTGGAAGATACTCCAAGCACTTGGGTATGCTCCCACTAAAGAAGTTGTATGAGAAATCTGCAACTTTGAATTGAGGTGAGCGACAAAAGCCCAATGATGCATACCTGAAGCAGGAACAACAGTTAGAGAAAATTCAAGAAGAAAGAAACATCAATTTAACGGTGACACATAATGTAGCCTTCCTTCCTAGTGAGCTTCTCAAAAGCTTTTGTGAATAACATATTGAAATTTAAATGAAGTACTGGCTACCTAGACATTAGAACAAGAATAATAAAAGAGAGAATATTTTAGAACAACCACCACGCGAACTGTCCTGTTATATTAGCTATCTGCACATATTCACAGGAGCTCCATTAACCGTTTAGAATTATGGTACATCAATGACCATCTTGTTTTTATTAGTTAATCAACTAGTTTTGGCAACTAATTATACATAAATATGTATGTATGCATGCATGTGAGCATGAGTATACACATTGACGCCTAAGCTCCACAAAAAGCATGACTTTAAGGCAATTATCCTAGCAAAATTGCACAATAAAAAAGCACAGGATAACTTCAGATAAAGACTTCCAATGCAAGAATCTAGACATGTGTGTGTGTGTGTATAGACATACAAACATGTAAGCTACCACAAAAAGCATGACTTAAAGGCAATTATCTTAGCAAAATTGCACAATAAAAAAGGATGGGATAACTTCAGATAAAAGACTTCCAATGCAAGAATCTATTTATCCTACTTACATTCCATAATCGCTGGATGTAATATCAGCATTGCCAGTTGCAGGAACAGTTCCTCGCAGCCTATTCCGATCCAATTGAAGCACCTGTAGGTGCCTCAAATTTCCAAGCTCTGGAGGTAGCTTACCAGTCAAACCATTTGACTGGAGGTTTCTGCAAGAATAGTAAATTATACCAGTAAGAAAAACCCAAGACAAGCCAGATGCTAAAGCATGATCCAAAATGGCTAGCTATTAAATCCATATTACATTGTCACAACACTGGTCAAGTTCCCGATCTCTGGAGGAATTGGACCCGTGAGTTCATTCTTTCCCAAATCCAAGACAGTGAGGCTCTTTAACAAGCCCAATTCTTTAGGTATTATCCCAAGCAGCCTATTTCCATGCAAAATTCTACAAATCCACCATTACATAAAAATTCAGATCCAACCATTGTAATTTGGAAATAGATATGCGCCGAAAAAAAAAAAAAAAAGTTCATTCTCAGAATGGCATGTGGAGAAAAGCATACAGTTTTTGCAAGGAGCTGAGCTGACCCAATTCTGGTGTAAGGAACCCTCTTAAAGAGGCCCCAGAAATGTTGCTACAAAAAGAGTTCAAGCACACATTATTACCATAAAAAAGCTGAAACTTATTTCTACTATCAAACAAAGATCTAAATTTGGGAAATGAATACAGGATATTTGTGCACTAAAATAGACGGATTATATCTTACATCATTATAACATGATCTCGAGCCATGGAACATGAAATGCCGTCCCAGTCACAAGGATCCGGATCCAGGGCATTCCAATTTGACAAAACCAGTTGTGGGTCTTCAAACATAGCTTCCCTAAAGCTCGTGAGGGCAGAAACTGTGCCAAATCCAGAATTTCTAGTCAGTGGAGATCTATACACAGACGACAATTTTGGACAGTGAAAACGTGAATGCACCACTTGTTCTTTATTTTTCTTTTTCAGTTTGAATCTACAGTACATCACCAACAAAAAGTTCAGGTCTAACCAAAAATAGAAATGGATATTGTACAATTTATTGTACTTAATATTTGAGCCCTCTAGCGCTCTGTTTGGTAGTCAAGAAAAAAGGGGAAAGAAATTGATATTGACACAATCTAAAACCTTACAAAAATTGTAGTACATAATTAGCAAAGCAGGAATTTTTACGAAGTGAAGTTTTGTTTCCATTGATATCTAAATCACTTCTTAAATTTAAAAAATAAAAATAAATAAAGAATTGAGAAAATCAAATTCTTGCATCTTTTTTCCCACATTTTCATACTAACAAAACAGAGATTCACACAAATCACGATCTGGGAAAGAGAATGCTAACCACAAAAAAAAAAAAAAAAAAAAAAAAAAACATACCTTCTTTTGATGGAAAGGCATTACCAACCACAAAAAGAACACCCAAAATCAGACACAGAAGCTGAAATGTAGCAAGAGAGCTCATTTCCTCCCAGAAGAACTCATCAAACTCAACACGTTCAAACAGAAAGAAAAATAGAAAGAAAAAAGAAAAAGAAAACCCAGTAGCTTGGTGATGTGGGTTTTTATGAGAGATAAAAAAAGAAAACTACACCCAAGTTCAAGATCCTACTAATACTGGAATCTACTTACTAAAATGGGGTTGGTTTTGTGAACGAAGAAGATTAAGAAATGTCACCCAAAAAGCCAAATTAAAAAACAGTCTCAGAGAAACTAACAAAGTTTGAAATGAAAGATTCTGGCAACTACCCACCAAGAAACTAAGAGCAAAATCAGTAGGAAAAGAGAACAACAAAATGAAGCTTTAAAAAAACAAAAAAATAAAATAAAATTTGGACGTTTGAAAGACACACCCAGATGTGGATGAAAAAGCTTTGATTCAAAGACAAGGTTATTTGCTACCAGTAAAAGAGAGCCAAAAACTCCAAAACAAATACAAAAAAATATATGAAATATAAAAATGATTTTGACAAATTAAATAAATAAATAAATACTGGAATGGCAAAAAAGAAAGAGATGGATTAACAAAATGAGAGAGAGAGAGTGAGAGAATGTTTTCTTTAAGATTTTTTTTATTAAATTATTTTTATTATTATTATTTTTTTAATTTCTAGTGATTAGTGGGTTTTTAGTGTCCATGGGTTTATCTTTTTTTTTTTTTTTTAGTGCTAATGATTGCATTAAGCAGGACCCAAATGGCTTATTATTATGTATTATATGGTAACTCGTGAGAAAATGGTTTTATATCTCGCATAGTATTTGATAGAGTGTGAGCCGGACCATTTCAAACCCGTACGCGACACCAATCAGATTAGCCATGCAAGAATCTTTAAGAGATTAATGATTTGGGATTTTATTTTAGTTTAAACATTTATTTTCCCTTTTTTTATTTTTTTTCCAAGAAAATGTATCAAATAATGGAATTTACAAAAAAAAAATTTGTAATTTTGATTTCTGTTTGGTTTGACCCTAATTTTTAATTTTTTGCATAATTCCAAAAAAAATAATAATAAATTGAATTCTAGCTTTTCATGGTTTTGACAATCTAAAATACTACCCATTTATATATTGAAGGATTAGTGCTCGTTAGCTACATTGATAATATGGGCTAAATTGATTGATGGTATTCAACAATTCTAAAAAATGATTTTTCAATATTATCACATAATAATTTAATGAATAATGAAGCTTATTTTGTTTCAATAATTATGCATGTTGAAATATTGAACCTTTCTCATTTTTTATGTTTGACGAAATAATTGATTATTACAAGATCATGTGACTCTTAACATCTGAGAGCAAGATCAGGTGATCATAACCACTATATATAATTTTTTTAGGATGAGAAAAAAAAAACTATATATATTTTTGCATTTTTGATTAGTTTATGTACTTTATGAATATGGAATCTCTTGGTTTGTACACCTTAAATCCTAATTTAAAATTTGCTAGTGTAAAGATCCAACTAAATAAAGATGAAAACCAAGCTCCAAAATAGGTGATAAATAATTACATTTTTTGACCCAGTTTTATTATTTTAATTTTTAAACAAGCAATATGGCCAAATAATTATATATATTGAATTCTTAATCATTTTTAAAATTCAAAGTCCTCTAGACAGCAAGAATTTGTTGCCAAATCGTTGTACCTCTTTTTTTTTTTTAACGATTTCTTAATTAGCAATCCTTCTTAATCTAGCCCATAAAGAGAGAAAATAGTATTAAAAAAAAAAGAAGAAAAAAGAAAAAAAATCTATCCTCTCTTTTCTTTTTAGCTGCAATATACTTTACAGTCATTAAAAAAAAATAAATACATATTTTATACATGTTTCATTTTTTTTTATATAAAAATATATGTTTCATTTTTATAATTGTGCTTTAATTAATTAGACAATTCATATCTAATTGCCTCTTTTTTAAAAAGTTAAAAAATAATTCAAAAAAAAAAAAAGTTAAAGGGCCCAACATACCCATTTCCATTCCCATCGTAGGTCCGAAATTCGTGCTACTAATCATGTGCCGCATTTCTCCACAGGCGCACATTAGCACCGGCCATAATTATTAGCGTGCACGAGATATTAAGCTGGACGTGTATATAACGTTTCTAGTCAAAATACAGCGAAATGGTTTTGTTACCGAACCCAACACAGGAAGGTAAAAGTTACAGTGACAAGCGGTGACAAAAGAACAGTAACTTTTACTTTTTGTCTCCCTTCAGACTCGTAAAATTGGTTAAAGTTAAAAACCCAGATATGTCTATTACTGTTACCCACATTGTAGGGCAAGTAAAAAGCCTTTGTTGTGGGACTCACGTAAGCTTCACGTGAGCTTCACGTGAATCTTTTAAACACTGTGACATAGAGGGGAAACTCAAGCTTCAATCTCAAGCATAATATTGATTGTAGATATGACTTTTAGTAACATATATAGACAATGGTTTTCTTGAATTGATTTGATTATGGTGTTGAAAAAAAATTAAAAAAAAAAAAAAAACTTATAACTATAGTTATTCTCTAAGTCCAGTAACAAAGTAACAAAGTTATTATCCTTTGGACAAAATTAGTTCCAATCCTCCATTTAAAATAAAAAATAACAAATAGTGATCATTTTGGTACAAAATTATAAATAAATTGAGTATTCAGAAAAAGGAAAAATCAATATAAGGAAAATATGTGTTTTCTAGTTTCTATCATTTTTAGTCAAAATTCATTAATAATACTAATCATTTTAACAATAATTGGCAAAAAATTCTAAGTCGATATGTTCATTGGTTTGAAGTCAATTTTTTAAGGTTTTGTTTGATATATTTCTGAAATGTTAATATGGATATGTATTTAGATAGCTTTTCCCAAGAGCCTTAGACTTTTAAAAAAGCTTAAAACCAAAAACAATTACTTGTAACTAGTGAATAAGCTTTTACTAAGAAGTAGAAGTTGTAAAGAAGCGGAAGTTGTAAAGAAGCGGTATAAAAAATTATCTTTAACAATACCTTGGTTTGGGCATGAAAATTATCAGCTGGTTGCCTTCTGTTCCTTGGATTTTTGTTTTCTTTCTTTTCCCAAATGATGCTTCAATGACCAAATTAAGGATCCCATTTAGTAGCATGACAGTGGGCAAAAGGAAAAAAAATTAAAAATAAAAATAAAGGAAAAACATTAATAAATAAATAAATAAACAAACAAAAGTTTATGTGGGGTGAGGTGGGTCATCTTTAAATATTCTAGTAGTTATCTAAGAGAAAGTCCAATTAAAAAAAGAAAAAAAAAGGGGGCTCTCTGAGTTAGTTCAATGTTTATTTTTACAGTTGTTCTCCATGAGAACATATAAGCATGCATGTGATATCCATAGGAAAATATTGAATGGAATTTGGAGGTGCAACAACAACCACCACCACTCTTTTTCTTTCTTCTTAGAGATTGTGCTTTTTGGGCACCAAGAAAATGACTACCACCTAAACAAGATTGCATGCATCTTACTAAGTACTGTTTTCTAGATTTGAATCATTAAAAAAATTGCACATGACTATTATGGAGAGCAACTAATTAAATCTATATATATATATATATATTTTAAAATAGTAGTAGTAGTAGTAGTTTTCCACTTATTATTTTAATATTCTAGGGTTGTCTTTTGGGGTTTTGGTTTTGAGTAAAATAATTTAAAGGGTGACAGAAGACATGGAAATTGTTTAAACATTAAGGGTCCCTCACTTACAATGCTTCCAAGCAAGACACACTCTGAAAGTTGGAGATGAGTGTGTTTAAAGGAAAAAGAAAAGAAGACCCATGATGATTTTCTATTAAGACTTCCAAAGTGTTATGATAAGATGGACTCAATCTCTCTTGAACTCGACACGTGTCAAATTGTTATTTGAGCCAAAAAAAGAAAAATTGGGCCTTCAATTTTCATTGTTTTTCAATTTTTAATTTTGATTTCCATTTTGACCAAGATTTTCGATTTTTTTTCAATTGACAACTTTAATTTTATTTCTAGTTTTAAGTTAAAAAATAATAAAAATTTTGGTCAAAATATAAATCCAAAGATATTATTAATTACAATTAAAAGCAATCAATTTTTTACACGCTCTCTCAAATATTATGTATGGACTTCATTTGACTTGATCTGCCGGCTATCAAAATTAATTTGAAGAAAAAGTGCATGAGACAAAAGCAGCTAACAACTTTTCCAAATGAGAAGGTTTTTTCTGTTTGCTTTTCTTGAGTGGCCTATTCATATATGGATATAGGAGAGAGTTTCTCTCACTAGGTTTCCTCTCTACTTGCTGTGGAAAACTCCCACCCCATGTGGCTTTTCTTTTTTTTTCTTTTTTTGACAAAGACTTTTTTTATATCAGTTTGAGCAATAAATTGTTTTAGCTGACAATGACAAAGACCAAACTTTGCTTTTGGTCCTTTTTTTGTTAGGTTTTTGCATTCAATTGCTTACCTCCAAAGCTCCGAAACCACTTGAGAGCCTTTTTTATCTTTTATTCTCTTTTAAATTCTCTTTTTTCATTAGTTCAAGGGCTTTGAAGGGTAGTAGGGAGAGTAGAGACTAATACAAAGACATGTTCAAATGTCAAGCACTCTAAAATCCCTTCACTCAAACTATTAATAGGGTTCTAAGAAATCTCATTTTGGAGTCCTCATAAGACACCTGAGTTGACAATTTTCATATCTGTTCTAAGATCAGGTTCTGAGTTTGGTCTATAAGGAAAAGAAATTAAAAAAAAAAAAAAAAAAAAGAAGAATAATAAGAAAATCTCCTTTGAGCATGATGAAAAGTTAAACATTAATTTCCACAGGCTCTTCATTTGAATTTAAACAATAATTCTTAAAACAGTGAAATTATATGCTTTGACACGCTTTGGATTGGGTGGGAGAAATAATTATTATAGTAGTATTATGTGGGTTAACTTAATGCTGGGGCAATTAGATAATATGTCTCTATCAAAGTGGGTTTTAGAGCAAAAAAATTTCAAATTTTTTATTTTTTTATTTTTTAGTTTTTCATTTTCAAACACTGTAAGATGGAGAGACTAAAGAACCATGTTTTGGTAGAGACAAAAGTGATCATTGGCTTTCAGCTTCCATCACATGGAGGCAAAAAATGTCTGTTATTAGTTGGCTCTACTGCTACTACTTGATTTCAACCATTTTTCTTTGTTTCCAAAAAAATGTAATGGTCATAGCTTAATTAATATTTAATAAAGTAGGTCCAAAGATATTTCTCAATTCAAGTTAACGCGATAATTGGTGCTTTGAAAGCATCAACAAGCGGTTTTGATGCATATAAATAAAAATATCAGGTATATAGATTTAAACTCAAAGAGCTATCAATAGCAAAATTTTGGCTGATGGGGCTGACCCAAATGACAATATTTAACTAATTATATTTTTAGCAAAGCAATTAACAATTACATTTACACCACAAAACACATCAACAACCCTTAAATCAATGTTAGGGGCTTTGAACATTTCTTATTAAGTTCTCACAAGGATTACTAATAGCAATTTTTTTTTTTTTTTGTGTGTGGGTCTTATACAGAATTTAAAGTGTCACATGAGCATCCCTTTAATCATTCACTTTGCCTGCTAGTTGCATGGTAGTATTATTTGATGGGGTATGTGTTCACTTTCTGCTGATGCTGCTCATTTTGATGATAACCCATGGAAAATGTTCATGTGGTAGACATGTACTTTCATTAATTGCACAAACTTTATAAGGGAATGGCAATTCTTGTCTATGTCATTATGAATACACCTACTGTGACAAAAGACAGGAACAAGACAGCTTTAAATATTTAGAAAGAAAAATACACACGCGTGCACACACGGATATATACACAGAGAGAGAGAGAGAGAGAGGAAAAAAAGTTATTATTCACCTTCCATTCCGGCAAAAGACTTATAAACGAGCTTGCACTTATGGATCTTGAGCTTATCTGGAGGCTATGAACAGAAAATGACCCACTATTTCAATGAAACTGAGGCATGTCCTTGAATCCTAACAATTGCAATGGGGTTGGTTAAACAAATTGCATATTGTTACGTTGATATAAATATAGTGATAGATCCATCTCCCAACAGCTTTAATAATCTTGTAGGAAAGAGTAATAATTCAATTTTGATACCAAAGTTATTGTTTCACAAGGTTAAAAAACATTCAAGCCTATATGGGAGGGGCAATGTTGATATCAACAGTTTTAAGTTTGTTTTATGGGAACAGTGATTCAAAACTCATGCGCATAATCCTTTACCATGTGGCCAATTCATAAAAGCATTTTTGGCTGCTTGACAGACCACCATAATGAAAATCTACTGTTTTTTTTTTTTTCGGGTCCTTTGTTTTCCAAATTTAAGAATATTTTCCAAGATATAGGATTTATTGTTCAGCAAAAGGACTCCTATTTACTGAATATCAAGGTGGAACTTGACCATATTCAAATTTACAACTCTTCTTCACTAAACTTATCATTATTAGGAGCTCAGAGTGGTCCCAATTAATTCCCTGCAGAGAGAGTTAGAAAGATTTAGTGATAAGGTATACAACTTTTGGGCCAGTGTAGAATTTGAATCAATTTAATGGTAAGAATAAGGTAAATGAGACTTTAACAGAGTTTGGTGGGATAGGGCTGTGAGAGTGGCTGCCAGTTGCCCACAACATACACTTATGCAAGGAATTCAGTGCATAATTAATGCCACTAATGCAGCAAAAATTAGAGTCCTCCTGGACTTTTTTTTTTTAATTACTTTTTTGGGTCCTAAAAATATGTATTTGACTGAATAAGTTGCATCAGAGGTAATTTATTGATTTTCACTTGCATCCAGATTGATTTTATTCCTGCTTTCGAAGTATCCAATACCATAATAATGGTACTAGAGTAGATGAAAGGTTACACTATGGAATTTTCTCATTGGAATTGCAAATTTTAATCATTTTTTTTTTTTAGTTTGCTAAAACGTCAAATCAAAAGTAGGAAATATAATGGTGCCAAATATTCAAAAAGTAAAAGGAGAAAAAAAGGAAAAAAAGAAAAAGAAAAAAAGATAGCCATGTAACGGATTTGCGGGCTAATATTAGAAACCCTAAAGGCATAAACTTGATCCTACTTTAATTAATGGGTTTGTTAACTTCGCAGTTTAAAATTCCATAAGTTTTAAAGTAACAAAATATTGGTTCTTAAATCAAAAGTGGTCCTGAAGTTTGGACTCTGCCACTATGCATTTAGTTCTTTGTGCTTGATGGTTTGCCTCTTTCACTGCAAGATGTCATTCCTTTATGGAAGATTTTAAAACCAAAAAACATAGTTCGAAAACAACATTTGCCTGAAATTAAAAACACCTCATGTTAATTTCGTACGCCCTGCATCACCTACCCCTAAATAGTTGGAAAATTTTGTATGCAACCATTGTATGGATGATCTAGGAGAATGGTTGATGTGGTATCCGCTCCCCAAAATAAAAATTAAAAAAAAAAAGAAAAAGGAAACCGTCTATTTTAAAAAGTCATTACCAACTTTGAATGCGTAATGGAAGCGCTAAAGCTGTCAATTGTTTACACAATAGATAAGATTACACAAGGGTTTCATTACATTGTGGATTGAAGCATCATTACTTTGGGAAAAATTCAGTTTCAGAAAAAAGCAAACTAAAATAGCCGTCACTTTTTGAATGAATCCCATAGAACACCCAAATCTATATTGCCTCCAGAGAGTACAATTCCAATGTGATTGCAATCCTTCCAAGCAAGATTGTTCTTGAAACTATCGGATAAAACAGCAGCTAGGCCTATTGCTCCACTGGGTTCAACAGCAACCTTGAGAATTTCATAACAGAGTTTCGTGGCTTCTATTATCTCCTTGTCATCCACAGTTATAACGTCATCAACCAAATCTCGTACGATTGGCCTACTCCAATGAAAATGTGTATTGAAGATAAGGTAATTTGTTACATAAAGATAAACCGACACAAGATAAAGCATGTGGAAGCATATTTTATAAAGGGCTAGGAAGGAAATTCGTTACCGACAAAATGTGAAGTAAAGCTTAAATGCATTGATTAGTAACATAAGATATTTTCCTTTTACCAGGTTAGATCACCAAGAAAAGCTCGAAGCCCATCTGCTATGGTATTGGTGTGTGGCAATATTATTCTTTTACCAGCTGCTTTTGATTGAGCTGCATCATTGGCTCCTGTAGGTTCTGCAGCTATAACTCTAATGGCAGGGTTGATGGACTTGGCAGCTAAAGCCATTCCTGATATCAAACCACCTCCTACATATTTTTAATATCAGCGAAGAGAAAGAAAAAGAAAACTCAATGACATTAATATGAAGGAACAAGAATGGTGGAACTAATTTTGACACTTTAATGCAACAAAACAGACCACTTATGGGAACTATGATGGTGTCTACTTGTGGAGCTTGCTCCAGAAGCTCCAATGCTATAGTACCCTGCCCACTGCAAGAACAATTAAACGCATCATAAGACCGCAATGCATTAACATAAAAGGAGAATGTCCAAATTTATTTTAAAAAAAATTTTTTTAATGCATTTTTTAAAATAAATTTAGACTTATAGAAGAAGGGTTAGACATACTAAGCTAACCAGGGCATTCTCCCAATAAGATTTACAGCAATAAACATGATACGTTTTGACAGTATAAACTTTATATAAATTATGAAAAGAAGGAAGCTGTGTAAATCTTTGATGATTGGACATCCTCAAATCCAAAAGACTTTATTTCATCAACCCATTTGCCTCATCTTAATTTATATAAGCAGTGCAGAATCAGTATCAATGATGCTTGTACATTAGAATAACAAGCCTATTGCTGTCAGAAGGCCTCTACACTTTCCTCAACTAGGGGAAAAATCTTAAAGAGGTATAGTCAAAATAAAGTCACCTTATACCTTATAATGCGCCTATCATTGTAAGGATGTAGAAGAACTGCACCAGTTTCTTGCAACACCTTAGCTGCAGTACTCTCTCTTGACTGCATTGTGGCCTCACTCCAGATAACCTGACCGCCGTAACGCATAACATTCTCAACTTTACATTTTGGAGCATTTTTAGGTATAACTATATAAGCAGCGATTCCCCGCAGATTTGCAGCCAAAGCCAGTGCTGCTGCATGATTACCACTATATTTGTAGTTAAGATCGGGGGATAATTACACATGTGAACCAAAGAAAATAGTTATAAGATACAAATGACCCCAGAGCAGACCTGCTGTGTGTTACAACCCCTTTAGCAGCCTGAGCATCGTCAAGTGAAAAAACTGCATTGCAAGCACCTCTAATTTTGAAAGCACCACTGTTCAACCATAAAGAGAAAAGAAAAAAAGCCTTTAAATTTTGATTGAAACCTGACAGAATTCCAAACCCAACAAGAAGGAGACCAAACATCACTTGAAAAACATATCCTAAGACTTTCCAATCAACTGCTATAGAGTCTCTCACCCCTTTTGAAATAGTTCAGATTTGAAAAAGAGCCGCTTTCCTGAAAGAGTATTTAAAGATTCAGAGGACAGGACAGGAGTTTTGTGTATGAATGGCTTGATGCGGGTTTCTGCTTCCTTTATGGAGCTAATATCAGCCGCATATTTTTCCTCACTTATTTGGTTCTCCAATTCCATCTTAACACCAAATATAGGAGCAACCCTCCTTTTAAATCTGTGAAGAAACAAATTCAAAAACTTTGATAAGTCCAGTAACAATCTAAAAATGTCTTGATTTCAACCATTACTCTTAAGCAAGGAAATAATTACGTTTAAAGATACTTTTAAGAGTTTCTTATGTGTGACAAGTTAAAAATAAGTTCACCTTCAAAAACGGCCACAAAGTTCCATAGAAACTAAAACATACACACAATACTTTTATTCCCCTCTCCCCACCCACCTAAGAAGATATGAACACATTACTCGCAATGAAATGCCTTACATCTTTCAAATTGGTGTAATATTTTCTTCCCAAACTGAAATTAGAACATAATCCCGACCATAAAGGCCAAACCCCAAACTGAAATGGCACCTGACATGCTAGAAATTCAAGGATTTCATATCAGATGTACACAGAGCTGGTGAAGCAAAATGCTTGCACATTGTTTCCGAGTGAATTAATGTTCTATAAAAATTGCAACTTACAACTACATTGAAGTAGAAGCTTTCCAATATTTGTAAGTTCACAGCACAAAAGATGATAAATCACCCAAGTTTCTAGGTAGAAATGAAAGCACGCATTAATAAACCCACCATAATCAGGACAATCCTGTTTCCTAGATTTAAGGGATTTTACAGATATGATGAATTCGTTAAGCATTCCTAAATTATGAAACAAAAGCATTGCAGCTATTAGAACAAAATAATTTTCGTGGGTGTCTCTCTAATCAAATTTAGGTTTAAATGGGTCACATATTTCAACTAAAATACAACTAGGAAAACCTAAAATGAATGCAAAAATCAATCAAAACCCATCAAACCTTTCACTACAGTAAGAAAGTCAAACATACCCGATGGTACCCCACGAAGCGCATTGAAAGGATCCAAATGTGCAAAACTGACCCGCCATGGCTGAACATGGGGCATCGAAGATTTTCCACTTCCTACTGTTTTACTAAATGAAATAGTCCAAAAAACGCTCATTAGCAATGACTTTCCGTACTTGAGCAAGATAAGATGTTGCACTTTCGTCTATCAATTTTTCACAACAATTTATAAACAATAATAAAATTCTGACGAAAAAGTTCGAACTAAATTGGTAGGGTGAGCCAGGCCCGAGCTGTAGTGCAACGCTTGGGCGACTCTCGAAGGCCCACAGTAGCAAGCTACTGCTTTGGCCCTCCCCAATAAAACATTAATTTAATATCGTGTGGACCATTGGCCCACGTATCAGATATTAAACTGATAAGAACAGATACTACACTTGATCTTAGCCAAAAGGCCGAGAAAGGTATGCTTTGACCATTCGTTCCCTTCTCCTTTTATAGCTCTAACTTGCTTAGCGTTTTTCCTAAATTATGGATGTGGGATTTCCTGAAATTCTGACACCTCAAAAAAAGCCTTTGTTTGCTATACACGATTGCCAACGGCAATGTGACACGCTCTTTGTTTAGGAAAGTACAGCAAAGCAGCATACGGATTGAGTTTCCTTTTTTTTTTTTTTTTTTTTTTTAATTTTTTTTTGGTCCCTTGTTTGGTACTTCCTTATTTCAATATCACAAAATCAATAAAACGTGACATGCTTTGGCAGGCAGGCAAGACAAGCTGAATCGGTGATGACTTGGATTCGAGCATTAATAATGACATCATATGTGGCAATTTTTCCATTGTGGTTTACCACAGCCTAGAATCATCAAATCAAACACAGGGATTATTAAAAAAAAAAAAAAATGTGTATCATTGCCTTTGAAAAAATTGTAACGTCTTTTAATCTTTTGAAAGAAGGTACAATTATGGAAAAAGGTCCAAAGTTATACACCAAACTTAAATTGACCCTTGAGTATACCCAAGAGCCAAAAGAAAGATCAAACTAGTCAATAGAAAAAAGTTGAGTCTGGATTCCGTAGAACAGTTTGTTCCTGTTACTTGTGCATTGGTCAAGTGAGCCATAAATACTCATCGAAAGCAATCAAATGCCTTCACGTTTCATTGCACAAATGGTCTTCTGTAAAATCCATGAAATGGCAATTGGCTGTCTAGTAGGGTAGTTCTTAGAGCCTCAAGGTTCATGGTCATGTAGTTAAGGTCCTAAGCAAATTGCCTTCTAAATGTGCGGAGGGATAACTATATCCAATGCAATTTTTGAGTATATTTTCTAAATCCAATCATCAATATTAAAGTGCCTTGAAAAGGTTCACACTTACATACCAGTTGGGCGCGTCTTAGTAAAGGTGGTCCTCCAAATAAACTTTAAGCATATATACAGTAGCACATTGTTTTGGTTGCTCTACAGTCATCTTCCAAAACCGTAGATTTATACATGATTATTAATCAAAGACAAATCATGAAACTTGATGATGACTCTTGATCCGCTTTGTTTTTTTGTTTTTTTATTTTTATTTTGTTTTTTTTTGAAAGGTTACTGTATCACTGGAATGTTTTCAGGAAATATAATAATCATGATGTAGAAAAATTATAGTTGCCCCACCCAAGAAAAAAAAAAAAATGATCGAAAAGAATCATGAAAGAACAAGGTAGCATAAGAGTGACTAGATCAAGGCTTATTTTATTGAGTCTAGTCAGCATCTCTTGAATCGTTTGTGAAGTTTGTGTATCATGTACATCAGACGAATAAAATCAAGATCTCAATCCCTATTGTTCCAAGGACGAATATGTCACTGATGTCGATTAGCCAAAAAGGGCCAAAAAAAAAAAAAAAAATCACAATGACAATGAGAATAAGCTTTTGTTTCATTAATTTCTCTTATTTAACAAACTATTAACATTTCTTCTTGTAATCCACTCGAGCAACCAGTGAAAAATGCTACATTTAATATCAAGTTTGAAAATGGAGGGAAATGAGGAAATGCTAGAAAATTTTGGAACTATGGAATTGCTTAATCATCAATGTTTCATTTCAGTAAATCAATAGAAATATGTGGGCAAACAAAATGAGTCACTGAAAAGTAGATTAAGCACCAAACTTTGGAACTTTGGCAGTGGAGATTTGAGCAAGGAAATGCTCCGCCACAATCCGACGTTGGATTTTCCCGGTCGCAGTTTTCGGTAAAGAGTCAGTGATGAAAACCTTCTTGGGAACCTTGAAAGAAGCGAGGTTTTGCTTGCAAAATCTCAGCACCTCTGCCTCGTCTATGTTTACCTCTTCCCTTGGAATTATGGCACAGTTAATCTGCAATTGAGCAGGAACATAAACATTTAGAGATGGGTTCTAGCATTAATTTACAATAATCTGAATGTATTTTTCAAATGTTTTGGCTAAATGCAATGTGTACCAACCTCTTCGCCATACTTATCATCAGGGACTCCAAAAGCCACTGCCTGAGCAATATCAGGATGAGATAAAAGCACCGCGTCTACCTCAATTGGTGATATCTTCTCCCCTGAAAAACCCAAAAAAAAAAAAAAAGGTAAATTTTAACCACTTGCACTGACTGATGACCAATGAGTACAAAAAGGCAATCAAGTTGCATGTCATATTCAATGCACAAGCAGGAAGATATTGTGATGTGCAATACCACAAATAAGAATTCTTAGAGAAAAAGAGAAAAAAGGGTGTCAAAAGCAATGTTTGATAAACCAAGGTAAAGGCGTTTATTCCACATCTTTGAGTGGGAGACTATCATGAAGATGAAAAGACCCAAATTTAATATTAACATGGTTTATAAAATCCCAACAGTGAAAAGAACCAAACAGCGGCAAAATTCAAGGTCGGTGTGGTAGGGTCGGTTTTGGACGAGTTCTATGTATGCAAGAAAACTTACGAGCTGTTTACAAGAAAACTTACGAGCTGTTTATACTTACAAAATTGCCAAAAGCAATCTTTCTTTGAACCTTGTCAAACACCTAACCAGCTATAACACAAAGCGAAGAAAAATTCTAACCCATAAACATTCAACAAACCAATTAAAATCTTATGCCAACAAAGACAATGCATCCCTACGCGTCATTTGAAATTCGAAGTCATCAAATTATAATGCATGCAAATGAAATTTTTAATCCACACAAAACACTACTTCCATGAAAAAATATTAAAAGAATTATAAGAAAAATTGAATACCTCCACGATTAATGAGCTCCTTGATCCGACCCACAAGATGCAAATACCCATCTTCGTCAAAAAAACCGACGTCCCCGGTGTGGAACCACCCGAATTGGAATGCTGCCTTGTTAGCTTCCGGGTTGTTCTTGTAACCTTTTGTCACATTTGGACCTCTAATACACACCTCACCATTAACTTTCGGCTGCTGAACGACACCGTTTACGTCCAGTATCGCCATTTCTTGACCCACGGGTTTCCCAACCGACCCGGGTTTGTGATCGCCATCTTCGGGTAACGGGTTCGAAGCCATGAGATGAGATGCCTCGGTCATCGCGTAAGCCTCCAGGACCGGCGCGCCGAATGACTCCTCTAGCCGAGCTAGTATGGATGGTGCCAGCGAGGCACTGCAGCTCCGGATAAAGCGCAGTTTGGGGTAAGCCGGCTCGGGCTTGGTGAGATGGCGATCGAGAATGATCTGATGAATCGTAGGGACGGCGGTGTACCAAGTGGCGTTGTAATTGAACATGTCAGACCAAAACGTCGAAGCCGAGAATCGTCCGGCGGCTGGGAGAGCCACCGCGGCTCCAGCGACGAGTGAACTCAGTAAACCGGCGATCAATCCATGGACGTGAAACAAAGGGAGGACGATTACAGTTGAGTCCGATTCAGTGAGTTTGTAAACCGATTTAATGTTCAAGACGGAAGACGCCAAATTGAGCTGAGTCAGAGGCACTCCTTTAGGACGACTCGTGGTGCCAGAGGTGTGGAGGAAGAGTGCCACGTCGGACGGGTCATTGACGAGTTTGGAAACCGAGTCGAGGCTCGAGTCTCCAGCAGAAGCAACGACAACCGTCGAAGAAGAAGAAGAAGAGAGCTGGATACGACGAGTCGTATCGGCTTCGACAGAGAGCGTGGCGGTCACGTGAGGAATGCCGAGCTTGGAAGCGGCGGTTACAGCCGAGTGAACGCCATCCTGAGACGTAATGAGAAGCTTGGATTCGGAATCGGAGATATAGAACTCGAACTCCTCGGCCGTGTAAGCCGCGTTCAACGGTGCCGCTGTGGCTCTACATCTGATCACAGCCAGAAACATCACTACAAACTGCAACCAAAAAAAAAAAAAAAAAAAATCACTGTTTGATTACCGAGAAAACCAAGGGGGAGGGGGGGTGGGGAAAAAGAAGCCTTCAGAAATTTGTAACGCATGTATAAATATATATATATATACACCTCGACGGAGTTGGGGAAGGTGAGAGCGACTACATCGCCGTGACCGATACCGGAAGCGATTAAAAGAGAAGCGGCGTGATCCACAATCTCCTGCAATTGCGCGTGTGTCAAATCGAACTTGCCGGAAGCTGAAATAGCTCGCCGGTCGGAGAATTCCGAAGCCGTCCTTTTCAACAAACCTGTGAGGCTCAGATTTTCCATTTTTTTTCCTTTTAATTTTTGGAATAATAAATCTCTCTTTGAAAATGAAAAATGAGAAATTTGAGAGAGAAATAAATAAAATAAAATAATGAAAGAGATGGATAAAAATGGAGAGAAAAAAGGAATTAAAATAGAAAAATAATTGGATTTTATGAGGACCACGGCGAAGAGGTTTTTTGGTTTTATAGGATTCTGGAAGGTAGCGTGGTGAAGGGTGGGGGTTGGGATGCGGTGGAGGCTTGAAGGAAGGTCAAGTTGATTAGACACGTGGCCCTTATTGACGGTCAGTTTGAGTGTGCCGCACCTCGAGAGGTGTGCCCTCCAGGCTTCACCTGGTGACTCTTGTTCTCGTATTTTTAACACGTGAACTCAGCACTGTGGATGGAATTTCCCTGGAAATCAATTGTGCCGGTTCGATGCGTTGGATGCAGTTTTTGGTCGACGGTGATGGATGGATAGGATATTAGATATGGGGAAAAATAGATTAAAATACATTTATTTTTCTATTTTGAAAGTGAAAATTTTAATATTAATCAAATGATTTACGAGAAAAGTGAATAATTATAAATAATTTATTATTAATAAAAATTATTAAAAATATATATTTTTGATAAAATTATTTATTAATTATAATATATATAATTATTATTAAAATTTATATTATATTTTATAAATATTATTTTAATATCATATAAAATTATTAAATGGTTAAAAATTAATAATTTTTTTTTCATTTTTATTTATTTTTTAAATATAAAAATAAGTATTAAAAAATATATCTCGTGATAATTTTTTATGTATGTCAGTCATACATATTTTTTATTAAATTTGATTATTTTTTATGTTTAATATAACATATTTTATTATCCTTTTATTTTCTATTTAATGTTATTAATTGAAGAACTATCAATATTAATTCTAAATAATATTTTATTTTCATATTATTATTTTTTATTTTTATATAATTAATTATGAAATTTTAGTAAATACTTTTCATATAAAATGTATAGTAAAATATGTATATATAAAATTTTTGTCAATGAATAAAATTCATTAAGATTATTCAATTAAATTCAGTATATTTTATTTATATCACTAGATATTATAAAAACAAATAAAAATTATAAAAATATTAATAAAGTTAATTTAGTTAATTTATTAAAAATATATTTATTAAATATTAATAATATTTATAAATTTTTAATAAAATAAATAAATAAATTTCATAAATATTTTTAGATAGTTAAAAATGTAATGTGAATATTTTAATAAGAATTTATATAGAAAATTCAATAAATATTACAAGAATCCTCCTTGTTTTTATTTGAAATTTAAATTTTTTTTTCATCTTTTAAAAAAATCAAAATTTCAACGAAAACTTCAATTTTTGAAACCTTGGTTTTTTAGTAGGCAGTGCAATGGCAATCTCAAGCAATTTCCCCTTTTTTTTTTCTTTTTTTTAATGTGTGTGTGCATTAATCTTTCATACAGAAAACATGACCAATATACTTAAATAAAAATTATCAAGGTGGGTGATTCATGCAATATTTGATAAAGCATCAATAGACGTTAATTTCATTCATCCAACCATAATAAGATTCTTATTAAAATATTATAATACATGTTATATTAAACATTACATGTGCCAAAATTATTAATCAAATTTTAGATATTAAGGGAATAAACTAAACTATTTATTAATAAAACTAACAAGACTTACAACAAAAAATGTATATATTTTCCAATTTGTTCCAATACTGTTTTACATATCAAGTGAACCTATAAACTGCAATACATTAATCTCTTATGATTGAGAGATTGTCTGGATAAGATGGGTTATATGGGCACTAGAATGAAATTATATATAGAGAGAAATTGCTTAGTCAGATAAACAAATTGTAGTGCTAAATTAAATACACTACTGAAAATGGAATTCTAGTGCTGGAAGATGCAAAGTTGTATTTTAATACGTACAGCTATCTTACAAGTGGAAGCAATTAAATTAGCCAATGATTTCAAGTAAAAAAACTAATATAAAACTCCGAAGTAGCTAGTTTTCTTTTATTTTGTGTTTTTATAAGTCAGACGTTTATAAAATAATATGACCATATGACCAAGTAGTATACTATTATAATACGTTAATTTTTCAATGTCACTAGCATTGTGAAGTGTAGAGACACCGAGCACTATGGACCTCAAATTTTTTTTTCCTTTTGTTTTTATAAAAAATAAAATTATGAGGCATTTTTATGAAACATAACCTAATAAAATTGCAACCATTAATAAATTTCAAAAGGGCCCATGAACCACCTGCAATGGTTGAGGTTCTCAGTTTCCTTGTTGTTTAGTTATTTCTGGAGGATGATGATGGAGATGCAATATATATATATATATATAAATGTGTATGTATGTTTGGCTCCAATTGTAACGAATAACATACAAAAAGTGTGATTATCAAATCAACACAATGCATCAAAATAATAATAATAATAATGATAAGCAAACAAACAAAATATGAATTAGCAAAGAAACTAAACCAAAAAAAAAAAAAAAAAAAATCTTTGAATAGAAACTTTAGCTTTTCACTTCAAAAGATGCTTCATATATATTTTTCAATAAATAAAATAAAAAAAGGCTTCTGGTCTCTATAGCAAAATGATTTATTCTGAAAATTAATGAATTATAAATAGTTTTTCTAATCTGTGGAGAAATAATGGCTTCTAATTTTTATTTTTATTTTTATGAAACATTAAAATGAGAGAGATTGATATTTGTTCTTCATTGCTAGGTCATAATTCGGGTGAGATTGATGGTATTGCCCTTCCAAAAAAAGAAAATAAAATAACAAAAATACTAATTATTATTATTTAATAGAAATCGTAATTTATATATTTCTATAAAAGTATATATACATATACACATTATTTTATTGTGTAGAAATGAAACAAACTTTGATGGCATGTATGATGTATAAAAAGAAAAGGTGAAACATAATAGTCTTCTACCGCTGACACAAAGGACTTGGACCTAGCTTCCCGGAACCCACAAGCCCATAGAATTTAAGCGTAAGCGCTTACGCACTCACAGTCACAGCAAAGTGCACAAAGGCTTCGGGACCTCATAATGATACTTTGGGTTACAAAAGCCAAACCCGTTTTGGCTACTCATTTGGGAGACTTGAGAAAATAATAATGGAATAAGATTCCCCCAACCAAAAAAATAAAAAAATAAAATTAAAAAAATGTAGTAAGAAGTCTTTTAAAATATTTTTGAAGTGTTGTAGATTATATTTAATCATACTTATCTCCTTCAAGATTTATAAATAATGTTAGAGTAACAAAATGTTTTTGAGATAATATTGCAATATTTAATTAGTGTGTTTTTTATTCACTTAATCATATTTAAAGATAATATTAATATTTCACTAATAATATATTAATATATGTTATTTGATAAATATTTTTCGTAAAAAATTTAATGCGTGTAGAATTAATATAAAACATTAATAGTAAAGGCACTAAATTATTGTTGGTTGAACAAGTAATATATAACTTCAACATAGATAAGTGATCACAAATTATTGATAAGTTATTTGGTAAACAATTTAATATCTTTAGCATTATTTAATTTAGCAAACCCTAATGGATGGATTGGTAAGATATTTGGACCAACCAATAGCGTTCAAGTTCGAGTACTACCATCTATAAGGTCAAAGGCTTAGTTATTTATGTATATATAATTATAAATATAAATGTATGCAGATTACTTGATCAATATGAGTGGATCTATTATTTACGGTTACAACGATATTGCCTAAAAGAAGTAAATTTATAATTTCTAGGATCCATAAAACCACGCATCCAAAGAAGTAATAATAATAAATAAATAAATAGGTGTTATTTGACAACATAGTTAGTCTTTAGTTATATGTATATATATATATATATATATATATATATATATATATATATATTATTTTCCATACATAAATATAAATGTGTATAATTCGTTTATGTCAAGTGTTAGAAAATGGTAGTTATAGTTTACTAGATATCTTAAACAACTAAATACTCAAAAAAAAAATAACACACACACACACAATTTGAAGTTATATTTGATCTTATATTTTTTTTCTTTAATTTTATAACTAGCTTAAATGTTTAACAAACTATAATTAGCATTGGTTAATACTTGATACACGTAAATTACCCACAATCAAAAAAAATGAAAAAACAAAAACTAAAAATAATCCATATTATAAAATGATACCTAAATTCTTCAAAATTTGATAAGATGGGTCAATTGTCTTTTATGTAGGAAATATTCTGTTTTGTGGGTCACCATATTAGGCTTGACTGTCCCGCTATACAGGGCTTGATGTACAGTTTCCTCTTTTTCTGGCATTTATGTTGATTTGCCTATTGTCACTTTCTGGTGCTGTGACTTTAGAATACTTAGTGCTTAGAATATGAATGCTATGAGGCTTGGGCGAGAGAGCAGGTCTAGGAGGCCTAGATATTGCATCATGTGAAAGCAGCGCTAAAAGACCAATAAGAGCTGTAAACAAGTGAGATAGGCACGAAAGGGGGGCATTCTGGGGATGTCTTTCATCAGCCAGCACCTTCAACAGCCAGTGGGACAGATGCCGACACAAATTCGGTGATACTGCCACCTTTGGAGACGTGATCTTCTCTTATTCACTTGTGCTGGTGGCGGAGAGGTCGGCGCCTGTGTTCTGGCTCTGGGAGCCGTATGACGCGAGAGTGTCACGTACGGTTCCTTTGAGAAGGGTGTGATACCACCACCTATCAGGACCGACGAGCGGTCCACGGAGCTGCATCCCGATCCGAGGCTAGCTTGCTTCCCTCTTCCTCGGGAAAGCTTCCCATTGTCCCAAGCAAGTTACAGCGTACCTGAAGTGCGTGTGCCCATCTTGGTCTCCTTTCTTTTTTCTTTGCAGCTGCCATAAAAGTCAAGCCTTAGATTATTACAGGAATCTCACCGCTCCCTTATAAGATACTCGCTACTAACTAAGGTTCTGAAAGAAGGCAGCTAAATCCGCAATAGAAGAGAACCCCAGATCTATGAATAGCCAACAAAGAGCCTAGCTTGCAAGACCCCGAAACCCATGTATCTTCACTCAAAGTTACGAGTAAGCTAAGGTCTCCTTTCATTGTTGCTGATATGGAGACAATTACACCTGAAGGTTATCATGTTCCTTACGCAGCTGGTTTCGTAGCGGTTCAGCCTGGTGAAGATATAGCTGAAAACCCCAGGCCATTCCACCCATCATTTTGGACATGGTTAGTTGATTGGGGGCCCTAGATCGTCCGGGTTATCCCCGTATTGTATTAGCGAGAGGCGGAACCCTTCTTTCTTAATCAGACGATTTCTCTCCTATCATGGATGATTGATCAAAGTCTGGTATGTAGGAATCTGAGTATCAATCGACTGGCATCGCCCTTCACTCGTCAATTCCTCAAAGTCTGAAACTCTCTCAAACCATCGTACTCTCTCTATTTCTTCATCGAAATCACTACTTAACGTGTTTCCATCCGTTCGTTCATATGTCTCATGTTCATCAAGAATGAATTATTTTTTTACTGTGAATA
Organism: Ziziphus jujuba; assembly: GCF_031755915.1. NCBI lineage: Eukaryota > Viridiplantae > Streptophyta > Magnoliopsida > Rosales > Rhamnaceae > Ziziphus > Ziziphus jujuba. Next base: position 27,375,917 of record NC_083384.1, read on the forward strand.
ATATTCAATAAGATCGTACACGCGTACCTGACTATCTGAGTCCATAAAAATGAGATTTCGAGAAGAACACAGAAGTGGATAAATGAGGCGCATAAGAGCCACTAGCACGAGATAGATTTAATGCCAGCCTGGAAGTGATTCGCTAAGTCGGGTTTTCCAACGGCCACCTATTGTAGAATCGTCGATAACCTCCACCGAAAGTCGGTAACCTTTGTCACCGTCAGCATTTGGTACTCTCTTGATAGCTTCAATAGTTCACTGAAAGCCTTTGGTGTAATGAACCGTAAGCCCTTCAGAAAGAAAGACATAATAAAAAAAAAAGGCTTGGTTGCGGGAACCGACGGTGACGAAGTCTGTCCAAAGGAACATTTCTCTTTCTTTACATAGAGGTGATTCTTCCTTAATACCTTTAAAACGGGCATAGTTTGACGCATCCGTGTGTACTTCAAATGGCTTAGTGTGATCTGGCAACTGCAATACATGGTTCCTAATCTAATTGGCTGCTGCAGATGATTTCACTTCTTCCGCCGACTCAACAGCTTCGGTAGTTGATGTAGCTTCAGTTTACCTTCTTCTACTGTAGGCCCGTACCGATAAAAGCAGGTTTCCCGACCCGAGCTGTGGCAGACAAAGGAAAAGCATTAACGACCGACCCGCAACACCCAACCGAAAGAGGTCCCAGGGGGTAGCGACTGTTTATTAAAAACACAGGACTCTGCTAAGTGGTAACACGATGTATAGAGTCTGACACCTGCCCGGTGCTGGAAGTTCTCCTTCTTGAAAATGTTTCCGAATTAGATCCTAGATTAGACAGTCATAATAGCAATAACCAGCTCCTTTTTTATTTCCTTTGATTTCTTACTGTTCGACTACCCGGTATAGTATAGTACTGATATGTCCAGTGAAAGGTCGTTCAAGATGTGATGTTGCAAGCCCCAATCAGAGAAGAAAAGCAAGGCTGAAACAGCATTTCTAAGAATTCCTTCTGCTTGAAATGAAAGCAGATTGGACACTTTTCCACTGACTTCAGCTTACTGCCTTGACCCTACCTAGGCCTCACATCGGATTTAAAGAGTTCACTGACTCGTATTCTTCTTCAAGGATCCAACGAATAGCTAAGGTTTGTTGACGATCCCTGGCTACAATCCCAGGGACATCATAAATAGTACCTGCTACTCCTACTTTTTCTAGGAAATAGCCAGAAACTCGAGAGGGTCGCCCAGCTCGCGTACTTCGGTGACCTCGGGCAAGGTCTGGTCGAGGGGATCAAACACAATTCTCCGGGCTTAGGAAAGATTATTTTATAAAATCCGAGTCAGGTTCTATCCCGAATCGTCTGTTGATCCGTTGGAGTTTGGGGTTTCAGACTTTGAGGAATTGATTTACGGTGCGCGAATCCCCAACGAGGAAGGTGTTCGTGGTTTATCATTGGGTCAATAATGCTAATCCCTCTTTTTATGACAGAAAAATGAGCTGGCTCAAATAGGGTCGAGGATCAGGCCCATTATCAACTAAAGCTGGAAGTCCACTTGTCAAATTTTTGGGCCTTTATGTCTCCCAAAGTCCACAGAATACAAATAATATACATACATACATACATACATACATACATACATACATATATATATATATATATATATTAAAAAAATATATAAACAAATTCCCTCCAAACGCAAGCATGACATAACACTTCTTTTCTTTTTTCTTTCTTTTTCTTTTTCCTTTTTTTTTAATTATTATTATTATTTTTATTATAGCAAGCCGTGAAATAACTAATAAGAAAATCATAACCAAATAAATTCACCTACGTGACACAACACAAGACCAAAAGACCAAAACCTATTATGACTCACGCAATGCGACGAGCTAGGATATGTGGGATTATTATTTTTTTTTTTTACACTATGACTACCCCTCCAATCATTTTCGAGTCAACTTTTAATTTTGTATTATTTGCAAGATGCATCATTCTTTTTCATTTTTTTTTTCCTCTCGACATTTAAATTTGTCTCATAAAATATCACAGAATCTAATAATATGTATGAATCTACGGAATAAAAAAAGAGAATACATGTATGGTTTTGTTTGTCGGATTACCAACAGGTCGACTTCATAAAAACACGTTAACAAAATGAGTAGTGCTACTAATCTCTTGCTAAAATATCAGTATTTGATTTTGTTTTATTTATTATTTTTATTTAAATAATTAAGTTGATATTTTATGTTTGGATTTGCAAAACCCAAAACTTTAAACCAATGGTCTTGGTTTAGAGAAGAGATCACTTTGTATTGTATAACTTATCTTGTATATTGAAAACATGTTCTCGTCCTTATAGTGGAAATTGTATTGTATTGTATTGTGAGGGAGGCGGTAAAGTTCTTATTTCATCTTTTAGTTTTATCTTAAAACGATAAATGGGGCATCAATACCACCAAATGATGACTATCTCATCAACATATGGTTACCTTAAGGACAAGATTAAAAGGAGCACGAGGTTCAAAGTAAATAATTTTTAATATTTAATTTGTTAGTGTTTAAATGTTTCAATCTAAATTAAAAACATATCATCAACATTTTAACTAAAAAAGTACTAAGTTACAATTTTTAAATTATATGTATTTTGATGTGAATTATAAATATTTGATGAAACATGCAATTTAATAATTTTAAATAATCAAGTCTATTTATCTCCAACTTAAAAACTTGCTAATATTTTATTTGAATCTCGTTGTGATCAATATATGGTCATCTTGTATGTGTATTGTGTATATAATTTGTTATTCACCTAAAAAAAAAAAAAAGATTGTATATACTATATATTTGGTTTGAAGGCATTGAAACACCGGTCCCAAGGTCCATATACAAAAAGATTGGATTGGATTGAAAGCCCAAAGTTTGACTTTTGGCAAACATTATTTTACAATTTCAATTTGTTTTGACACGATTTTATAATATAGTTTTTTTTTTTTGGCCATTTTACGTGTCAAACATATATATACACGTGGTGATGGCGTATGTCTGGGTTTAGACAGTAGAGAAAACGAATAAAAGATAATTTTTTTCCTAAAAAAATATATTTTGATGAAATTATGATTCGATGAATATGGGTTACAATGCCATCTGTATTCATTAATCCTTCCTGTCTATATTAATTAGTTTATCTTAATTTGTCTATATTCATTTTTAACCTTAATTAAATATCCCACAAGACTAATTAAAATGGATTTTTAGTATGACGGTGATGATATATGGATGGAAAATGGTATTTGTTATTACAGATATTTTTAAAATTCTCAAACATACATTAATGCTAGAGATATTTTAACATATGAATAAGTTGCATAACTATAACTACACATGAATCAATCAAATAATGATATGCATATGATAGATATTTTAGAAAATTAGATGGTATCTCTAACATTATATAAATTAATAAACTATTAATATGATAGCCATATGTTATGACAATATATATATATATATATAATAAACCAAAATTTATAAACATGCAGTTCGAAATTAATTTTACAATTTTTATTTTTTTATTTTTAATTTTTAGTTAGATGAAAACCGAATGATCATTTGAAATACAAACCAATTATATAGAAACACTTAAAATATATATATATATATATATATATATATATATATATATATATATATATATATATATATATATATATATATATATATATATATATATAAACGTTGCTAAATGAGCACTTTAAGTAACAAAAGTGACATATTACTTTCCCATATAAATTTTCAGGTCAAATAAAAACCAATTAACAATAGTAATTAGTTTTTTTTTTAATAAATAACTACAGTAATTTGTTTGGTTTTATTTTTATTTTCAATATTAGTGACAGATAAATTCAAACATATGATCATTATTTTATAAAACAATAACTGGATGGACTTATAACAAGAAGTTAGTTTCATTGATGATCACCACAAAAAACAACTCTCCTTATACACACACACACACATATATATATATATATATATATATGTATGAAAGTAATTTGACGATGGATATCTATGTTGCTACCAAGGCATGAAAAACCCATAAAGTACAAAACCAAATAGTATTAGTATCGGTATGGCATATTAATAAACTGAAAATTAATATCTATTATAAAAAATAATAGAAGCAAAAGCATATTATTGTTGTCCTCATTGTGCACGTCTTCTTCCTCACCGGACCCTTTTAATTTCCTCGTACAGGATCCAAGTGTGGCAGCTTCTGCATGCATGCCTGCCAAACCTATCACGTCTTTTTCCATACTTCTCTAGTTTCATCATAATATAGTAAGATGCAGTAAAAAACTTTATAATTAATAAGGAGTAAATATATTTTATATGATAAATTATGTCATTCATATAGGAATTATGTCATTCATATAGGTATTATGTTATTCATGTAGGTTACTAAAAAAAAAAAAATTATCAATCAAATTTTAAAAATAATCTATTAATCTTATATGATAATTATTGAAATGTGGGTGGCATTAAAGTGAGGAAAAATTATTGTAATTGATTAAAAAAATAATTATTAGTGAATCCAGTATAAATTTGATGAGTTTAGTTTCTCAAATAAAATTTATTTAAAAAAAAATTAGAAGATAATTCTTTCTGTATTAAAAAAAAATATGCTAATTGCATTACAATTTTAATATTTTTTAATATTCTAACAATATCCACAAATAAAATGCTTTAAGTATTAAAAAAAAAAACAAATTATTACTTGGACAACATATTATCTCATTTCTCTCTCCCACTGATTTCTTTTTTAGAAGAATGTATTCAATTTAGAATTTAATGGATTTAAAATAAATTATAGACTTTAAAGGATTTGATGGATTGTTATGGAATTCTGCAGATTTCATACAAATTTTATGAAAATCCAACGAAATTTTTGGGTTTAAGGTTAGATTTTATACTGACAATTTTTTTTCACAATTTCACTGCTAAAATCCTTTCAAATCCATTAAAAACCATCATTTTTTAAAATTTTTTAAAATTAATGATTTTTTAAATACTACCAGATTTTAAAAAAATTCTATAAAGTTCTAATTGAATACACCTGCATTTTAATGGACTTTTATAAATCCATCAAAATCTGAATTGAATATCATTAGACTTGTATGAACTCCTTTAAAATTTAAATCGAATACCTCTAAACTTTTAAAAACTTTTAAAATCCTTCGAATTCTAAATTGAATACACCCTCCTTAATCTTCTTTCCCTTCTATCTCTCTCAACTCTCTATTGTGGTCTCTCCTCTCTCTTTTTTCTCTTTCTACTTCTCTATAACTCTCTGTTTCTCTCTTTCTCTCTCTTCTTTCTCTCCTCTATATCTCTCTTTCCTCTCTCTCTCTCTCTCTCTCTCCCCCTCTCCCCTTTGAAATTCTCTCCCTCCCTTCTCTCTCTCTTTCTCATGCAAAATTTATTTTACTCACTTGCAAATTGTTGAATCAAACATAAGAAAAATTCTAATTTTTTCTTTTGTCCTTCATTTTTCCTCTTTCATTTTTTTTTTTCATTTTGTCTTTCAAACATCCAAATAAAGCCTAAAAGTATTAAGGAAAATTATGAATTGTAATGTATATAAATTTAATTTTAAGTTAGTAAAGTAAAATAGGTATAAATTATCAGAATAGTTAGCAAAAATAAATTTTAAAATGAATGTGTATAGATTATAATGCTGTTAGCGTATTTTGTAGTATAGATAAAATTTCCCAAAATCAAAACATATTTAATTGAGATTACATTAATTTCTTTCATCCAACCATAATTAAATTATTATCATATATTATATAATACATGTTATATTTAACATTACATATGCCAAAATTATTTATCAAATCTTAAATATTAAATGAATAAACTAAACTATTCATTAACAAACTAACAAGACTTACAATGTATATATAATCCTATATATATATATATATATATATATGTATATGTATAATCCAGTTTATTCAAATACCATTTCCCATCTCAAATGGACCTATAAACTGTAATATTATGATGTCCGATTGACGCTTAATAATGTGTAATTATTATTAGTCTTTTGTGGTTTAGAAATTGTCTACGCTCAAGGTAAAAAGGGTCATATAGGCACTAGAATGAAATTATATATATAGATATTGCTTAGTCAGATAAACACAAATTGTAGTGATAAATTAGCTGCACTCCTAAAATGGAATTCTAGTGCTGGAAGATGCAAAGTTGGATTTTAATACATACATATATCTTTCAACTGGAAGCAATTAAATTAGCCAATGATCAGTCAATTTTTTTCTTCAAGAAAAACTAATATAAAATTTCGAAGTAACTAATTTTGTTTTATTTTATGTTTTTATAATTTTATAAGTACACGTTGGAAGATTCTTAAATAATTATATATTTATCAAATAATATGAGCAAATGACAAAAATAGTATACTGCTATAATACGTCAATTTTCACTATCACTAGTATATACTGTGAAGTTTACAAACATTGAGAATTATGGACCTCAACTTTTTTTTTTTAAAATAAAAAATAAAATTATGAGGCATTTTTATGAACATACCTAATAAAATGGCCACACAATAATGAATCTAAAAAGGGCCCATGAACCACCTGCAGTGGTTGAGGTTCTCAGTTTCCTTTTTGTTTAGTTATTTTTGGAGGATGATGATGGAGATGCAATGTATCCATATCTTTGGGTCCAATTGTAACGAATAACATACAAAAAGTAGTGTGATTATAAAATAAACAAACAACGCATAAAAATAAATAATAATAAACAAACAAAATATGAATTAGGTGAAAACCTAATGATCATTTGAAACACAAGCCAATTATATACAAACACTTAAAGAAAAAAAAAATATATATTTATATATATATATATATATATATATATATAAACGTTACCAAATGAGCACCTTACGTAGCAAAAGTTACGAGTTACTTTCCCATATAAATTTTTAGGCTTTAAATAAAAACCAATTAAATATAGTAATTAGTTTCTTTAGATAAATAATTATAGTAATTTGTTTGGTTTTATTTTCATTTTCAATGTTAATGGCAGAGGGATTCAAACATATGATCATTATCACTTTAGGAAACAATTAGTGGGCAGTTCCCATAGCAAGAAATTAGTTCCACTTGGTGACGATCACATCCCAAAAAAAAAAAAAAAAAGAAAAAAAAAACTCTCTTTATATACACATATAGTATAATATATATATATATATATATACAAAAATATTACGGTGCGAACGATCCACATACTGATCTATAATATTGATAATAATTTTTTAAAAAATCATTGTTAATATTGTTTATGTGTAATAATATTAACGATAACTTTTTAAAAAACCGTTGTCAATACTGTATATCTACATGCATATAGTTCACACAAAAAACAGTCTACATATATATATATATATATATATATATATATATAGATATATATGAAAATAATTTGACAATGGATATCTATGGTCATGAATCAGCTAGCATAGTTAATATGGGGTGACGCTAAGGCATGAAAAACCCACAAAGTAAAGTACAAAACCAAATAGTATTAGTATCGGCGTGGCATATTAATAAGCTGAAAATTAAAAAATAATAGAAAGAGAAGCGTATCATTGTTGTCGTCATTGAGCACGCCTTCTTTCCCATCGGACCATTTTAATTTCATCGTACAGGATCCAAGTCTGGCAGCTTCTGCATGCATGCATGCCAAACCCATCACTTTTTTTTTCGTACTTTTGATTTCATTATAATATCATAAGGACGCAGTAAATACTTCATAGTAAGGAGCAAAGACATTTTATGTGGTAAATCATGTTATTTATTTGGTTACTAAAAAAATAAATAGATTATCAATCAAATCTTAAAAATAATATGTTAATCCTTTATAACAATTATTGGTTGTTGGATGTGAAAAACTGTTGTAATTGATTAAAAAAAAACAATTATTGGCCGGTCCTTTCTAAATTTGATGGGTTCACTTTCACCATGAGAGTTTATTTTAAAAAACAAAAAATATTTAATTTAGATGATATCATTTATTGCCAAATAAGATATCTATACCATAACCGTTGCATTCTTACTAAATTAAACTATAAATTAGATAGCGTTATAATATGTTAGAAACATGTCTTCAATATAGTGTAGAAATGTACAGACATATAAAATACTTAGGGTCAATTAATGATTTTAAACTAAAATTAGAAGGTATATTCAGTTATAAATTTAATGGATTTTAAAAAAATTAAAATATTTAATAAAATTCATAGATTTATTTAGAATTCTATAGACGCCACATGAGTTTTATCAGAATCCTATATAAAGTTTAATGAAGTTTGTAATACTTATATTATAGATTTTAACAGATTTTGATGGAATTATAATGATTTTAAATATTTTTATATAATTTATTTACTATTTTGGTGAATAATATCTTTTATTCTATACTATAAGCATATTTTTTTTTTATTCATTTTTATTATACCATTAGCATCGTTGAACATTTATGATATTGAAAAAATTAACAAATATTAACAAATAGGCAAACAATATATACATAAATATTAAACTTTAATAATATTATCTTTGAAATATTTTTAAAAAAATGAAAAAAAAACATTGTCAAGATAAATTAAAGTAAAATTAGATAAATATATTAAATATTCTTGTATCATCCCTATTATTATTATTATTATTATTATTATTGTATGCAAAATTTTATTTAAAAAAAAAAAAACACAAAAACTCATTGCTTGTTAAATAAAAAAAATTTTATTTAAAAATTGAATTATACCTGAAAACCCAGATCAAGCAAGGAAGCGCGGGGAGAAACTCTGCAGGAAATACTGTTGTTTTGGTTGCCGTCAGTTGGTCGATTTCGTTCGACAGTTTGTCCAGCGGGTCGGATTCATCCATTTGTTCTTCATTCTGTCTCCAAGCAGGTCTCACTCTTTGTTTTGTGTTTTAAAATTCAATGAAATTTGTGGGGTGGAGATTGAATTTGTGAAAGACTTGAGTATTTATACCTAGCGTCTCAAAATCCAATCAAATCCATTAATTTGTAAAATTCTTTTAACTTAGTGACTTTTTGAATACCAACAGATTTTTATAGACTTTTCAAAAGTCATAATTGAATACCACCAAATTTATATAGATTCTATAGAATTCTTAATTAAATACTTTAATATTTTGATGGATTCCACAGAAATCTTAATTGAATACCTTTGGACTTTTAAAATTTTTCAAATCCATTAAATTTCTAATTGAATACACCCTCTTAGTAACAATCTTAGCGATTATCACATCTGTAGGTGTCCAATATAAGATTTTAAAATTGTCAACAAATTAGAATTATATATATATATATATATAGAGAGAGAGAGAGAGAGAAAGAAAGAGGTTTTATTGAAAACATAGCTCCTATCTTATATTGGGCACATAATGTCATGTCAAATGTTTGAAAGAGTCATTTCAATTAAAGAATTAATATGAAAATTTTAATTAGATAAATAACAATTTTTAACACTTACCAGATCATTAGATACTTAATAAAAAGTGGAAACTATATGTTTCCTAAGGATCATCACTCCATATAACTATATTTGTGTTTCTCTCATTTGGACAATTTAAATCTGTTTAGGTTCATCATATTACTAAAATATAATACCTTTCATAATGATGACAGGATGAATTCATGAAGATAAATTTTTTTTATAGAATCTGCTGAATTGAAAAAAATTAATAACTATATTATATGCATATCCAAGATACCTTTCATAGTGGTGATAAGATGAATCTTGAATCTAGACAAATCTTTTCTAGAATCTCCTGAAGTTGAGAAAAACTAGTAATTATATTATATGCATATCCATGATATGTACTCTTCAACATTATTTGGATATTGCTTTTGTACTCGTATGGGGCAGAGGCTACTTGAAAATAATATATCTATTTCTTAGTGTGTTTTCATGTCAACGTGATATATGGTTTTAGACTAATTAAGAAATTATATTATAGTTTGGGATTTGATTCTAAAATATAGATCCAACATAATGAAGCAAATTCGAAGGGTTTGTTATGAAAGTGAGTGAAAATATGGTCATCTATATATTTTATAAATATTTTCTTTTGATAAATTACTCCCATCACTGAAAGAACCTAGGAGTGGATATATAAATTATGGAATGTTAAAAGTTTCATATATCATAACTAATTAGTTATGAGAGATTAAGATTATATTTATTATTAATAAACTATTAACGGTTTATATCACAATCAATATTGGAAAATGTCATTTCAGTGATAGGATGATTTGTCAAAAATATTGAGATCCAGAGAATAATTCTAAGAAGATTATTATTATTATTATTATTTTTGGCTTGAATTCTAATAAGATTATTTTGGATGTAGATCTAAATACTTTTTCATCCGGTATCTTTTTTTTAACATTATTGTTACTATTATTATTATTATTATTAATTTTTTTTTTGGATGAAATGTAGTATCTGTTTTTCCATTTTTCATTTTATTATATGGTTAATGGTTAAGATAGGAATTTCCCACTTCCATGTATAAAATAGAGCGTTCCAAAGATTTTTTTTTTCTCAATTAATTAATTTTAATTGTTTTAAGTGTCCCTTCAATTGCCTGCTAGAAATAGCAACATTAATTGCTTTTGCTACCAACATTGTGCTATACATTTTAATAGTACATTGTGCTATACATATTAAAATTACACTGTGCTACATAAAATATAGCATAGTGAACAAAGAATAGAGAAAAAGAAAGAAGTTGGTAAAAAGGAGCTCTCTCTCACTATTTTTTATTCCTTGTGTAATTGAGAAAACTAATATTAAACTAAATTTTTTTTTTCTGTTTGACTTGTTTTTGAATAAACGTTACCACATCCACATACATACATTCAGACATATATATATATATATATATATATATATATGCATCATACCACAAGCACCCAAAAAAAAAAAAAGGTTTGAATAGTTCTTTTTCCCTTATAATATAATTATAATTCTTGTACACGAAACAATATTTATCCAATAATCCAGAATATTCTTCGTCAAAACAAAAACTTAATAAATTACGATTTATGAATTGCTAATACATACGGAATCACATACGCAGTCTAAATTTAAAGGGAAAAAAAACAAAGGATTAGCAGAAAAAAAGAATTAAAAAAATCCAGCACAACGCAATAAGAATCGAAACGATGAAGTTCCGAGTCAAATGGGTTGGTGATCCGGGTTTTTTGGAAAGAGAATCGTCACTGGTTTCGTCGGAATCCAATATAAAACCCAAAAAAAGAAAAAGAAAAAGAAACAGTTATTTCACACTAAAACACTTTCTTAGTAATCCGAACATTGTAGCGTTATGTATAAGTCATGTCTGGGACCCACCAAAAATTTAACAAAAAATTTTTATATATTATAATTTGGTCAATTTTATAAAGAAATTAAAAAAAAGGAAAAAATAGTCCCCCCTCCAATTTTTAAATTTTCGGTTATAAATAAGCACTTCTTCTCCAAGCAAAGCGAACAGCTTTTACTACCAGAAAAGCAAAATCAGAAATCAGAGAGAGAGACCGAGAGAGAGAGAGAGAGAGCTGGTTGTCAATGGCGACCAAGTTCTTATCATTAGCGTGCATACGAAATGAGAGTAGTAGTAGTAGTAGTGGTAGTCGAGGCGGTTTATCGCCTCGGCCTCACTACCCGTCCATGCCGAAATACCCCAAAGGCGTGGCGGTTCAGCAAAACGCCATGGAAGGCTCCGAGACCAAATCTTTGTTCTCCGTCGTCGGTATGACTTGTTCAGCCTGTGCTGGTTCCGTCGAGAAAGCCATCAAGAGACTCCCCGGGATCCGTGAAGCCGTCGTTGATGTCTTGAATAATCGTGTTCAAGTCCTTTTTTATCCCGATTTCGTTAACGTATGTTTTTTAATTTAATTCGAATTTTCTTTTTCTTTCTCTCTAACTTTCTTTTTCTTGCAAGAGATTATCTGATCCGACGATTTATTTATTTATTTATTTTTTTCATTATTTCTGATGATTTTGTTTGCTTTTGTGGATCTGGATTTTTTAATTATTATTGATTTAGGTGTATAGGAATATGATTTCATTTTGATTCTTGGTGTGTTTAATAAGATTTGTGATTTCGGCGAGTATTGATTCTCTATGTATTTATTTATTTATCTATTATTATTATTATTATTATTATTATTATTCTTGCAAAAACGAAATTGGAATTTAACTCCCAAGTTTTATTATTTTTCTTTAATTTCATGCCGGTGCCAACCTTTTGATTTGTGGAATACGTTTTTGTATTTAATAAAATTTATTTTTGATAAAACAATAATAATTTTGGTATCAAACGAAACACGTTTGTCACCTTTCATTTTCAATCCCCACCAAACTTTTTGCTTATTTTCATGATTTGCTTCTCCCGATACTATTTACAAGTTTTCTTGGCCAAGAAATTAATTTCTACACTACAGCCCACAAAACGATTTGGTTTTCTTAATTCATAACCATTTTGAATCCATATTTTCTTAACCATTTTTTAGTCAATTTCGTTACTGATATGAATTTTTAGTCAAAGGGTGATTCTAGGAGTTAACTCTTATTAAGCATGGCTCAATAATCTTTTCTGGCAGCTCCTTTTTCTAGATTCTTTCATATACTCCATTTCAAATAATTAGTTCTAGTTAACCTTTATGCTCTTGAACATTTTATAGGAAGAGACAATTCGTGAGACTATTGAAGATGTTGGGTTTGAAGCATCACTGATTCAAGATGAGTCCAATGAAAGGTCCACTCAGGTTTGTCGGATTCGTATAAATGGGATGACTTGTACATCTTGCTCATCCACTGTGGAGTCAGCTTTGCAAGCAATTCAGGGTGTGCAAAAGGCACAAGTGGCCTTAGCTACTGAGGAAGCAGAAGTTTACTATGATCCAAAAGTTATAGGTCACAATCAGCTATTGACAGCTATAGAAGACACGGGATTTGAAGCCATACTTATTAGCACAGGGGAGGACATGAGCAAGATAGACCTTCAAGTTGACGGTGTAAGAACTGATAATTCTATGAGAATTATTGAAGAGTCACTTGAAGCACTCCCTGGAGTTCAGGCCATAGACTTGTATCCTGAATTGAACAAAATCTCCCTTTCTTACAAACCGGATATGACAGGACCAAGAACTTTTATCAATGTGATTGAGACAACTGGTGTGTCCAGGCGTTTCAAGGCCAAAATATTTCCTGATGGAGGTGGGGGTAAAGGAACTCATAGAAAAGAGGAAATAAAGCAATACTATAGATCTTTTCTATGGAGTTTGGTTTTTACTGTTCCGGTGTTTCTAACCTCCATGGTCTTCATGTATATCCCTGGACCTAAGCATGGCTTGGAAACCAAGGTAGTGAATATGCTGACTGTTGGAGAGATTTTGAGGTGGGTGCTGTCTACTCCTGTTCAGTTCATCATAGGTTGGCGGTTCTACAGTGGCTCGTACAAAGCATTACGCCATGGTTCTGCTAATATGGATGTCCTGATTGCCTTGGGAACAAATGCTGCCTATTTCTACTCGGTTTACTCAGTGCTAAGAGCTGCTACTTCACCACATTTTAAGGGTACTGATTTCTTCGAGACAAGCGCAATGCTCATTTCGTTTATTCTACTTGGAAAGTATCTAGAGGTTTTGGCTAAGGGAAAAACATCTGATGCCATTGCCAAACTCATGGACTTGACACCTGAGACAGCAACACTGCTAACTCTGGATGAGGAAGGAAATGTTGTAAACGAAGAAGAAATTGACGGTCGGTTGATACAAAAGAATGATGTCATTAAAGTTATTCCAGGTACAAAAGTTGCTTCAGATGGTTTTGTCATCTGGGGGCAAAGCCATGTTAATGAGAGTATGATAACAGGAGAATCAAGACCAGTGGCAAAAAGAAAGGGTGATACAGTCATTGGAGGCACTATGAATGAGAATGGTGTACTGCATATCAGGGCAACGAGGGTTGGATCAGAAAGTGCACTTTCGCAGATTGTACGCCTTGTTGAGTCAGCGCAAATGGCTAAAGCTCCAGTACAAAAGTTTGCTGACAGAATTTCCAAATTCTTTGTTCCACTGGTAAGTATTATAACATTAGATGCATTTGTTTCTGGATTTAATTTTGAATTTATGAAGTATTATGTTTATAGAGAACCTTAGTAAACATCTAGCTTTGTTTTGCAGGTCATTGTACTTTCATTCTCAACTTGGCTTGCCTGGTTTTTGGCTGGAAAATTCCATGGCTACCCTGAATCTTGGATACCAAAATCCATGGACAGCTTTCAGCTTGCTCTCCAGTTTGGGATTTCTGTCATGGTTATAGCTTGCCCATGTGCTCTCGGTCTGGCAACTCCCACTGCTGTCATGGTTGGTACTGGAGTAGGTGCATCTCAAGGTGTATTGATCAAAGGAGGCCAAGCTTTAGAAAGTGCTCATAAGGTCAGTAACACTCATCTTGTTTAGTTTGCTATGTTTTGTAAAATTTAGTAACTTGACTCCATCCACATTTGCTATATTTTGTTAAATTTAGTAATTTGACTTCATCCACTTTTCTTAGTCTTAACTGTTAAATACTCGTCATCACTATTTCTGCTAATCTAATAACCACTTTCATCATTATGGTTCTCAATTGATCGTGGTGATGATAAAAGGAAAGAAGATCTAAGAAGAGTATAATTGCAAACCCAAATAATTGCCTAACTTATGTTTTTCAGATTTCTCTGCAGTAGCCACCTGGGCTTGATATAGTTAATTCTTAATTCTATCTCCTAATTTTGTTAATTCAATGCATGAAGTTTATGAACTCACCTTCCTTTTTCCCACCCACCCTCAACAAAAAGGGGAGAGTCTTATGGGATAAATTTTGTTTGGTTATAGAAAGATGTGATGGTCTTTAACCATAGATCATCTGTGCTACATCCCTTGATGTAATTGCATTCCACTTCCATTTTTAGATTATGTTTAGTATCGTTCTTCACTTTGGTTCTTATGGTTCTCAATTGATCATTTTTCATGTAGGTGAACTGCATTGTGTTTGACAAGACAGGGACCCTCACAGTTGGGAAGCCAGTGGTTGTTAATACAAGACTACTGCAAAACATGGTACTTGCAGAATTCTACGAACTTGTTGCTGCAACTGAGGCAAGTTTTTTCTCGGTGAAATGCACAGAAATTATGTACTCTCTTTGTATTGTCTTTGTGGTAATATCGGTATTATGTATCTGTTTCAGGTGAACAGTGAGCACCCCTTAGCTAAGGCCATTGTTGAGTATGCTAAGAAATTTAGAGATGATGCAGAGAACCCTTCCTGGCCAGAGGTGAAAGACTTTGTTTCCCTTACTGGCCATGGTGTGAAGGCTGTTGTCCGGAACAAGGAAATAATTGTAGGAAACAAGAGCTTGATGTTGAATGAGAACATTACCGTACCAATGGATGCTGAAGATATACTTAAAGAAGCTGAAGGGCAAGCTCAAACTGGAATTCTAGTATCAATAGACGGGGAAGTAGCTGGAGTTATTTCCATATCTGATCCAGTGAAACCGGGTGCTCAAGAAGTCATTTCGATACTCAAGTCCATGAAAATTAGATGCATCATGGTGACAGGTGACAACTGGGGAACTGCCAATTCTATTGCCAAGGAAGTTGGAATAGAAGTAGGAAAAGATACGGTTATTGCAGAAGCCAAACCTGAGCAGAAAGCAGAGAAAGTGAAGGATCTGCAGGTTATTACTCATTTAAGAGTCTATTTGCTTTCATTATGTATTCCACTGGGGTGTTTAGTCAGCATCACCAGCTAGCTCATTTGTTTTACCTTCTGTTTCTTGTTTTACAGACCTCAGGATACACAGTAGCAATGGTAGGAGATGGAATCAATGACTCACCGGCACTTGTAGCTGCAGATGTTGGAATGGCAATTGGTGCAGGCACAGACATAGCTATTGAGGCAGCTGATATTGTTCTTATGAAGAGCAACTTAGAGGATGTGATAACTGCAATTGATCTTTCCAGGAAAACCTTTTCGCGTATTCGTTTGAACTACATATGGGCATTGGGTTATAATGTGCTTGGCATACCAATTGCTGCAGGGGCACTTTTCCCATCAACTGGATTCCGATTGCCTCCATGGATTGCTGGAGCTGCAATGGCAGCGTCTTCAGTTAGCGTTGTTTGCTGCTCTTTGCTGCTAAAGTATTACAAGAGGCCCAAGAAGCTGGATAAGCTTGAGATCCGTGGGATAAAGATTGAGTGAATGTAATAAAGTTTGTTTCATTATGTTGTGCAGATCTCCTGAAACGTAGTCGGTTAGTTTGTTTTGTGATGAAGAAAAAAATTTAAAAATATGTTGTCTGCTTAGTACTGTTTGATTGTATGTACATAAATGTTTGGTTAATGTAATTTCTAGATGAATGGATTTTTCTTGCAGTCGGAAATATTAAGGTTTTTTTTTTTTTTTTTTTTTTAATTTTTAAATTTTTTTAAGGGTGATTTTTAACAGCATCCATGTACTCAAGTTCCATAATTACTCTTCAAATAACTTGCAGATTCTGTACAATCGAGATCTTGGTTTTGCTTTGGGCTTTTTTTTCTTTGTAAACTTTTTTGTCAATATCTTGGGTTTGTTCCTGAATATGCTATATGTTGCTACTGGATGAGTCAGCGAATTCATATTACCAAAAGAATAAAAATAAAAAACAAAAGATTGGTCAAAGGTGTATTGATCAAGACCATGGAGGTACTGGAGTAGCAACTCCCACCGCTGTCGTGGTTGGCACTAGAGTAGGTGCATCTCAAGGTGTATTGATCAAAGGAGGCCAAGCTTTAGAAAGTGCTTATAAGGTCAGAAACATTCATCTTGTGTAGTTTGCTATATTTTGTGTGAAATTTAGTTGTACATTTCTTAGTCTTAATACTTCTTTCTGACAATTGATAATGGTATGGACAAAAGAAAGAAGATCTAAGAATAGTATGGTATGGTTTCAAGCCCAAGAAATTGCCTGACTTCTGTTTTCTAGACTTTCTCTGCTTAGCCACCAGCCAAGTGAGAATGGTGAAGAAACATGATATAGTTAATTCTTAAATATATCTCCTATTTTTGTTAATTCAATCAAGGAATTTGAGGTTTCAAATTCCTTCCCCCCCCTCACACCCCAACCCCCACCGAATAAAAAAAATAAATAATAAATAATAGAAAATATAAAAAAGAGAGTCATATAGGATTAATTTGGTTTGGTTATAGAAAGATGTGATGGTCTTTAACCCATAGATCATCTATGCTACACTTTCATTCATATATTATGTTCTGCATCATTCTTAGGTTTGGTTCATATGGTTCTCAATTGATTATCATGTTTCATGTAGGTGAACTGCATTGTGTTTGACAAGACAGGGACCCTCACAGTTGGGAAGCCAGTGGTTGTTAAAACAAGACTCCAGCAAAACATGGTACTTGGATACTTCTACGAACTTGTTGCTGCAACAAAGGTATATTTTGTGAAGTCCAGCCGCACCGACAGTGTGAAACCAGCCATACTACCACCGCTCAGCCACCATTATTGACAGTGGTTGCTGCAATTAACACCAAAAAACAACTTGCTAAACAATTATGAGCAATTCTCAGAGAGTTGGTGTTGAATATCATAACCGAATTGAAAATGGTGGACATGCAACCGACATAGTGAGCTTATAAATAGGCTCCATATCATTGCATTCAAGCCAAGCAATCTCAATCCAATCCCAAGAGAGGAATGTTGAGAGCATTATAAAGACTCCAAAGAGAGCTTGAGAGGAGAGTTAAAACTCCAGGAGATAGTTTGATAGAATAGAAAGAGATTCTACGTGAGAATCCAAGAGAGAGAAGTTTTGTGTTTTGTATTCTATTCCAAGAGAGTAATAGAATTACATTTTTATTTTTCTTCTTATATTTCTTCTCTACAGTGGTCAGAGAACCACAACATATTTTTCTCTATGTACTGCACAGAAATCATGTACTCTCTCTGCTGTCTTTGTCGTAATGTTGTTATAGTGTAATTGTTTCAGGTGAACAGTGACCACCCCTTAGGCCATTGTTGAGTATACTAAGAAATTTAGAGAAGATGAAGAGAACCCTTCTTAACCAGAAGTGATACGAATTTAGGACAATCTGCTTTTTAACCCGTATTATATTAGTCCGGATCTAATTATGTTCAAGTTCTAATGGTCACCTTAACCCCTAATCAACTTGTGATTAGAAACCTTGGTCTAACGAAAATGTCATAATAGATGATAGATAACCTATTGATAAGTCAAAACTAAAATACTCATTCACTAATAGTGTTTTAGGTGTTCAAAAGAATAAAGAGAAATTCAATCTCACAAAATAAATTCTCAATATTATTAATGTTGTTTTCTTCCTCAAAACAAGCCCTTATATAGGCTAGGAAAAAAACAAAATAAAACCCTAAAAACTAAAGGCAAAACTGGTCATGACTTGTTGTTTCCTAATGTGGCCGAATTTTCTCTCTCCTTTCCTAATGTAATTTTGATTAAATAATTCTTTTATTTTGAATTAGGAATTAATTAATTTACAATGAAAAGAATAAAATAATAAATTTTCTAAACTTATTTGTCCAGTAAATAAATAAATAAAAACCAAAAGTACAGGTAATTTCTTAAAACAAAAAGTAAAAACTAAATTAGGAAACTAAAATACTATCTATTTGACCAAGTTGACTTTTATCAATCTTTGACCAAATGAAGCTCCAAATTAGCTTTCATATGCTTTGTAGGATGCCAAATAGGATTATTATGGAGTACCACACGTTGCCCTTGCTTGGATCAAAGAGAAAAAACTAACTCAGCAAAATACAGTAAAGCTAGCAAGAAAAACGGTAAAAACCGACCAATTTCTCTCTCATGCTTACAAGCCTTCAATGAGCAGCTTAGCTTCGGTCTTGACCAGTTTCCATGACTTCTTAATGATATCAAATGAACTCAAGAAGATTTGACCCCATTTTCCACTGCTCGAAATTTATAAATCCACCAATACCGCTACCCGGGTCCGTATCAGCTCTCACCACTTGTATGCTCAAAATAAGCTTTGTATTTTTGGGTATAGACAAACCTTCTTAAAAATGAATTAGTCCCTAGATAAAAACAGCAAGATCGTCCTTAAACCTTTTAGCTTGAGCCTTAGTGATTGGTCCGATCTTCATCTGTATCGGATTAACACTTCAATAGGTTGTCGGTTGTGTGGACACATGCGGATTTGCATCAAGAAGTGAAAGACTTCGTTTCCGTTACTGGCCATTGAAGGCTGTTGTCTGGAACAAGGAAATAATTGTAGGGAACAAGAGCTTGATGTTGAACGAGAACATTGTCGTACCAATGGATGCTGAAGATATACTTAGAGAAGCTGAAGGGCAAGCTCAAACTGGAGTTCTAGTATCAATATACGGGGAAGTGGCTGGAGTTATTTCCATATCCCTTCCAGTAAAACCAGGTGCTCAAGAAGTCATTTCCATACTCAAGTCCATGAAAATTAAATGTATCATGGTTACAGATGACAATTGGGGCCAATTCTATTGCCAAGGAAGTTGGAACATATACAGTTGTTGCAGGAGCCTAACCAGCTCAGAAAGCAGAGAGGGTAAAAGATATTGCAGGTACAAATAGTTAGTCAGTCAGGAAAAAGTTTATTTAATTAATTTAGAATCTATTTTACAACAGTTCATTGTGCAGTCCTTTGAGGTGTTTGGTCAACATCACCAGCTACCTTGTATTTATTTACCTTTTCTAGCATAAAGACTTTTTAATCTATCGGCAATGCATAACCGTTGTGCGTAAGAGCCTTTTTTCAACTCGGATCACCCAAAAAAATCTGTAAATATTAATTAAATTGCTAAGCGATCACTTAAAAAAGACACCTGTAAATATTAATAACAAATTACTTTTTAATGAGTAAGTTTAGGTTTTACAAGCTTTTCTCATGTAATTAATAAGAAACATACATATACATAATAATAAAAGGATTCATAAAACATTGCCTATAATTTATAAATATTGAAAGGAAGTTCTCTTATTTTGAATGGTAAATTGTCCATATTGCGCCATTAAGTTATGATTTCTTCTCTTGTAATTTTTTTTATCTTACTTGTTTTATTATTTAATTTTTAACATTACTTTAACATAATTATTTTAAGAAAATATTATATCAACTTGGAATTCTATTTTAAATAGTCTTATTTTATAATTTCATTTCGAATTCTAAATCATAAAAGTAAATTACACTAATTAATAAATGATTTCTATTAATAGTGATAGCATAACACAATTCTAGCCATTGAATCTAATTTTGTTGATACGTCAGAAGTTGGCAAATGTAAATTGAGATTTTCCAATTTTTTTAGAAATGGAGAAGATACTTAAAACCTCTTTTTTGATCTATTAGCTTCTTCATTTATCTCCTAAAAATCTCTTTTTTGATCTATTAGCTTCTTCATTTATCTCCTAACTTGTAAGATCCCAACTATTTTATGTAATAAAAGATAAGTTACTTATTTTTTTGGCCACCCAAAAATGCTTACAACTGCTTTGGCGAGCTGATTAATCATCAGCGATACTATCTTTCTTTTCTTTTTTTTTTTTTGTTTTTAATTACCTTCTATTCAACCAATTAATGACCAAACAAAGATAGAAATGATTTTTTTTTTTTTTTAGGTCAAAAGGATATTTTATTAAAACAAAGCAAAAGAACAGAGTTAAACAAAATCACTGTTTTTAAACTCCGTTGATAAAGCAGTATACTAGACAGCAAATATTACACAGAAATGATTAATTGACATATAATAATTATTATTATTGTTTCTTCATCCAAATGACTGATTTATGGTTAAATGAGAATACTTATGTAACAAGAGTTTTAGCTATTAGATAAATTAATAATTGTTATTTGAATTTAAGATTAATTGTAACTTAGTACCCTGTATTTAATGGATTGCACATCAAATCTCAAGTTCAAAATGTTCCACATTGATCTTTTAATCTATGATTTGTTGTACATTAATCCAAATTACAAATCAATTAATAGAAAGTTTACAAATTTAAAAAATTGATTAGTTTTCTCAATTTACAAACAACAGGAGCCAAGAAATAAATAGATAAATTGATTCACTGATTAATGAAAAAACTAGTCAATTCTAATCAAATTTTAAACATTTAATTAATCAATTTGAAAATCAATTTAAAATTTTAACTAATGTAAAATAAATTGTAAATTAAAAACCTAATATGAACATCTTAAATTCAAAAACTTCATATAAAATTTGATTAAAATATAAAATACTAAAATGTAATTGTCCAATTTAAATATAAAATCTTGAATGACATGAAAAATTATTTGTCTTTGCCACTTAAAAATTCTTTATTTAATAAAGTAAGAAACTCCCTCCCTAGAGAAAAATAATTTTTATATCGTTGTTGAACTTGACCAAGAAATAAACATATATAAATCCATATATGAGTTCTTAAAATACTAATTCCCTGAGAGACACATATATAGAGAGAGAGGGTGGGGGGTAAAGCCACTTGTAAAATAGAAGCCAAGCAAAGCAATGATGACTTGATGTGGTGTATATAGAAAGAGTAAGAACAAAAAACTTCCAAAAAATAAAATAAAATAAAATAGAATAAACGGATTAAATTAAACGCGAACACAATTAATACCAAAATTACAAGCAATTTCCTAGCAAATGACAACTCAAACCTTATGATACATGTATACATACGTGTATATATATATATATATATAATATACACAAAATGGATAGCCTTTCTGGGTTGTGTTGCCGTGTTGTTAACCATCCTTAGCACGATTCATATGCATATATATTAATATGTGTATATTAGCTACATTTTCTTCCTTGTTTGTTGTTAGATTCTAAAGTCCTCAACTTATGAATATTATGCACCCTTATAATGCTTTGATCTGCTTTACTTACCAATTAAATTAGATTTGGACTTCTATAGCCTTGAAGACTTTTTTTTTTTTTTTGTTTAATCAGAATTTAATGGGTTATCTCAATATTATTTTGTTATTGCTAATTTATACTGCATTAAATTAACTTTGTCAATTCTCTTAAATAATTAAAAATGGAGAAACAAGTTACTTATCTATCAAATATGCTGATTAATCTTAACATACATGCAAATATATAGATATACATACCCGGTGGACGTACGTGGAGCCTCCATTTTTATGCTTACCTATTGATTCCTATTATCTTAATTACAAAATTCAACTTGCTTAAAATTAAACCAAACAGTTTCAACCATGTATACTTTTAAGATCTATTTGCTGCGTTGGATTAGATTAACTAGATTGAACTATACTACATTTTAAGTGTAATCCCTCCAAATTAGGCCAAACTTAAAATT
Organism: Ziziphus jujuba; assembly: GCF_031755915.1. Lineage (NCBI taxonomy): Eukaryota > Viridiplantae > Streptophyta > Magnoliopsida > Rosales > Rhamnaceae > Ziziphus > Ziziphus jujuba. The sequence continues at coordinate 27,398,430 of NC_083384.1, forward strand.
GATTTAGCTAAATTCTAAAGTCTATATCAAACGACTCTTAGAATGTATTTAATATGCACAATAGATAAAGGAGTAGAGTAGAATAGCTATTTAGTAGGATCAACTATTCGTATATTTGTTTTATTTTAAATTTCAGAACTGTCTATTTCATAGAAATAGTTATTCATCCATTTTAAATAATGATTATATTCTATTTGAAAACTCATAATTACCATTCATTCATTTGAAAAATAACAATCCTTGTCATATTTAAAATAAATTCAAATCTATATTGATTATCTTAAACTAAACATATATAAATAACTATAAAATTTAACTTTTAATTAATTTTTTTTAATCAAATTTGATGTTTTTGAAAAAAAATTATGAACTCTAGATATTAAACTTAATTCAAGATAATAACCAAACGTATTAATATGAATTCATATCTATTACTTTTTTTTATTTTTTTTAATTCATATGAATAGATATTTTTATTTTATTAGAAATAATTATTCTATTTCTAATATATCAAATGTACCATTACCCTTAACTCACTTTATGTATAATAATCTAAATTTGAGTGTGAAAAGCACTTGGAAAAATTCAATAGAATGAATGTCATGAGCTATTTTATAAATAAACTATATTATATAGTAGGTCAAGTGTAAATTTTTTTCCTCCTAAAAAATCAACTTCTTTGGTGGAGAGATTTCCTAATGTAAGAGTTTACATCTATTATAGCAAAATTATATGAATATATTATACATATTAAGTGAAATTTCATTTAAACTTTCTTATTTTTGCCTTAATTACAATTAGATTTTATGTTTTTAACAGTTAATTTTAACTATAATTATATTTTTTCAATATCATTCAATCATAAAATGTAGATTTTTAACATTTTAACGATAAAAATTAACAAAAAAAAAATTGATAAAGGAATCTATTTTAATAGATATAGAATACTAAAGAGAGATTAATAATAATTTTCAAAAAAAATTAAAAGAAAAATTAAATGAAATTTACCATATATATTATAACATACATTGTCAGGTAGAGAAGGTGGTCACCCCACAAAGGTGGCTACAAAACATTAGAAAAGAGAGGAGACTCAAAATTAACATTTGGGTATTAATAATGGTGAGCGCAAACTGAAGTTTTTATATGCCATATTATCTGGGGCTGCGTGTCATGCTGGTGAATTATTAGTACGAATTGATATATATTATTGGAATTTACTGTAGGATTTTTGTCATTTTATTCAATAAACCACATACAATTTGTTGTGCTCTGCACACCTATCTTTGCAAAACTAACTTTTTTTTTTCTTTTGCAAGAAAAGAAAAAAATTTCATGTTGGATTCAACTAACGATTGATTCAGTTTGGTAAATTAATGGTACATCCACAATCTTTTTGGACATATATATATGTTTGTGGTCCTTAATTGCTCTTTATGTATATCCAACTAGTGCTTAATCTACCTTGCATAAATAAACAAATCAAATTAATTTGTACAGTTTTAAGATTAGTTGGTGTTATTTTATGCTTCTTGTTGCAAAATTACATCGAAAAGGATCGAAGCCTAACCAACTATATGTACCATTTTTAGGCTTTCCCTCTCAACTCCATATCATATATCACTTACTGAAAAAAGTTGGAGACCTTTTTATTGGCCATCCTAAAATGTTTCTTTTTCTTCACCAACTGAACAAATTTAAAAGTTATTGCAACTCCTCTAAATCATCACAAATTTTGTTTGTTAGTTATCTTATTTTTATTATTTATTTATTTACTTTTTGCTTCATATCATTCTATCACCGTGTGTGTGTATGTATATATATATATATATATATATACAATATTGATTTGTGGTGAACATATTCTCATTTTATATTAGAAACCATATAAATATAATTATGGTATGAATAACATTTCCCTATCTTTTATTTATTTATTTTTATATATTATGGGGAAGGAATTTGAAACCAACGGTTTATAATTAGAGATTTTAACATAGTAGTATGAAATTAACCAATATAAGAGTTGTTATATATGGTTATACTTGTAGTAATTACCTTTTTCTTGCCCTGTATTTGTCTATATAAAATGGATGATAACATTATCTCATCTTCTTTTATTTATTTATTTATTTATTTTTGGCTAAAATTATCTCAACTTTATTTATCTGTGCTTTTATGTCATTCTTGTATTCTTTTTGTTAATAGCACTGTAATGGCAGTGGACAAGCATGCTTTTAATTTGCTTTATCTTACACTGTGTATCGTCGAATGCGTGCATGTTCAAGCATAAAAGGCCCAAAAGCTTGATTTTATATCTCCTATGACATAAATCGATATTACAATAACATTTGAAATTCTATATAAATTTTTATATAGCTTTTCTTTCCGACAAGTAAGCTAGTCTTTCATTTTAAATATCAATTTGCTGGACCAACCAGGATGTTTTACACAAAATTAATGACGAAAGCTGAAAGATGGTCCTAGCCTAGCTAAGAGTTTACAATAAGTTTTTAGGGCACTTAAATCAGAGCCATTTTTATTATTTATATGTCGTTTTCTTTATTTTTGTCCATGTCTTCCTCAAAAAATCATGCAAATAAAAAGATCCTATTATCCTACCCACACAAAAGAAAAACAAAAACAAACAAGTAAGGGGAAAAAAAAAAGAAAAAAAGAAAAAAAAAAGTTAGAGCTAGCGTATAGAAATATACTTTGCTTTGTGCTTCCATCCTTTGTAGACAACACACTAAAATCATTTCATTTATTCCTTTCTAAACATTTGGCTTTTCTTGTTGAGTATGATTGATATAGAGCCTCAACTACTCAACTTTTGTGACCATAATAACCTATACCCTTTCTACTATTGCACCATATTATGTACCTCATAGCTCATTTTAATCCCTAATTAATTAGTTAATCATATTACTTCAACTATAAGAATTTTGAAGCAAACTGCCTAGATATATCACTAATTGTCTGCTCAAAGACACTTTTTTCCATCTCTAAGGACTCTAAAAAGCTCAACCACCTAGTGATGCTTTCACTTCAAGTAGTACATGTAATAAAACAGGTAATTGCAGTACAAAATTTGCCTAATCAAATAATCATTAGTGTCCCGAACGACTCAGTTTGCTAATATTTTTCTTCAAGAGTGACACAGAGTTCGAATTTCACACATTTTTCAGTGATATTAAAGATAAAATAATATTTGATCATTTTGAGTATAAATTACAAGATCTTATTATTATATATCTTCACCTTATTTTTGGACAAATCTAAAATCGAATATAATATACACTTTAAGTTGTGCATTAATTTTCATTTACTTATTTGAACTTTAGCCTATCAGAACTACCATGTTAGTTACCAATAAATGTTAAATGTTCATTAAGGGATGCCAAATGACATTTTTTTTTTTAAATTAAGATATTTACATATCATCTTATTTACGGCTTGACTGGGCCATACAAATTTTTGTGCCATCATAGTAAAATAAAAAGCATTCAAAACCCACATATAAAATGGTAGGACCCTTTTCCCACTAAATTGCAACCTGAATTTTATTATATTTTTTTCCCCTTTTTTTCTCTCTTAAGTTTCATAGTACAAAAGATAAACCATATAATAACATTAATATTATATAATATATATATATATATATATATATATATATAATAACCAGGCAACCATCTACCAACTTAAAAAAGCTTCAAAACTTGCAGACAGAAACAAGAGGTCATTCATTCATGGCAACCAAGTTCATTAATCAACTGAGAAGTTGCATTTGCAATGATGAGAGCTTGGCTTCCATGTCTCCAAGAGTACCACACTACACTCCCTCCATGACCAAGAGCCCAAAAAGCTTGTCTCCCCATGAAAACAACAACAACAACTACAACTCCGAGGAACGCTCTGATCAGTTTATGAACGCTGTGTTCCAAGTCACCGGAATGACATGCTCTGCATGTGCTGCTTCCGTCGAAAAGGCCGTCAAGAGGCTTGCCGGAATACGCCAAGCCTCGGTCGATGTTCTAAACAATAGAGCTCTTGTTCTATTCTATCCCTCCTTTGTTACTGTAAGTAATTTGATTTTCTCTCCGTTGGTTTTAATTTTCAGAAGGATTAATTGTCATGGAGTTTATATATATATATATAATAAATAATATATAACTTTAATATTTATGGAAGAAGTACTAGAGTTGAATCTTTTACATTTTTCTTTTCTTCTTTGGGTCGTCTCAAAGCCAGCGCGGCGCCCCCCCCCCCACCCCCCAAAAAAAAAAAAAAAAAAAAAAAAAAAAGAAGAAGAAGAGAAAATCCAAAAGATTTATTCTCTGAAAAAGTATATGATGTTTCTCTGCTTCTCCACATTATCCAAAATGATTAAATATATTTTTAAGAGAGAATTTATTATTAAGATTAGAGAAATGAAAATTCAAAATTTGTTGGTTTTTTTAATATATATAAAAAAAGGGAGATTAATATATATATATATATATATATATGTAATTTGGTATCATTACTTTTCCAAAATGTGCTTGCTTACTTTTTGGGTCCCTCCTATAATACATGATTGACAACTAGATTCTCAAAACTAGTCTATCAAAATTTCAATTTTGAACCAACATTAACTCCTACTGGTTTTAGATAATTAATGTGTTTTCTGAGTGGCCTGAAAAAGTTGTTTCACATGCATTATTTGTTGTCCAACTAATTTTTTGTCTTTTTGGTTCTCTCTTATTTATCTGAAAAGGCCCTTTTGTAGTTGCTTGTAGAAAACACAAAAACTTTTACTGCTGTGTCATGATTGCTTGAAGTGGGATTAGAAAGAAATTCCATGTTTCCCACAATTGCATGTGTTCTTAAAACTATAATATCCTTTCTGATAAAAAAAGTTCAGTTGGGTTTTGCAAATATGGAAATTAGGCTAACCAGGTTCATCCTAATTCAACTTGGAAAAAGATCCAAAACTTTATAGCTTTACCTTCTTCAGCTCCTTTTTGTCTTTCTCGTTCTTGCCAAAACCATCTTGATTTTACAACACAAATTTATATGCTTTGTTTAATTAAGTACCAACCTAGACCTATAATTATCACCAACCAAAAAAAAAAAAAAAAAAAAACAGATCCTGCCCCTTAACAAAAATGGTTCTTAGTAATTGTATCAACTTTGAAATTGGCAATAGGCCTTTTCCTGATGGGAAAATGGTTTCTAGCCCAACTTGTGAAAGTTCATGGTTTGCCTCTGGCTTCATTGAGACATTGCCATTGGACAACGTGTGGAACCAATGCTGCCACATGGCAGCGTCTGTATGGTGCCAGCTCAACCACAAAATTTGGTGGATTTTAATTTGCTAGTACTTATTATGAAAGCTGGAAAATTTGTATTTCGCTGGTACAATATGGTCTGCAACTCTTTCAGTAGTATTATAACTGTTATTCAACATTTTTTCAGGAGGAAGAGATTCGTGGGAAAATTGAAGATGCTGGATTTCAAGCCACTTTGATCAAAGAAGAGAGTAATGCAAAATCCATACAAAAATGTCGAATTCGTATAAAGGGAATGACTTGCACATCTTGCTCATCCACTGTTGAATCAGCTTTGAATGCACTTCATGGTGTTCAAAGCTCAAATGTGGCTTTAGCAACTGAAGAAGCACAAGTTCATTATGATCCCAAGGTCATCAGCTACAACCAGCTCCTTCAAACCGTAGAAGATACTGGTTTCGAAGCCATGTTAATCAGTATAGGAGAAGATATAAGCAGGATTGAAATTGAAATTGAAGGAATGAAAACTGACCATTCCATTGCAACCATAACAAAGTCTCTCCAAGCTCTACCAGGTGTTCAAGATGTAGATATACTGCCTGAACTCAATAAAATCTCCATTTCTTACAAACCAGAATTGACAGGACCAAGAACTTTCATTGAAGTAATAGAGTCTACTGGTTCTGGCCATTTCAAAGCCATGATATATCCTGAAGGAAGAGGAAAAGACTCTTATAGACAGCAGGAGATTAAGCAGTACTACAAATTCTTTTTATGGGGCTTGATTTTCACTATTCCAGTATTTTTAACCTCCATGGTTTTCATGTATGTTCCTGGAATAAAGAGACTGTTAGACGCCAAAATTGTTAATAACCTCACTATTGGTGGGATTTTGAGGTGGGAGCTGTCAACTCCGGTGCAATTTATCGTTGGCTGGAGGTTTTATATTGGTTCTTACAAAGCCTTGCGCCATGGTTCTCCTAATATGGATGTTTTGATTGCTTTAGGAACAAATGCAGCTTACTTTTACTCTGTCTACACAGTGTTAAGAGCCGCTAACTCCAGAGACTTCAACGGAGCTGATTTCTTTGAGACCAGTGCAATGCTTATAACATTCATTCTGTTGGGGAAGTATTTGGAGGTTTTGGCTAAGGGAAAGACTTCTGAGGCAATTGCCAAGCTTATGGAGTTAGCACCTGAGACAGCAACATTGTTGACTCTAAATGAGGAAGGAAATGTGATTGGCGAGCTAGAAATTGATAGCCGGTTGATACAAAAGGATGATGTGATAAAGGTTGTTCCTGGTGCAAAAGTAGCCTCGGATGGTTTGGTTATATGGGGGGAAAGTCATGTCAATGAGAGCATGATAACAGGAGAAGCAAAGCCTGTGTCGAAAAGGAAGGCTGATTCAGTAATCGGTGGCACCGTGAATGAGAATGGGGTGTTGCATGTCAAGGCAACAAGAGTTGGATCAGAGAGTGCACTGTCACAGATAGTTCGCCTTGTTGAGTCTGCCCAAATGGCTAAAGCTCCTGTCCAGAAGTTTGCAGACAGGATTTCTAAGTACTTTGTGCCATTGGTAGCTAAAAACCTATAATTATATCCTCTTTTTTTTTTTTTTTTTTTTTCTGAATTCAATTTGGACTTGTATTAAGAAAACTTACTGATGGAAATCTTTCTTTTTGCAGGTTATCACATTTTCATTTTCAACTTGGTTTGCCTGGTTTTTGGCAGGAAAGTTGCACAGCTATCCACATTCATGGATACCATCTTCCATGGACAGTTTTGAGCTTGCACTTCAGTTTGGTATATCGGTTGTGGTAATAGCCTGCCCTTGTGCTTTAGGCCTAGCAACTCCTACTGCTGTTATGGTTGGTACAGGAGTTGGTGCATCTCAAGGTGTGCTGATTAAAGGTGGTCAGGCATTAGAAAGTGCTCATAAGGTCAGTAGGACTTTGTTTAGAAGTTTTGTAACATCTTCTTCATCTTTTCACATGTGTCAAATGCCTGCTGAGTTCTCATGAATCTGAAAATTGGATAGTCATCTTGTATAGGTGAACTGCATTGTGTTTGACAAGACGGGAACTCTCACAGTTGGGAAGCCAGTGGTTGTTAACACAAGACTCTTGAAACAAATGCTACCTCAAGAGTTCTACGAACTTGTTGCTGCAACTGAGGTATGCAAATTCCAGGAAACTGGACTGATCCTAGTGCGGGTAATATCATATGAATACTTCTCTTGTTGTGTGCTTGTACTAGGCGAACAGTGAACATCCTCTAGGAAAGGCCATCATTGAGTATGCCAAAATATTCCGTGAAGATGCAGAGAACCCTTTGTGGCCAGAAGTACAAGACTTTGTCTCCCTTACTGGTCAGGGAGTGAAGGCTATGGTTCGGAACAAGGAAATTATTGTGGGAAACAAGAGCTTAATCTTGGAGAAGGACATCACTATCCCGACAGATGCTGAAGAAGCACTTGCGGAAGCTGAAGGAATGGCTCAAACTGGAATTATAGTGTCTATTGACAGAGAAGTAGCAGGGGTTATAGCCATTTCTGATCCATTGAAACCAGGTTCTCAAGAAGTCATTTCTATTCTCAAATCCATGAAAGTTAAGAGCATCATGGTGACAGGTGACAATTGGGGTACGGCCAATTCTATTGCTAAGGAAGTTGGCATTGATACTGTGATTGCGGGAGCCAAACCCGAGCAGAAAGCAGAGGAAGTGAAGCATTTGCAGGTGTGTATTTAATAGGAAGACAAAAAGGCATTTCCGAACTTTACTACTACCCTTTTTTCCCATTTATATCGATCATCAGACAAGACAAAGCCCAATTCAGTCGCTTTTGCCCAAAAACTCTACTGTAATAACTATAATTTAGCTCCATTCTTTCTCATGCACAGGCTTCAGGCTATACAGTGGCAATGGTGGGCGACGGAATCAATGACTCACCAGCGCTTGTGGCGGCAGACGTTGGAGTGGCAATTGGTGCTGGCACAGACATAGCAATTGAGGCAGCTGACATTGTTCTTATGAAGAGCAACTTGGAGGATGTGATCACAGCCATTGATCTTTCCAGGAAAACTTTTCTCCGTATTCGTTTGAACTATATCTGGGCATTGGGTTATAATGTGCTTGGCATTCCAATAGCTGCAGGAGCCCTTTTCCCATCCACAGGTTTCCGATTGCCACCATGGATTGCTGGAGCTGCAATGGCAGCCTCCTCTGTTAGTGTTGTTTGCTGTTCTCTTTTGTTGAAGAATTACAGGAGACCAAAGAAACTGGACAATCTTGGGATACATGGAATAAGAATTGAATGAACTAACGGATTTCTTTTTTCTTTTTCGTATGCCATTTACGGTTATATTTCTTCTTGGAAATATCTCTTAGATTGATCAAAAACAGATGAAAATAATGTAACCTTGCCAGTTGGTATTCCATGTGCTCAAGAAAATATTTGATATCAAAAGCAAAATTTCCAGAAAATTCCAGGCTGTTACGAGTAAATTTGGTAAACAAAGACATTCATAGTTGGTCCAATATTTTTCCTTTTGCTGTAAACAAGAGTTTGGAGTTTTGTTTAACAATTGAAGGCTGATAAGCTCTCTTAAGCTTGAATAACTCATCACCAATGGATTCTACCATGATAAGAATTTTGGAGATAAAGTTGGTGCAGCACAAGTAGAAACCTGTTATTTCCATATAAGTTGTATAATAGCACATGTATTAAAGTTTTATGTCATAAGATTCACACACAGCACCGTAGATGTCACATTTACAGCAGGATTAGCCATCACAAGACCCAAACCGCTATGTAAAAATGACAGAATTGTACCTTCGAGTATCTCAACTCTCACATCTTTGAAGGCAGCACCTTTTTAAAGCTTGACTCAGCCTCACTGTCTAGGCCCTTCAACCGACGCTCTTGGAATCTTTCTTTGGCCCTGTAAAGGAGTCGGTGAACTTCATCAAAATGAGGTTCAGTTGCGCTTCTTGTATTCTCAATCCACTGCTGAACTTTCTTGTGCGGGCCAAGTATGTCTATGTGATCCTTCTCATCCAAAACCTAAATACAAGAAATTAGCTTGCAATGAGGTCCAAAATATATATATTCCATAAACAACTTATTTTTATCAGTCATGATCATTAAATTCAGAAAATATTAGAGCATGAAAGGTTCCATAAGAGATATTTTGACCGTAAAAGGTGATCTTTTTTTTTATAAGAAACAACCTTTCATTGATAGGAAATCAATACTAAAGGTGGAGGAGAGAAATCGATAAGAAATCCTCAAAAGAACCAAAAATACATAAGAACATAAAGAAAATAATAAAGACTTATAAACGCATTGACCACCGGACCAAACCGATCTCGGCATGGCCACTCTTGGCTACTAAATTATTTTGTGAAGAAATTTTTGTTCATCAGGCTCCAAATTTCCTGGAAAGTTCTGCCACACCCTATAATAAAATTCTTTCCTCATCTCATGAGAAGTAACAAAACAGAAAAATATTTCTAAGCGTTATGCATCTGAATTTACCTCAAGTTGCATAATTTCGCATACAAGGCTAAGATCTGCAATGGATGGTTGACGACCACCCAGCAGGAAGCGTCCATTCCCCTTGAGCCAAACAGTCTCTATTTTTGACAAAGATGAAGACAGAAGTTTCCTAGCTTCTGCAGCGGCTTGTGGGTTCATTTGAATTCCGAGCACAGGCCCAAGTACAGTATTTTGAACATACGTAGCTGAAATTCATAGCACCAATATGAAGAAATTAACCCACAGATGAGGGAATACTAGGCAAAATTTGATATTCCATATGTTTTAAGTGAATGCAGTGATGAAGGAGATTCCACAACACAATAACAATCAATCACATTATATGATTATTTAATGCCAACTAGAGTTACAAAATAGCCTTCCCAAAAATTTAATGCTAGGACATTACTGCAAACACTGATCCTCTACCTATATGGATTAATGTAATTGAAGGGATCCATCATCATTTACGGTTATCCTTAACCTCATTTCCATGCACCAAGAATAATTACAACAAAAGAAAAGCAAAAACTACTTAAAAATTAGATATGACCCCAAAAAGAAAAAAAACGAAAAACAAAAAACAAGACAAAAACGAAGATTACTTGCACCGCGGCGTAAGTTAGAGTGATGCCAATCCAACACTGAGTTAATTTTAGCTCTCCTAAAGAGATCAGCAGGATACCTGAATAAACGAACAGGAAAGTTACAAGACTTAAAAAGTAGTATAGATTTGATATATTCAAGTTAAGAATAAAATAAAATAAGATATTAAAATATATGAATGATCTTGCAAATTACAATTGATGGGTGCACATTCCCATCTAATCTACTCAGAAATTAGAATCATGTTAAAGAGAGTGCATTTAGCTGCGGTAAGCATATTGGTTGCTCGGCTTGTCTAATTTTCTTCTATATACTTTAACATGAAGAGTCTACTAAACCTCATTTTATTTCAAGTAAAGGAACAAGTTAAGTAACCAAAGGAACTGTATGTTTTCTTCATACTGTTATGTAATGAGATCAATTTGCTACTATAGAGAAACAGAGTAACACCACAGAATTTTAAGAGCCTTTGTTGGCAGAAAGAATAACCACAATAAAGAAGTAACTGAACTTACCAATGATCTAAGACCCCAGGAAATGCACAAGCAATGTAGATGAGAATTGAATGACTGTAAAAAATTTTAGACGAAGTAATTTGGTCAATAAAGTTTCTAAAGTAGGAGATCATACTAAAACACAAAAAAGGTTGCAAGAAGCAGCACTTGTTCTGCATATTTGCATAATTACAAACCTGAACATCAAATGCCAAGTTATTAGATGTCATCCGCAATAAATACCATACACAAACCAACCATTTACGGTTCGATAAATGGCCTTTATAACTTGAAAAGTAATGCAAAGGCATATAAACAATATTGAAGTGCTGATTAACAGCAAAAACTCAAATCACCGGGAAAACAAAGCAGCTTTGTATAAGTTGTTCAAAACAGAACTACATTATCAATATTTTAATCTAATAAAACCACATAGAAGACCCCTGGTTATGAAGTTCCAAGCAGTAGGTGACGTAAACCAACCCAACTATATTATAATATCCTGAACAAGCTGACTGGATAAAAGCTCTTTTACACTTGCTTTAGAAAAGAAGTATTGGCCAATGATGAGTGAACGTCCAAGTCAGTTGAATATACTAACAGAAATATGATCATATGAAATTAGGAAACAGTAAAACAAGTAAATAAATAAAAGTCTTTCACAATGTTAACCTCTTAAACATCCTTACATATTCTCATGTACTATGACATCCCATATACAAACAAAACATCTACCAAGAAAATTACCAAAAAACAAAAAATCCAGGAATTCGAAATTGGGGGGGGAATATTTTACAAATACCTTTCAAACAGCCTAAATCTTCCATCAACAATAGCAGGAACTTGTGCCATAGGGTTTATTTCTGAAGTTAGATAGAAACAGAAGGACCGAAAGAAAAAAAACAAAAGTTTAGGTCAATATTGAGAATCAAATATAAGACACCATGATGCCTCTTACTTACCTCCACTGTAGGGGCACCATAAACATGCATTCATATTTTCTACATATATTGTAAGGACTATGGAATGCCTTCATGGACATCAACAATCAATACTACTTGCATAATTTAAGGTTTCCCCAACTGCAAAATCATTTATTTGCATGTGCTTTGAAAAACCCATTTCATCAATTGGATTTTCAGTTTGACTAACACAATTTTGCTATCATTAACCTCCAACTACAAGACCCCACTTCACCCAAATATATATAAAAAAAATTAAAAACAAAAAGGTACAAGGGGGTGAAAGGCCAAACCTTTGAATTCAGGGGACAAGTGCTGGCGTTTGGAAATGTCTAGTTTGATCTCCTCAAAGTCTATACCATTAACTCTATCAAAAAAATAAATAAACAACCCAATTTTAGCAAATCGTATATTAAAGAACAGAAAATCTATATACTGAAAAAAAAAAAAAAAAAAAAAAAAAGAAGAAGAAGAAGAAGAAGAAGAAGAAGAATTACTTGCAGAAGATTATAACTGCCCGCGATGGCTGGGACAACCTATCTGCATAAACTTTGAGCTTCATAGTATTAGTTTTCCTATTTTCCATTGTGTAAAAATGTTTCCCCTTAGTATCAGTCTGTTTGTGGGATTTGTTAGTGGCAGTGTTTTCTGACTTCGTCTATGATCTTATTCTTATCCGTTCTCATGGAGAAGACATACCCACACTCAAGGCCAAGTTGGAAAATTCTTGATCTTTGATTTAAAGAATTAATAATAAATAACGCATTGGTAAAAAAAAACTAACCAATAAAAAAAATAAAAAATAAAAATTCATTGGTAAAAATAACAAGTAATATCCGTTTAACCTGATTAAAAAGCATATTTAATACATCTATAAAACTTCACAATTATACAAAATTAAACAAAAAAAGAAAAACTAGTCTCATACACATATTCATTTCTTGTCATAAAATAAAAATAAAAAACTAAAAACATAATTGAAAACATATAACTATAATATCTATATATATATATATATATATATATAAAATAAATTATATTTCTTTCCTCCTAAAACTCTCCTCAAATAGGTTTATATTATAAATTAGAGTTTTTTTTTATTATTATTATATACAATAAAATTATCAAAAATATTAATTCTTAATTTATGAAACGGTTTTTAACAAGTCTTAACAGGTTTGACTTGTTTTGGCCCCGACAAATGAGGTAGGGCTAGACCATAACGATGATAATTTCATCTGGATTCGTTGTTAATGGTTATGTGTTATTTTGCCAAGTCCGTACAAAACTTTCACAAAAACTCTACTTAGATAAATTATTATTGATTTTGCTTTTTTGGGTTTTAAAAAATTGTTTTTTCTCTTTTTATCTTAGAAATGTTCAAAATTAAGACTTCTTCCAAAAAATGGAAAATAAGCTTACAAGAAGTCCAATTTTCTTTTAATGAATATATTACTTTCCAATTATATCTTTATATTCCTTTAGAAAGTTACAAAACTACCTGACAAATCAAAATCTTTATTTCCATCCAAACATTCAACAATTTTTGAATGAAAGCTCCTTCTAATAAATCTAACTCATTATTCATAAAAAATTTACTACAAAAATTCTATCTAATAGTAATTTTGTTTGAAAAAATAGTGATTTTATCGTTAGGTTTTATACAAATATAATAAAGATCTAAAAATTAAACCATTTAAATTAATAATATTCAAAATAACAATAAATAAACAGTACCATATAGTAAGAATTATAATGTTAACTAATAATGCAGGTGTCACTCGGTGGCAACAACTACCCTTGAAAAACTCATTATCAAAAGAAAAGAAAAAGAAAAACCACCCTTGAAAAACATAGCAAATAAAAAAGAAAAAGAACATACAGTCGAATATTTACTCATAAGACAATATAAAAGTTTGGTAGTATTTTCCAGCGACTTTATTAACCCTAAGGTGAATTATTTATGGATTTATAGAACAATATATTAATGCATTTAAACTCAAGCCATTAAAAATAAAACAAAAAAATGATTAAGAAAAAAATTTTTTTTTTTCAATCATGACATAGCGGAGGAGAGATTGATATCCAAATTAAGGATTGAGTCATATGCCTATGAGTATAGGCAAAGAAAGTTATGATAATTTTTTATAATGTATGTGAATTTGGTTATATCTAAAAATAGGTTTTGTTACTTATCATTATTAATAGCTGTTATTGGTGAGACCGTATAGAGTTGACACAACATCAGTTAATTAGTTCGTTAAAACTAAATATCTATATAAATATATATATATATATATATATAGCATTTGTTAATTAGACATTTATTGGTTAAACTGTTACTAAACTATAAGACTCATTGGTCATGTATTATTAGTAGTGCTTGGGGTATTAAAATGTGAGTTTTATTATTTGTTATTAACGGTGTCCCTTATAATTTTATATAGTAAATTTTAATTAAAATAATTTTATTATTTTTTATTTTAAAATTTTAAAAATAAATTTTTTAATGTTAATCATTTAAATTATTATTTGGCATATAAATTTTACATAATTATTTCCCAATGATAACAGATAACATTTTTTCTAAAAAATTCAGCAAATAGTTTGCCAAATAATATGACAAAGATAATATGTCATTTTTTTATTAGTTGACAAATATATATAACTAAAATAAGAATAAATTAATCATTTAAGAAATAAGTATAACCAAATAATAAACCAATAAAATAATATCATGGCATAATATTATAGTATTTGTAAATTATTTGGTAAACTTTATGATGCCTCTAGCATTTTTGTATTATATTTACCTACAAATTTTTAAAAGAAAATTCTAACGTCAAAATGATTATGAAATCAAAGTAATTAATATAAAATTAAAGAGTTTAATTTTTTTATATATTTTTTGGATGGTGATTATTTAATTAGTTTTCAATTTTTTATAAAAATTATTTTTCATTTAATGTTTAAAGTTTGCTTTCTAAATTATTAATAACTTTTTACGTTGTAAGAGTAATAATTTTTTATCATTATACTACTTATTTGAAACTTTTTCATAATTTAAGCCTTAAGGGTGTTATTTGCAAATTATTATTATTATTAGTAAATAAATAAGGGCGTTATTCGTAAGTACTAATATTTAATGGTGCTTTTGTATATTTTACCCTAATATATATATATATATATATATATATATATATATATATGATAAATTATACAAAACCCTCTTAAACTCCTAGTTAGTAACAAAAAATAAAAATGAAAAAAATAATCCATAATCTTATTAATCCCTAAACTATGGAAAAAGTTAAAAATAAAAACAATAATGATTTAAATCTTCATATCACCTTTACAAAAAATAAATACCATGAATATTTTTTGAAATCAAAATATTGAATGTATAACAATTTGGTAAAAGAAAAATTTGAAGAAGAAAAAAAAATTATTAAGAAAGGCTTCTTTTTCTTTTTCTTTTTCTTTTTTTTTTTAATTACAACATAAGAAATTTTGGTAGACATTAAAAGTTAAATAATTACCACGTAAAAGAAAAACACAAAACCTATGGGCTTTTTTTTTCTTTTTTTTTTTTTTTTTTTGCTTAAACACAAAACTTACGGGCTCACTACTTTAACTAGTAGTGCCAGAGATACGAATGCTATACAAAATTCAATAATGAATAATTAGTTATATAATATCAAAGGATTTTGTTGTGGTGAGCTACATTTTTTTTTAAGTAAATTACTATTGAGCTACATAAAATTTATAGTTTTTCTAAATCATAATACAGTAGCCAAAGATTTTACCATTTCAAAAGAAATTGGAGTTACGTCTCTTATCCATTTCCATCCAAGAGTTTTTATATGCTTCCTTATGCCCTTTTAAGATCTCAAAAAATGTACAATTTTTTTTTTTTCTCTTAAGAATGCATTCCAAAATTTGTCACGACAAAAATAATAATAATAAGCATTTTTAATAATACTCTTTATTTTAAAGAGCATAATTATAGTTTAAAGAATATCTTGAATAATTTTTAAGAATAAAAATTAAAATTGTTTTTATCAAACTTTAATGATATTCTCTATAATTATCTTTTACTTTGCCTTTTCCCTTTAGCAATTACAATTCACTTTTCTTTTTTTTCTTTGTATTTTTCTCCTCCCTATACCAAAGTAGTACTTTAAAAACTTGAAATATGAAATTATAATAGTAAATTAACTAAAACTGTGCATAGAAAATTGTATAAAAATAAATGATTTCATTAAAAGTCTCTTTTCAGAAAGTTAAACTCCAGTTTTTATTTCAATTTTTCAATTAAAAATGTTTATTGAAATTATAAAAATAAAATATGATTCTTTAAAATAGAGGGAAAAAAAAAAAAGGGTTTTATAGAGTTGGTCAAAGATATTTTAAATACATAAGATTTCTACTTTTCTTTCTTTTTTTTTTTTTCTTGGAAATAAGGATCCATAGTCAGGAGCTAGCATTATAACCTCTCTTTCAATTCCTACAACTCATAAAAGAAGAGGAAAACAAGAAATATCCAAAGAGCCAAAAATGGGATGTAAACAGCCCATTGACAGGCCAAATGAGCTAAGCATATTAGCACTTCTAGGGATCCAACAAAACAACAAAGTAAAGGTAGGAAATTAACTTCAAAATGCTATCCACCAAATGTGCAGCAGACCAAATGAAGGGTTGAATTCATTGCTCTGTTAAAGGTTTTGCATAACACCTTTTAGCTTCACTCTCCACAATTTACCTACCTTGCTCCAACCTTCACACAAAGCCACTGGGAAGGCCTTGTAAATAGCAAGCACCTCAGCAACTTCTGGAAATCTCCATCACCTCCTTACATGTATGAATCGTAATCACCTTCCCATTATGATCCCTTGCAATTACGCGAACAGCATCGAACTGCCTCCCCATCGCAACATCTGTGTTGAGTTTATAGATTTTTTTGCTTTTCCTTTTCCTTACCAATGATTTTATTAACCCACTAATAATTTACCAATTCCCTATGATATAAACAATGTAGTCCACTAAATCATAATTTTGATTTTTTTGAACATCACTGGATGACTGCCGATGTAACTAAAGCAGTGTATGTGACATATATATCCAATGATTATGACCTGCCTTTGCTTGATTACCATAGCATCCACATATATATATATATATATATATATATATATTTTTTTTTTGCCCCCCACAAATGAGAGGGAAAAGAGAAATATATATATATATAAATATTTGTATTGCTGCTCAAAAGAAAAATATTGTATTATGATTGCAAATTTTATTTAAAAGGGAATAAATAAATATATAATTTAATTTATAAAGAAATAAAACAATCAAAGGTTTAATTTATTTTTTCCTTTTTTTTTTTTTAGGTCTACTAGAAACTGTCACGGCTATTTTTTTTTTTTAATGAAATATTTTATTTTTTTTAATGTTAAACTCCCCAACTAAATTATTATTATTATTTTTTTTGGGAGTTTCTTTTATGATTAAATTATTTTGGAGTTAAATAATGGCTATAAGAAGTAAATGATAGTAAATGACATAGACTATAAGAATGGAAGCAATGAAGGAGGGAAGTTTGAGTATGATATTTTTTCTCCAACGGAGGTGTGCCCGAACTTCTAGATGCATTAATTGATAAACCTCGAAAAGGGAGAGTGATAATCAGATATTTGGGGCCCACAGGAATCAGGTGCGTGACGTACATCGTAAATCCAGACTGAGGTTCTTGATCGGATGTTGACTAATCCCATTGATGCCACACCCCATGTCCATTTGCCATTTGGCATTTAATTCTACATTGAATGCATATTAGCATGCATTCCCTTTCCCCATGCTTCCCAACCCCTTCCCAATGCCATTTTCTTTTTTATTTATTTGTTTCTATTTGTATGACTTTTCACATACATTCCACAAGTCCAAAGTGTTTATTTTTTCTTTTCTTTTTTTTAGCTCAATATTTTTTCTTTTCTTTGTGTTAGAAATTAGATATTGGAATTACAGACATTGCATAATAAAACAGTAGATTTTAATACCGTACTGGTTTTATTTATAAAAGTACATTTAAAAAAAAAAAAAAAACAAAACAAAACTTAGAAACGTTGTTTATACTTTCATGCATTCGTACTGATACTGCCAATGAACAGCCCATTGTATGATAAAAATAAGTAAATAAATAATAAAAATCAACTCATTCTAAAATATCTGTAAGGATAAACATATTTTTGGCTAACCAATGTGAGGGAAATGTTTTCTATCCGTTTACAAAGAAAAAACATTAAAAATAAATTTTTTTTGTTACTTATTTAATATATATATATATATATATATATTTGGTAAACCTATGTTTTATTGTTAGATTATTAAAACTATATATTCTTTTTTTTTTTTTTTTTGAATCAGATTGTTAAAACTACATTAAAAGAAAGAGAATTTGTGCATAAGTAATCACCAATAAGTCAATAACTTGATGCATAGTAGACCATGGGCGTCACTTTATACATAATCCTAGATATATATTTTTATTGGCCCATGCATCTATTATTACAAAATTATATATATTAAAATTTTCATTTTACTAGAAGATGTGGACAGCTCATATTGCTTAATATTGCCTAATTACATGTAATTGTGGATTAAATATCTTATAAGTTACATATAATGGAATTTGTATATATTGAATGGGTATTCTTTCACATATGATAAATTTAAAGAGGGAAATTTTTTTGTAGATTGGAGTCTTTTTTTTCTTTTTTTGGGGAAAGAAATTGGAGTGTGATTAGAACTGAAATTATAACCAATAATCATTTATTATTTGTATTAAGTAGACTCTTTTTTATGATTAAGTAATCTAAGACAAGATAATTACAAAAATGGTAAACAATGTACTGATTGTCGTATGCACGCAGACAAAAGGTAAAGGCCACCTTACGCGCTCACCAAAATTCGCTCACCAAAATTCTAGTCAGATAGTGAGAGATCATCGCCCACTGATTGAAAACGAATGGATAAGGATCAAGAGCGCATTGGTAAGTAAATGAAACCCGGTCCCAGGGAATCATTTCTGCTTCAAGAGAGAAAAAACCGGGAAAAACCAAAAAAAAAAAATTGCCAGCAAGGACGAGTCAGAGCCCAGGAGGAGCAGAGGAGAGAAAGAAACTGAAAAAAATTAAATAAATAAACGGAGGACCATTTTCGATTTGCTCAGTACTTCACAGAAGACAGAGAGAGTAAACCAGTAATGGCATTGTGGCTATAAATACATCACCACCACTCTCTCTCTCTCTCTCTCTCTCTCTCTCTCTCTTTCATTTTGTCCATTTTCCTTCTCGTTTTTTGCGCCAAGTGAACACGGACGCCTCTCTCTCTCTTTTATATTGCTCTGAATTCGATGCTTTTACTTTAATGGTGGAGGTGGAGGTGGAGGCACTCTGAGGGCTGTTGAAAAGGGCGAAAAGCGGCTAACGAAAACGTTTGGCTTTGAAAGATATTAGGTAGGATTTTCCAACTACAAAGCACCTACGTAATTTTTTTTTTTTTTTTCCTTCTTCCTACGTCTCTACATTATTATTCTTTTGGTTTAAATTTTTTTTTAATTTCTAAATCGTTCATTATCTTTTTCCGTAATCTTTTTTTTTGGCACTATTATGAAATCTATTTGCAACTCCGGTTCTTGTTGTGGTTTTGGATTTTTATTTTTTATTTTTTATTTTTTGCATGCGAGTAAGAGATCAATTCAAAGAGAAAACGGCGTTATTTTTATTCAATGTGTTTGTTTCAGTTTGAATGTCACACTCTAAGCGTTTCTATATATATATATATATAACAAAAAAACAAGCCGAGAAAATCTTCAAACCCGTTACTGATCTGCGGTTGGTGAAGTTTTTTGCTCCTCATTCTTGTCTCTTCTTTGGTGATTCAGAACATTTTATAAACTCTAATTTGCATTTTTTTTTTTTTGTTGGTGCACAATCTGAATATTTGAGTTCGATTTTTGGTGTAACTTCTAATTGGTAATTTTCTCGGGAAAACAGAGGAAAATTGAAGTTTTTAAGTTTTCCTTCACTTTCTGTTCTCTGTCTACAGTGTTTCCAGACGTTTGAAAATTCTTGTATTTTCCAAAATCCGTCCTTTAGTGTGTTCCATTTTGTTACATCTTCTCCACAACCAAACAAGTCATGAAGATCAAAGGGCTTTTTCCTTTTTTTTTTTTAATTTGTCTGTTCTTTTTTCTTTTTATATGTTTCCAATTTGTCTTTATGTGACTTATATTAGTGAAATCGCCTATTTAGAAAGGCTCATGTGTAAGCGGGCTTTTAGGATCTTTTGCTTGCTTGAAGCATTGGGTGTTATATATTAATATACTCAAATTATTTTTATAATATGTTTATCAAAAATAATATGTATTAGATCCTTTTACGAGGGAGTATTGCACGTGCTTCTGCACAGAAAGTCTTGATCTGTTCCCTCTTCTTAATCCAACTCATGAAAATTGTTTTAATATAAAAGTGATACTTTTAGTAATTCTTAAGTTTGAGCTAAAATTAGATCTTCTATAGTTTCAACTCCGTTGGCCATTTGTACTTTATGCCTCATATTCTGCTCTTTGAAAATGTGAGCAATATTTTTTTATTTTTTTCTTTGACCAATTTCCGTTAGATTAGGTTGGTATTTATTTACCGAAAAGATTAGGCTGGTAATATTATTTTAATTAATTTGTATCCTGTTGTTGCTTGGCTGTTAGTTTCATTTTACAACCATTTCGAAGACAAGTCACAAGCTGATCTTCTTTTTTAATTAAAATAATAATAATAATAATCTTCTTCAAGGCTTTATGTTTTATTTAATGGTTACGATTTTTTTTATTTCCAAACATATTTTGGTGTTTTTATTAGTAGAGAGATGTGTCAACATCTTTATTTTCATTAAAAAATTGAAAAAAAAAAAAGAGAGAGAGTCAGCATCTTTATTTGACCTCTTAATATGGGGCCTATTAAAAGTCACATGTGGCCCTGGTAATGCATGTCTGGTCTGAAGAGTAATGACCCTTCAGTTTTTTCGTTGTGGAACTACTAAAATCCACATGTGACACCAACAATGCATGCTTGGCCTAATGGGTACTCTGCTATAAGTGTCTTCCATGCTGTGGAGATTCATTTCTCTGTGATAATAATGCTCTCTGTAATAGATAGTGAACACTAAACATAGCTGTTTTCTTCTTTGCAAGGAATCTGAATCAATCAATTAATATGATTTTTTTTGTTGTTTTTTTCATTGAATTTTCTTTCTCAATGATCCATATAGATTGTTTCATGCCTTTCCCTTCTTATGGCATTTGGTTTTGCACAAATGCTAATATACTTCTTTGGGGCCCCAATTAATATTTGTATACAAAAATTTTAAGAAAAACTATGAATTTCTAATTCTAACTTTCATGCTGATATATATGGTCCTAAATCATTTGCTAATCAACATTGCTAATGATTCCTCTACTTCTTTCAAGATGTGGTCATTCCTCTTCCTTGTGGTTGTGAAATGCGATTCCATTTCAATTTCCTAGAGATTAACTTCTTATGATCGAGCCAACAGTTTTTCATGTAATACTTTATGGTAGATCCAAACGACAGAAAACTATCTGTTTTCTAAGAAAATAATTTCCATTAATGCATGGTTTCTGTGAAAAAATGGAGCCTCATAATTTTATCATTTTCTAATTATTGTCTAAAGTTGTCTTCTGTTTCCTCTGTTGATGCATATTTGTTCATGCGTGTCTGCATGCATTCTTAGAAGTGCATTGTTGTTGATTTTCCTACAAAGTTTCATCAAAAAGTTATTTCATTCATTATTTGGATAGTTTGCTTCTAAAATCTTTTTCAAAGTATATTATTTCTCTCTCTGTTACATTTCATTGCTAGAAAATTCACAAGCTAATACTTGTTCCCTGCATTGCAGATCCCTATAGTTTTTTCCGGCTTCTCCATTGTAGAGTTATATCACCATGGGCAACCTTAAACTAGGGGTAGATGTTGTAAGTGCTCACAACCTTTTGCCTAAAGATGGTCAGGGTTCATCTAGTGCCTTTGTGGAGCTTTATTTTGATGGGCAAAGGTTCCGAACTACCATTAAAGAAAAGGATCTTAATCCTGTTTGGAATGAAAGCTTCTATTTCAACATTTCTGATCCTTCCAACCTTCACTTTCTCACTCTTGATGCCTACATCTACAATAATGTCAGAGCTACCAACTCCAGGTCATTTCTGGGCAAGATTAGTCTCACTGGGACTTCATTTGTTCCGTACTCTGATGCTCTTGTCTTGCATTATCCATTAGAAAAGCGTGGCATCTTTTCGCATGTGAGAGGAGAGCTTGGCCTGAAGGTTTATGTTACTGATGACCCATCCATAAAGTCCTCCACTCCAAACCCTGCTGTTGAATCACACCAAAATAAGGAACCAAACACACTGCATATGCAAGGTCCAGCAGTTCCCAGCGCTGTCACAAACACTAATAAGGCTGAGACAAGACATACATTTCATCATCTTCCTAATCCCCATCACCATGAACATAAGCATCATTCATCACCTCTAGAAGTTTCTCATCCTGAAACAAAGTATGAGGTTAATCAGATGAAAGCTGAATCCCAGCCGCCAAAGCTGGTCCGTGTGTACTCTGAAGCATCATCGCAACCTATAGACTATGCACTTAAAGAGACAAGCCCTTTCCTTGGAGGTGGAAGAGTTGTTGGTGGTCGTGTCATTCATGGAGACAAGACGGCAAGCACTTATGATCTTGTTGAAAGGATGTATTTTCTCTATGTAAGGGTTGTCAAAGCTCGTGAACTTCCTGCTATGGATGTTACAGGGAGTATTGATCCATTTGTGGAGGTGAAAATTGGAAACTACAAAGGAATTACAAAGCATTTTGAGAAGAAGCAAAATCCAGAATGGAATCAGGTGTTTGCCTTTTCAAAGGATAGAATGCAAGCATCTGTTCTAGAAGTCGTGATTAAGGACAAAGATCTGGTAAAAGATGATTTTGTTGGGATTGTAAGGTTTGACATCAACGAGATTCCGTTGCGAGTCCCACCAGATAGCCCTCTGGCTCCAGAGTGGTACAGGCTTGAAGATAAAAAAGGAGAAAAGATTAAGGGTGAGCTGATGCTTGCAGTCTGGGTTGGAACCCAAGCAGATGAAGCTTTTTCTGATGCATGGCATTCTGATGCTGCCACACCTATTGATGGCTCACCAGCTGCCTCCACAGTGATTCGTTCAAAGGTCTATCATGCACCAAGGTTGTGGTATGTTCGTGTCAATGTCATTGAGGCACAAGATCTAGTTCCAACTGAGAAAAATCGTTTCCCAGATGTGTATGTTAAGGTTCAGATAGGACACCAGATTATGAAAACAAAACCAGTTCAGGCTCGGACTCTGAATGCTCTTTGGAATGAAGATATTTTGTTTGTCGCTGCTGAACCTTTTGAAGATCATCTGGTCCTTTCAGTTGAGGATCGTGTAGCTCCGGGCAAAGATGAAATCATTGGTAGAGTTATCATACCATTAAATGCTGTAGACAGGCGTGCTGATGATCGCATGATACATTCCCGTTGGTTTAACCTGGAAAAGCCAGTTGCTGTGGATGTAGATCAATTGAAGAAGGAAAAATTCTCTAGCCGGATTCATCTCCGAGTTTGTCTAGATGGAGGATACCATGTTCTTGATGAGTCAACCCATTATAGTAGTGATCTTCGTCCCACAGCTAAACAGCTCTGGAAGCCATCAATAGGAGTTCTAGAACTTGGAATCTTGAATGCTGTAGGTCTCCATCCAATGAAAACACGCGATGGAAGGGGAACATCTGATACATACTGCGTAGCAAAGTATGGTCACAAGTGGGTTCGAACACGCACACTTGTTGATAACCTAAGTCCAAAATACAATGAGCAGTACACTTGGGAGGTTTTTGATCCAGCAACGGTTCTTACTGTTGGTGTGTTTGACAACAGCCAATTGGGGGAAAAGGGTCCAAATGGTAACAAGGACATAAAGATTGGAAAGGTACGGATTAGAATCTCAACTCTTGAAACAGGCCGCATATATACACACTCCTACCCGTTGTTGGTCCTCCAGCCTGCTGGTGTTAAGAAAATGGGAGAACTGCATTTGGCAATACGGTTTTCGTGCACTTCCTTTGTGAACATGCTTTATATATACTCAAAACCACTGCTGCCAAAAATGCACTATGTAAGGCCTTTTAGTGTTATGCAGCTTGACATGCTACGACACCAAGCTGTCAACATAGTGGCAGCAAGGTTAAGCAGAGCAGAGCCACCACTTCGGAAAGAAGTGGTGGAATACATGTCTGATGTGGACTCTCACCTCTGGAGCATGCGAAGGAGCAAGGCAAATTTCTTTCGTCTAATGACAGTTTTCTCTGGATTATTTGCTGTTGGGAAATGGTTTGGGGATATATGCATGTGGAGAAATCCTATAACAACAGTGCTTGTCCATGTTCTCTATCTCATGCTTGTTTGCTTTCCCGAACTAATTCTGCCAACAGTTTTCCTCTATATGTTTCTAATAGGGATATGGAATTTCCGCTACCGGCCTAGATATCCTCCTCATATGAACACGAAAATTTCACAAGCGGAGGCAGTTCATCCAGATGAGCTGGATGAGGAATTTGACACATTCCCAACAACACGAAGTCCAGAGCTGGTGAGAATGAGATATGATAGGCTAAGGAGTGTGGCTGGTAGGATTCAAACTGTGGTGGGTGATATAGCAACGCAAGGAGAGCGGATTCAGGCACTGCTAAGCTGGAGAGATCCACGTGCTACGGCCATGTTTGTTACATTCTGCCTCATAGCAGCATTAGTAATGTACGTGACACCATTCCAGATAGTGGCAGCTTTGGCAGGGTTTTATGTGATGAGGCATCCTAGGTTCCGCCATAGGTTGCCATCGGTGCCTATCAACTTCTTTCGCCGACTGCCTGCTAGGACTGATAGTATGTTGTAGATTGAAGAAGACATGTTTTTGTTACTCCTTGTAAGTGCTTCATTGCTCTTCTTGTATCTTGCTTTCTAACTTGGGCTACAAGATTGTATTGTTCATGATGCCAAGCTACCATAAATAATTTCCTACCTGGCTGTTTTAGCCCCATGCCCATGGAAGTGGAAGAGTAAGTGATTGTCAGTTTGTTTCCATTTCACAGCAGAATATTAACATTTACTATATTTTAAAAAGCTTGCTTTCATTCTGTATTTTAGTGTCTCCTTGAAAGCTTTTTGGTTAGATTTGTATTTGGATTTTCATGTCAAAAACATTAGAATAACAATCCCACTTGAGAAAACGTTTTTTCAAGTCAAATAATCACACCACTTAGGAGAGACTTCAGATGCGTTTAGGTTTGATAAACCAGATGGCCATTATGGAAATTAGTAGGTCCTGCAAGCGTTCGTTTTGCTCTACATTTCAACATTAAGTACTGGCTCTTTTAAGCACAAACCTAAATAAAAGAAAGCCCAACTCATTTATAAAATTGGGCTAGAACATTGTTTCATGACAATTTTTAAACAAAAAAAAAAAAAAATAGTCTGTTTTTTATCCCTCTGTTTCCAACAATTTTTAAAAAAATATACATCACTAAATTAGCATATTTACTCAATACTCATGTTTATGTTCGTATATATGCATGGAAGGTTTAGTAAAATGACATTGTTTTTTTTTTTTTTTTTTTTTTTTTTTTTTTTGCCTTTGACATATATAGTTGATGACTTGTATGATTGATGTCTTAAGCTATTATTTATGTTGAGGATTCAACTATATATTCAAATTTTAAATTGAGACCTTATTAAATAATTAATGTAGCATCCCCTCTCTTGTAAACGAAAGATATATATTTAGCAATGTCAACTAACAAACACCAACCCCTAATCCAAAATATTTTATTTTATTTTATTTTCCAATCTGTATAATCACAGAAACATAATGTATATAGTCCAGACACATATAATTATGCTGTTATTTTAGTACTCAAAATACATAGAATCCTACTCCAACGTGCATACAGGTTGTTCTTCATTCTAATACGTGCTTTCATGTTCCAACTCATTTGCTAGACATAAATACCACTAGAAAAACGCAGAATCAAAGGTATATTCATAGATAGCAAACTCCTTCCCAAAATGGCCATTTCTGTGTCTAAGAAGAAATCCAAACAATCCAAGAAAATTGTCGAGGAAAAACCTTGTAATTTCTCTTTCTGTGATACATTTCTATTCAGATTTCTATCTCGAATCCCTGCAGCAATTCTAATACTGTTTCTTGTCTTCGTTTGGTCCTCTTCCACCACCATTATTTCTGGCAATATTGTTCATGTTTGTGTATCTTCAAGAAAGCTCAACAATCTTTATTGCCTTTCTGCTGGTTCTCAACCCAATTTTGACATCCCACATCCTGAGTTTTTCAGTAATACGACTTCTATTACTCTCAGTGATACCACTTCCGTTAATCTCAGTAGCAGTAGTACTACTACCTCTGTTAGTCCAAGTACCAGCATAGAAACGAAGAAAGAGATTGTTGAAGTTGTCAAAAAATTAGATGAATCTGATAAGATTGTTAGAGATACATCAGATGAAGATCGAGAAGATGAGGTTGCAAATGCAGTCAAGGTGGTCGAAGAGCAAATGCAAATGCACCGGTCATGGAAATCCGATCATAATCATGCTGCAGGGTGTGATGGAAAGGGGATATTTGTCTATGATTTGCCATCAAAGTTTAACAAAGACTTGGTGGGACAGTGCCACGAAATGGTTCCATGGATGGATTTCTGCCAGTATTTCAAAAATGAAGCACTTGGGGAGCCAATTCAAAGCCTTGGTAAAGGATGGTTTACGACTCATCAGTATTCATTGGAGCCAATATTCCATTCAAGAGTTTTGAAACATCCTTGCAGGGTTTACAATGAGAATGAAGCAAAACTTTTCTATGTACCATTCTATGGTGGTTTAGATGTTCTTAGATGGCATTTCAAAAATGTCTCTAATGATGTCAAAGACATTCTAGCTTTGGAGCTGATAAAGTGGCTTGAAGCACAAAAACCATGGTCTAGGAATTCAGGCAAAGATCATGTATTTGTGTTGGGGAAAATCTCATGGGATTTTAGAAGAAATTTCACTTCATGGGGTACTAGACTATTAGAGCTGGATCAAATGCAGAATCCAATAAAGCTTTTGATCGAAAGGCAACCTTGGCATGTAAATGACGTTGGAATTCCACATCCAACTTACTTCCATCCACAATCAGACGATGATATAATCTCGTGGCAATCGAAGATCATCAGCTCATATCGAAAAACCTTGGTCAGCTTTGCTGGTGCAGCTAGGCCTGATTCAACCGAGACCATAAGATCGATTTTGATAAAACAATGTACTTCATCAGACAACCAGAAATGCAAGTTTCTTGATTGTAGTTCAAGGGGATGTGATCAACCCGAGTCAGTAATTCAGCTTTTCATGGAGTCTGAATTCTGCTTGCAGCCTCCAGGAGATAGTCCAACAAGAAAATCTGTATTTGATTCATTGATATCAGGTTGTATACCTGTAATGTTTGATCCTTTTACAGCTTACTATCAGTATCCATGGCATTTACCAGAAGATCATGGTAGATATTCTATGTTCGTGGACAAAAATGAGGTTAGAGAAATGAAGGTCAATTTGGTCGAGAAGTTGATGAAAGTTCCATTGAAGGAGAGGCAGGAAATGAGAAGGTATATAGTCTATGAGTTATTGCCTGGTTTGGTGTATGGGGATCCAAATTCCCAGCTTGAGAAGTTTCATGATGCGTTTTCTATTGCAATGAGTAGTCTCCTAGAAAGGGCGAATAGATTGGAGTAAAGTTGTATTCGTTTAATGTTAGTCAGCATGGTCTCCCTTTGATTGATTATTTGTACTCTTTATTCTTTTTTTCTTTTTTTAATTATATATATATATATATATATTCACCGATCTATTTGAAGTGTAGATCATAAACTTGGTATTAGGGAAATATAACTCTACTATTAATATTTTGTTACAAAAAAAAAAAAAAAAAAACTCTACTATTAATATTTATTTGGCCAAAATTTTTAAGAAAAATTATCATTTGTTTGTATCACATTTTAAGTCACTATTGACACAAATAACTAGCAAAAGATGTAGAAATTTCTAATTTGGGCTATCAAATATTCCAAATCAATCATGATAACCACTCTAATTAAAATTTTGCAGTAACTATATTTTATCCCTTTCTATTTTTATCAATGATAATATTAATGATTGTAAAACTTGTAAATATCAATTGGAAATATTCTGTAAAGTCGACCCCATTTTATGAGGAGCATCTTGATGAAGAAAATGGTTTCTCATCTTATTCAGGCACAGATACGGGAAGGATTGGCTCTGGTCATCAGACCATAAACTCTAAATCGTGCTTTGTAACCTCAGATTCCTCATCTCAAGCCACACCTTGGGATATAGAAGATTGCCCTGATATTGACACACTTGAAGAGAGATCTAGATCTGTTATAAGGGCTGGCAATAAGAATTTTTTGGATAGTGAAGAAAAGGATCACAGATTCAGTTATGACATGAAGTTGAACAGCTCCAGCCAAGAGAACTACACCACGTGTTGGACAAAAAGTGGATTAGATTTTACCACTCCATGCCGATTCCCTCAAAGACACAATTTGAATATTGAAATTTCCCCGCTTTGCACAGATATATTGACAGATGAGACACACTGGTCAAATTGTGATTCACATGATGGAGATCACACGGATACTGGAATCTACAAAAGCCAAAGAGGCCAGCTTGCAGACTACCAGCACTGTGAAAGGTATCATTCTATCAACGAAAGGTCAAGAAGCCACTCGGCTCCACCCTTTTATAGAAGTAAAAGAAGGTTTATTGCCTTGAATCATCCTGTGACAAAGGAAACAGGTGAAGTCAATGTCCCTGCTTACGTTGGTATTCTTATGTGAATTTCTATTTAAGAGTTGGTGAGAAGCAAGACTAGCTAATAAACCTGTATGGTGCAGAAGCGGCCGAGATGAAGCATCCCCATCATTCTTCTGATACTTTTCATCAAAATTTGAAGCAAAGTGCTGTGGAGGATTTATTCTTAGATACCAGGTGCACCTTAGTATCTCTCTCTTCTTCGTCTTTCTCTCTTGTACTTGTACTTCTTCTTCACTCTCTTTCTCTTCTCTTCTCTTTTTTCTTTTTTACTTTGGAAGTTGCTGAAAGTAGTTTAATTTGTTAGTCACCCTAGACTCGCTTCCAGGCCAGATGAGAATAATGTGACAGACCTTGAAGAAGACATCAAGAATGTTCACAAAGATGGAAAGCTTGAACAATCTCTACATGTCAAAATTACAAATACTGATCCAGTTAAAGGTATTTTGGTTTATTTATACAGAAGTTATGCCCATTAGATAAATTCATACTGAGAAATCAGGTATTGAGGGATCTGGAATGATTGAAGAGACTAACAAAAGTTTTTGCAATAGCAAGTGTTTTTCATGAATCATTAAATGAGCAATCATTGAATGACAAAGAAAAATAGTTCAGTCTGTTGCAGCTTGTGTTGATTGCTTAGATATCTGCACAGCAGTATAAGCTTTATAGTGAACCTGATGCTAGAAGTACAATGTTGATTTTTCAGAAATTGTCTCTACGGAATTTCAAGATTACCTTGATTCCTGGACTAAGTGGGGGAAACGCTATCCACAGACTTCCCTAAGTGATCTTGCATTTTTTTTAACCTTTTTTTCTATTAATAATGAGTTATTCAGCTCCATAATAATTTAATGCAATAAATACTGCCCATTCTAATCAACTGGTGATTGGAGATTTAATCATGTGGTATGCAGAGTAATAATAAATTACACGATGTCCGCAATCAGAGTGATATGCTTGATATTTCTTCCCGGTTCTTGCACCTCGCTACTGACTCATTAGTTCCTAATTCTATTAACAAGCATTTCCTTGAGAATGCCAAAGTTCTCCAACAGGTGGATAAGAAGTTTATTCCAATATTTGTGGCTGGCAAAACGCTTGCTGTTATTGATCAGGTTCATTCATACTTCTAGATCATATTTCTCATCTAAATCTCATACATGCACAAGTTACACTAGGTTATGACTTCGAAGTGGCTTTTTCTTACAGCATGCTGCAGATGAAAGGATTCGGCTAGAGGAGCTGCGTCAAAAGGTACAGATGTTTTTCCTACTGAAACTTTTAGAAAGATTTAATTTATTGCGTCTGACAAGTTTATTTAATGAGTAGGTCTTGTCTGGAGAAGCCAGGACTATTACGTATCTGGATGCTGAACAAGAACTGGTATGTCTCTATTTGATGCTTCATGAAGCTTTAATTGGTTACTTGGGTATTTGAGTTTCTTGTTATGTGTAATTTTAGATGCTGCCAGAGATTGGGTTACCACTTATTGCACAATTATGCTGAGTCAGTAAAAGAGTGGGCTTGGATCTGCAACATTAAGGTCTTTATCATTCTAATCTTTTGCAGGAATTTGAACATTCTCCATGAGAAACCTACAATTGTCACACTTCTTGCAGTGAGCATCATCATTTCTCTTTTTTAATTCTTGCAGCTCTTATGTGCGCTCAAATCATGTCAAAAAAAAGAATTTTTGAAAATTATCGAATATTGATAAAATCTTGATTCAAATTTATAATAAAATAAAATAAAATTAATTGTTATTGAAATTCCATCATATTCTTATTTCCTTAAAATTTTATCAATTTAATTGTAAAAGTTGGAAAAATATTAATGGAAATTACCATAACACTCTCTCCAGAAGTCAATTTAACGAATATTATCATAACATTCATTTTCACATGAAGATCCAACCTCTTTGAAATTTAATTTGGATTTTTATATACGTTCAATAATATTTTAAAATTTAATAAAAATTAAAATTATTTTAAAAGTTTTATAAAAATCATTGTGGAAATTTCTAAAATATCAACAAATTATAGATATTTTAAACATTGGTGGAAACATATCTTGAAAATTTTCCATATGATATTGTCATTGTTTTGAATTGACAATTTTTTAGAACATAATTAAATATGATTTTTTCAAGGATAAATCTTAATCCTATATATAGAGAGAGAGGACTTCAAAACGTTCTATTTTCATTCTCTATTCCTAAGCCATTTATATGTAGTGAGGATTTCAAATCTTTATATTTTCATTCTTTATTCTCGAACCAAGTTGAAAAATTCAATTTAATACGGCTATGGTGGGTGAAATTATTCAATAAATAAATAAATAAATAAATTCGTGTTTGATAAATAATTCGATGCCACAATTTTTTGTTTTTTTTTTTAAATTTCAATGTTTCAATCTTAAGTCACCCCAACATTACGACGAGATGAGAAAGCAAAATGTTTGATATGTGGTTCTAGGCATTTAAATTTTAATAACAATAATACTGTAATGCTATTGGAAGGTCAAAGAAAAATGGTTATACATTTAGATGTATGTTTAAAAAACTCAGATTTTGTTATTATTAAATAATAATAATAATGTAATGTTATTGTAGAATGAAAAAAAGAAAATTGATTATACACCTAAATATATGTGTTAAAGAAGTCATGCTAGATTTGTACTTGATGATCCTTACCAATTTTAGCGAAATAGATTATGTAAATTAGCTTTTTAAAAAGTAAGTTTTATATTTTTCAATATTTGCAATTCAAAAACCTTCTCTATTTTACTTTCTATCATTATTTGTAATATTTTAAATTCCAATAATGAATTACAAATTGCATTATTTGAAGTGTTTTTAATATTTGAAATTCTAATAATGAATTACAAATTGCATTATTTGAAGTGACATTTGTTTGATTTCTGCCCTTCGTGTATATAGATTTGTCATTATTCTTACATCCATTGAAGGTTTAAATGTAATTTACACAACATTAAATTTGTGCTTTTGCATTAATTCTTGATAATACTAACATAACACTTTTTTACATAAAGCATATTAACATAACATTATCATAAAACTCCCTTTCATATGTAGATATAGCTTTTGTTGAACTCAATTTGAATTTTTTAAATTTTATAAAAATTAAAATTTAATAGATTAAAAATTATAGTGGAAATTTTAAAAATATTAATAGATATTATGAAAATTTTGAAGGGGGTTGATATGAAAATATATGGATAGAAATTTTTTTGAAAATATCAAAAATTTTGACAAGAATTATAATTTTTTTTTTCAGCATAAATATCCTATTCACTTATTGAAATGATGAAAATTTCAGAAAAATATTACAAAAATTATTAATATTTTAAACATTACTTTAAACAATATTAATTTTTGTCGTTTACCTCAATTTATGAATTGAGTTTTCTATTATTTTCCTAACCATTTTGCCAAATTAGGCATACATATTATAGAAAAGTGAAATGAAATAAAGTAAAACAGTTTTTAAACAACATTATATGAGTTTTATGAAATTAATTTTATAAAATTAAATGCATGCTTAGAGTTTAAATAAATAAATAAATATAATATAATATTTTAAATAGAATGTGAAAAACTTTGTAATCTAGAGGACAAAATACAAAAAGTAAATGGTATAGGTTAATGGGGCAAAACCCAATCATCCTTTAAATTTAAAATTTTAATATGATGGTTACAGTTTAATTTTAAATTCAAAACCTCACATCTAAAAAAGTGAAAATTACCGTTAGAGTATTCTTGGAGGGCCTATGGATCTTATAAATATGAAAACATTTTACATTTTCTTTTGTGGATTTTAGATTTATTTCTTTATCAAGTGAAGAAACTCTCAAAATATTTGATGACATCAGCCATGACGAAAATGAAATAAGCAATAAATTGATTTCTGTATGTTACCATGAAAACGGTCCGCATCCAGGACCAGTCTTTGTCATATCTCAATATTCTTCCCAAAATAAGAAAATCTTATTCTATCAATGTGAACAGTAGAAAAAAAATTAAAGACTATGGAAGCCCAATTTTGCTGTCAAAGATTTGTTCCTTTCCCATATAATCAAATTTTTATCTCATTATATTTCGTAAAATAATTTTAAATTAGTAAAATCATATTATTAAATAATTTAATTTAAAGATGTTTCATCATAAACTACTCAATACTTTTGTTACTTAAAAATATTTGGTAATTTATATATGACCTAACTTTCCAACCAAGTTTGTATTAAAATTTAGAGGTCATTTTTAGTACAAAAGGATATAACAAATATTTTTGATCAATTACTTTAGTCAATTGGATAAAAAATTATTCAACGTTAAAAACTGTTTTATTTTGAATAGATTATACTTTTTTTAAATTAAATTATTTTGTAATAACTTTTTTTTATTAAAAATAAAAATCTATATACCATTGTTATGATAATTTATTAAAAATATAAGAAATTCTGATTTTGTACTAAGATGAAGATGAAGGAGAAGAAGGGAATTCTGATTTTGTTCCGAAATCCAAAGGTGTAACAAAGACAAATTAAGGTTGGTATAATAGATACACTTTTATATTACCATTTTGAGTTTGTGGAGCCTAGTGTCACTATCAATCGAGTAATTCTAATGACAAAATAAATAATAAATAAAAAAAAATAAAAGAAACTACTACTTTCACACAGACAAAGCCCAATGAAGACAAAAAAAAAACGAGGCAGCCCAATTTCATAGCCTACTCCGAACCCCCATTCACACAGTCCACACCATCTCTATTCAAAGTCCATGCACCATGACGTGTTATCTGATGCAAATTGAATCTCCGATGTTCGTCCATAAACCACTTCCACACGACACTTGGTCAATTCCAAAGCCACGTGTAGGACCGAGAAATTTCCACGTATGCTCAGGCATTTTTCGCATTCTATATACCAGATACATAGATAGATAGATAGATAGATAGAGATGGTCACACTTTCCAAGGGCTTAGCTCAGAAAGGCCAAAAATAAAAAATGGTTTGAAGATTGGTGGTGGGGTCCAAATTTTCTTATCGCTATATAAATATTCGTGGATTTCTTTGTGTTTGGTCCCAATGCTTTGCTCGTCGACTCGCCTCTTCCGTAGAAATCTTTCTATCTCTGCTATTTCGTCTTCTTTTCTGCTGTCTAATCGATTCTCTTGCGGTTCTAAGCGTACCCTTTTCGTTTCTTCTCAAATTCCTTCTTTTTCTTCCAGTTTTATAGATACCCGAGCAAATTTTCAGAGACCCATTTGGAGTTCTTTGAGATCCGAACATACAATGGCTAGCCAATCAAAGACCGGATCCATCCATGACTTCACTGTTAAGGTTTGTCCAAAAAGGATTCCTTTTATTTATTTATTTTTTTTTTGTTGTTGTTGTTGTTTAGATTGTTTCATGTGGGTCTATTGAGAACAACCACTATTTTAATTTTTAATTTTTAAATTTTTAATCGTTGTTTTATTTGGGTTTTTGGAGAATTGAAAAAGCTTACTTCATGTTGATTTTTGTGTGAAGATTTCTCTTTTTTTTTTTTTTTTTTTTTTTTTGGTTGATCTTTTTCAATTGCTAGTAGTTTGCCTTTGTTTTCTGGATACAAACAAAGTTAATAAGTTTGATGTTTTACTCAAAAATTGAACTTGATACTGTTAATTCTTTTGTAGTTCATTTTATCTGTACTTAAATAATGAGGAAGATGTCTGTTAGTATAGTTCGAGCTAGTAAGCGCCGGCAACCATTTTCAGACTGAACCTTAAAATCAAATACCCATCTTGGAATGGACTTTATATTACTAGTTGGCCTTTTAATTTAAGGGGTTATGTTATTCCCTATGAGATTGCTGTAATTATTGTTTTTCCCTATGTTTGGGTATCAATAAACTGAGAAAATTTTGCATCTGTTTCTGCAAGAGTGAGTTGTCAGTTTCTGTCTGATTTGGTATTCCGCTGTGTAGGTTAGGCTTACGCCGTTCAGGTTTAAGTAATTTTGCATGACTCATTTGGAGCCAACTTTTTGTTCTAATTCTTTGATAAACGATCTCATATAATGACTGGAAATGAATATATCCTTTTATCTCCAGGATGCTAAGGGAAATGATGTTGATCTCAGCATCTATAAGGGGAAGGTCCTCTTGATTGTTAATGTCGCATCGCAATGGTATGGCATTGGATTTCCTTTTCTGATATCTATTCTTGCAACTTATGTTCATGAACCATATCTCATATTTACTGTTTGATTTGCTTTTGATACAGTGGCTTGACCAATTCAAACTACACTGAGCTTGCACAGGTGTATGAGAAATACAAAAACCAAGGTTTAACTTTACTTCTTTACTTTGTTATTAGCTGATGCTCTCTCTTGGGCATGATTGCTATTTATGGTTATAGACTTTGCTTGGAAGAATATCACATCAGAGGAACTCTCTTTTGCTTATTCTTTGTTTTCTCTCTTAAGCTGTCTTTCTAGAGATCACTTAATTTTTCAGATGTCATGCAGTTATTTGGAGGCTACTTCTCCAATCAATTCTAATTCTTTGTGGTTTTTTTTCTTTTCTTTTCTTTAGGACACAGAAGGCTAATTTCTCTTTTGGTTCTGGTTATGTAGGATTGGAAATTCTGGCATTCCCTTGTAATCAGTTTGGAGCTCAGGAACCAGGGACCAATGACGAGATTGTAGAGTTTGCATGCACTCGTTTTAAGGCCGAGTATCCCATCTTTGATAAGGTAGGAGCATGGGATTCTCTTTTCCTTTCCCTGTAAAATTGAGTTCCTGATGCCGAAGGTTAATAGCAAAACTCACTTTTATCTGGATCAAAATAATGGGCAATTTTCAAATTTCAATACCTGCTTTGAGTCTAGGTGGATGTGAATGGTGACAATGCGGCTCCAGTGTACAAGTTCTTAAAATCAAGCAAAGGTGGACTCTTTGGGGACAGCATCAAGTGGAACTTTTCCAAGTTCCTTGTTGACAAAGATGGAAATGTTGTTGACCGCTATGCACCCACAACTTCTCCACTTAGCATTGAGGTAGTAAAATCTCAGTCATTGCCTTTAAACTCAAAAGCTCATTTCATTCACGTCAAGAATTCTGTTTTCTCCTTATCTGATAAACTAACAGAAAGTTATCTTCTTTTCTTGCTTTTGCAGAAGGATATAAAGAAACTTCTGGGGGTTGCATAAATCAGCTCTCTAAATTAGGATTCTACTATGAATAAGCATTGTAATGAGCACTCTCTCATAATGTATTGCCCCGATGGAGGACATATGCAACGGTTTATACTCAAATTATGTATTTAGTGAAACAGCACTTTATGTTCAAATGAAAGCTTAATTGTTATAAAATTTGAGCTCTTCATCTATAGTAATCCAAACCCAGTAAGCAGTTGTATGAGTTTCTTTAACTACTTGCTAAAAATGGCTGGCAATGTAAATGTTGAAACAAGTTTTGTAAAGCTTATAAGTGTCTTCAGAGTGTTGTGTTGGGTGGGTTACAGAAAAACATATTTAGCACCAAAGAGTATTGGAAAATGCAAGCACATTTAATGAAGAAAAAGCTTTGATTCTTAAAGAAATAAAATATTAAAATATAAGTACGATTTAATACATCAATAAATACTATAGCATCATTTGTAAAATTTTACGGAAGTGGAAATTATATAAAATCAAAGGACCTTAGTTTTATTACTTTTTAAAAAGAAATAAATCTTAATATTTCGAAGATTTTATTTGATTCATGTAAAATTCTTTATTGGATTGGAGGGGTAATAGAAAAGCGTCGTTACAAGTAGCGTTTTATCTTGAACTTAAGTCTTAGATTCTTCTAGCGTTTTCTGAATGAATAATCATTGCGTCAGAGAAACAAGGCGTGGTGGAGTGCGAGTGGATTGAAACTTGGCGAGTCAAAACAATAAAAAGGCATGCTTCATGGTCGAAAGACTACAAACTCTGCTCTATTATATAGTTTTCTTATTTTACCGAATTCTGGGTTTGTTTGTTCTCTTTATAGTAGCTCCTTTTAACTTCATAGTTAAAACACCGGCTAGAGGATGACTAGCCAGCCCAGATTCCCGGAAACAATTTACGACTTCACTGTCAAGGTTTGTCTTTGCCTCAAAATCATGCAAACCATTCATGTATTGAATTTTTTCACTTGTGGGTCTTAATTTGATAGTTATAAAGTAGAGCTTATTTAAGTGGGTCGTTTGGCAGATGGGATTAATTGGATGGAACATGTTGCTTTTTTAGCAGTAATCCTAACCCTTCGTACAATAGATTTTTGGGTGTTTTGAGTACGTTGCTCTTGTTTCTTCTGTTCAAAGGAACATTTTGATTGTAGTGTGTAGTAGGCACGTGTCCCACTGGTTCTGTGGTTGGGATTTTAGAGAACCTCTTATATCTGGAGGGATGATGAAATTTTTTATTATTATTTTTATTATTATTATTATTTTTGCCACTAACTTTATGGTTTGGTGAAGATTTTAGAATTTTCACCTTTTTCCTACATGTAAATCCCAATGATCCTCTGACATTTCTTGGAATTGTTAATTAAATGAAATATCTTTCGGGATATATACAGATCCTCCTTCTGAAGAAATATGATAAAGTGTTTGTTGTTCCAAAATTTTGTTATAAATGGAAAAATATATTTGGGAAATGTATTGGAGATCTTGGTAAAATTCATGTTGATGGATTCTTTTACATCAAGTGCCATGATTGATTTTTGAAAGGACAGGACGAAGAAGGCATAGTAGTTTTTACTTCTACATTTCTTTATGTTCTTTTTCTTTCTTGGTTAAATTATTTATCCTTCCAACTCGTATTAGAATTTGTAGGGTTTAGGCATTGTTTTTTCTTGTAGTAAATTCCATACTGGTTGAAGTGGATGTGCTCATTGTTCCCTTCCTCCTTTGGTAATGAATGTTACATAGGTTAAGCTAATACTATTTTAGATTTAGTATTGCTTATCTATGATTTTTTTTTTTTTTTTTTTTACGGTTATTTAACCACCCCCCCACATCCCCACCCATCCCCCCCCCCCCCCCCCCCAAATTTAGATTTAGTATTGCTTATCTATGATATTTTTTTTTTTTTATGGTTATTTAACCACCCCCCCCCCCCCCCCCCCCCAGAACAAAAAAAAAAAAAAGAAAAAAGAAAAAAAGAAATTGATGGTTTATTGCCTGTACAGGATGCCAAGGGAGATGATATAGATCTTTCTACTTATAAGGGAAAAGTTCTACTGATTGTCAATGTTGCCTCTAAATGGTAGTCCTTCTCTGCCTCCCTGCTATCATTGTTTCTCTCTTTATATATGTGTATATATATATATTATCT
The DNA here is from genome assembly GCF_031755915.1 of Ziziphus jujuba. NCBI lineage: Eukaryota > Viridiplantae > Streptophyta > Magnoliopsida > Rosales > Rhamnaceae > Ziziphus > Ziziphus jujuba. Next base: position 27,436,689 of record NC_083384.1, read on the forward strand.
TCTTTTACTGGATCCTGTTATTGTGACCTAACTCCAACCATAATATATTTGGTTATTTTTTCAATTTTACCCAAAATACCGTTTATTATTATCTCAGCTGTGCAATTTTTGGTTCATCTCTTCCTTATATTCCCTGTTTATTCATATATATCATTTGTATCTCTTTATTCACTGCTGTTTGTGTCTTGTTGATTGTGGCAGTGGAATGACCAACTCTAACTACACAGAGCTGAATCAGTTATATGAGAAGTATAAAGATCATGGTTTGAATTTCTAACCTATGTTATTTCTAATGCTGATCATTTCCAGCAACCATTTCAAGATTTTCTGTAATATGGTAGCTAGGTCTTCATCTAATCTGAGGTTTTGCAGAAATATTGTACTTATACATGTACATTGCATGCCTTCCTTTGAATCTCTCTCTCTCTCTCTCTTGCTTACTCTCTATGCAAATTTTGCATACACATCTGCGGCCTTTTGTCTTTTTTAATTTTCCAGTAGATTATTTACCATTTGCATTTAGTTTGAATTTTAGAATATGATTAAATTAGAACTCAGTAAACATGCAATTTTTTACCATGTTCTTAGTTTATCCTTTTGAATAATCTACTGGATGCAGGGTTGGAGATACTGGCATTTCCTTGCAATCAGTTTGGTGAGGAGGAACCAGGAAGTAATGAACAGATCACAGAGTTTGTCTGTACTCGTTTCAAATCAGAATTTCCCATCTTTGACAAGGTAGTTTCATAATACTGAGAATTTTATTTATTTATTTTTTTCCTATTTTTCTTTTTAGTTTAACAGATAACTATTGGGCTACTCCGAATACCAACATAGTGTTTGCCATAACATTGACAAGACAAAATGACCTAAGCTTTATCAAACAGCGACATGCCTTGCCCTATTATAATCATATTTCTAGAAGATTTGTTAGGTTTGAGTTCATCTGTTAACATGTGGATCTAAATTTACTTTCTTAGTCATGCAGATAGACTTAAAAGAACCATCTAGACATGTCAAGAACATTTATTTTACAAGCCAAATTTTGATTTAACCAATAAGCATGATTCTTACCCGTGTTCTACTAGATTGAAGTAAATGGTGAAAGTGCTGCTCCAATATACAAGTTCTTGAAGTCTGGGAAATGGGGCATTTTTGGGGATGATATTCAATGGAACTTTGCAAAGTTTTTGGTGGACAAAGATGGGAAAGTCGTTGACCGTTATTATCCCACAACTTCTCCTCTTAGCCTCGAGGTATTTAAAAAAAAAAAAAGAAAAAAAAAAAAAGCCCAAAGTCTTATTCTTTCTAGTCTATGTTGGTTATAGCTGGTGATTATCATATGTTGCATCAATCTCAGTTTTGTGATGTTGTTACTGCAGCATGACATAAAGAAGCTCTTGGGAATCTCATGAAGTGTGAAGGCTTTTAACTAGTTGTGCTTGCTTTTTTTGTGTGTTTGTGAGCCGATGTTTCGGTCAGGTTGTTGTGGTAGATGCTATTATAATCGTGTGATGTGTTACGTATCAAGATTGAAAATGCAAACCAACATCCTTTTTGTTTTATTATTATATTATATTATATCATTTCACATTGTACGTACTAATTCTCTTTTGTTTATATAAAACCCATGCTTTCCACACAAAATAAATAAATAAATAAAGTCATGTCAATGTACTAAAATTGGCCTTGTGGTTCAGATTTAATGTTCTCTATTGACTCATTTTTGAACCAATCTGGTTTGTCAACTGAGAGGAATAATGCAAAATCTGATTAAATCCACACTAAGAGCCATATAGGCAGTCAGCAATCAAGCCTATCGCACCATATTTATTATTATAAAAAATAAGAAAATATATATATATATATATATATATACACATATATTTATAGGATATTTTAGTAAATTTCTTGAGTTGGTTTGCTTTAGAACAACGATAAGTGGCACTTCTGTTTCTCTCCAAATCAGCAGACGTTCTTGCAGTCTAGGAGTATCAAGCTGTTTAGGCTACAATCTGCCTAGACAATCTCGGTTTATCTTTCCCTTCGCTCAGTCTCACCAATGTAGCCTGTAAGACAGAGAGACAGATTTGGTGCAGAACTTCACTAGTATCTTCATGGGTTCAAAAATTTAAAAAGAAATAGCCTGCCCAATGTTTATTTATGCATTTGATGGATGTTGAAACTCTTATTAGATTCCTGGTTCTCTCAAAGTCTCAACAGATCTTTTAGAAACCATTCACAAAAATAAGGGGAGAAAAAGTTAACAAAATATAGCAATCAATATCCAAAGAAAGTTGACTCAAGATGATTGTATCTCAGGCTACAAATAAGTGTATCTAGACCTTCAAATAAGCAGGGAAAAAAAAAAAGAAAAAAAAGTTATTGTTACTCAAGAAAATCAAAATGATGGCTTTTGTTACAGGATATGTTAGCACAGACCCGATAAGCACCAGCAGGGAGAACATGAGCATAAAAGTTACAATTCTCACAGATTTTCGGTTCATTTACAACAACAACACATATATACAAAGTTGCCATGTGTCTGTTGCAGCATATATATCTTTCATCCTCGCGTTAAGTCAATACCGGTATGGGGATTTCTTAGATCGACTGCCCTCGAACCAGGCCAAATTCCAGAACCAGAGGGAGTATAATTCTGAGTTGGTGGAGCACTAGAGGGTGAAGTTAATTTATCACTACGATGATGAGTCTCAGAACTCTCATTGCTTTTGTGGCCAGTAATTTGCTTGATCTTGGGCTTGGAATTACCATATACAAAACTGCAAACCACTACCTGTAGCAAACAACATGTATTAGACATCCACGTCTTTCTTTTTCCAGTTAAAACCTAGTTGCTTGTTTACCAGTACACCACATAACATTGGACTGTATATTCTAGATACATTCTTATCTAAATTGCTCACACTTCACTACATACGTATAAATCTACACAAAGTTATAATCTAGTGGGCTGAACTGCTCACCTTAAGGTGGGCTACATGTGGGGTAGAATTGGCATGCCATGGAGCAAGACAATAAAATCATGGGTAAAAAGAACTGTAAATTTAGCATCACACCACCATAAAATGAGCAATATAGACATAGCAGTTGATGCCATGCATCATACAACTCCCAACTCTCATTTCCCCACACAATCTCTTGCAAAGCCTGTGTGCGCTTGATTTTATCAAGACTGGAAAGGTAAATCCAGAGTGGTAAAGAAAATACCTGGACTGGGCTAGCTGCAGTAAGCATTGCCACACCACCACCAACAACATGACCATCCGGACTAGAAAGAGAAACACTCACACCCCCTGTTCGACTGCGAGGACCACCATCCTCAGAAACCAAGTATGAACCTGACAAGCATAGTATCTGGAATCGGCCCTGCAAAGTCGCATAAACAATTGAATTTCTTTTAAGCAGTTCTTAGAACTTGTTTGAAATGAAGTTAAACTCTTGCAGAAGGGATCAAAAATATTAAAATTAACAAGTCATATCGGAATTTGGCTATCAATTAAGCACTAGCAAAGGACTTATAAACTCTACCTGGCTTATATGTAATCATTGATTTTTCTTTTCAGTAAATGTATGTGTGAGTTATCTAAGTATCCATTCCTTACGAGAAAGGAAAAGCTAAGAAAAGCAATAAGAATATGCGATTAAGAACTATGGAATAATACCATAATTGAGAAGTTATTGTAGATCATGGCATGTGAATCACTCATTAATAACAAGAAATCACAATTTTGAACCCTTTTTGGAACGTTCTAAGAATAAATATAAACGAACTATTTGGACTAGGCAGCAAATCATAAAAACACATAACATAATAGAAAAGAGTTAACATCCAACCCATGTCACTATCACCCAATTTCAAAATAAAGTCCATTATAAAAGTAAAACTCATCAACAGTTGCTTATCCAATCATCTTTATAGCTACACAATATTTATCTTACAGCACAATCTATACTCACTAAAGCCTCCATAGCCAAGCAAAACCAACTAAACTGCAACTGAGTTATACAAAATTAAAACCACTGACCTTGTTAGAATATCAAGTAACGCATCAAGTTCTCATTAATGGTCACTTCAAGTAACCAATAGCAATACTACATCCTGGACAGCATTCGAACTATAGTAGACAAACCAGATTTCTACTTTAACGTTTTTCTACAAGTAATTAAATGGACTATAACTGCTAACATAATCAAGAGCCTTAAAATCACATAAACTAACAAAAACAAAATGAACTGTTTATATGGTTTGCAAAATAAGTATTCACACAGAAAAAGAAGAAAATAAGCAGAACAAGTATTCGTGCAGAAAAAGAAGTAAATAAGCAACCTCGTATGTGACACTGACACTGGTAGATGCAGGCTGCCGTAGACTAACTGATGACACAGTACCATTGCCTGACAAGATGCAAAGAGCCCTTGGCCTTTGTTGCGCAAAAGACAATAGTTTCGCCACAATGTCCTACAACGACCCCAAAAAAAAAAAAAAAAATGAAAATCTATAATATGCACTAGCAAAAAGCTAAGAAAATCAATCAAATTACAATTAGTAAAGCACAGATCACTCTCTCATCGCTGGCATAGTTATTGAATTTTTTGTTTTTTTTCCTAGTTTATTAGAAAGCGAAAATTCGTGATTGCAGGGAAGTTATGCTGGAGAGAGGTAATAATAGATAATACAAACTTTTAACTCTAAGAAAGAACATTCCATACCCTAAAAATAACATAGCATCACTGCTTACAGCAATATGTCCGTGCTTCATACTAAAGCTTACCATAAAAATACATAGCATACCTCTCCAACTCCGACAGTAATTACATGGGGTGCAAATGCTATTCCAGCTGAGCTATTCATCCAATCACCTATCAATAAGCAATTTAACAAAAGAAAATTTGAAAAAGATATCCAGGCTTTAAAGTATATGCAGAAACAAATATCCATAAAATTAGCACATAAAGCCACCTTTCTTCCTCTGCATACAATTCTGTTTCACAGCCCCTAAACATGTTAGGATATATTTGTGCTAAATCAGTCATGTTTCATGGGACGTTTATCATATCTAACAAAGTTCCACCAAAAAAAATTTTAAAACACTAATTAAACAAGCACGAGATGGTAACAAACATCCAAAGAAATCAAGTAAATGAAAGTTGCAACTAAAAAATTAAACCTATATATTGCATATAAATCGCCAAAAATCATGAAGAAAAAGAGAGAAGAGCAATAGTGAAGTAGAAAAAGTGACAAAATTTGCAAAGTTTACCAAGCATAGCTAATTGTTGTTTCCTCCCGGTCCCAGGTGGCCGCCCCCTACTCCGTTTCTGAGAAGATGTGGTTGAACCCTGTGTGAGGTTAGGAGGAGCAGACATGGGTGACAATCTCAAAGAAACAGGCCCATCAGGACCATATTTTCTAGGCCTCCCCCTTTTCTTCTTGACAGGCTCACCGGAGGCCATCCCAGGAGATGAACCCATTCTAATGCCATGAGGAAAACTGGCACGAGGAGGTTCTACTGAGAATGTTGATCCCAAAGAACCACCTCGAACATTGGATTGAGATGGAATACCAGTGTTTGACAATGGTCTGAACCCAGGTGGTGCATGCAGTCCACCAGATTGTGATCCAGAGCCAGACCCACCAACTCCACCCCTATGAATGTAATATGAAGCTGACCCTGACAATGCCATGGCTTCTCTCCCATCCATGCATTTAATAAGCTATTAGTCACAGAAAAATTCTATTTTTTTATTTTTTTATTTTTTTGGGCTAGCTAATTGCCTGACTGTTTGTGTAGAAACACCTTCAACAATTTTTAAATCTTCAACTATACCCAAGATAGTGCATCTACCACCAAGAGTCCCACAGCAAAACAGAGATTTTAGATAAGGGTTTTTACAGGGCTTGTTCTTCAAATGTAGAAAAAGCTTGCAAAAGCAACAGACTTTGTAAATCTAACCCCAAAATTTTAGCTTCATAGAAGAAAAGAAAGGAACCCTTTTTACCCTAAATTTCAAAAACAAAAAATCAGGGATTCAAAGACAAGGGTTTTAGAAGGGTTTTTCTTTCAAGTGGAGAAAAAAAAAAATCAAATAACTCAATACAAAAATTCTTGATCTTTACCCACAAAAACAAAGCACACACAAAGCTAAAGCTTTGAACAACAGGTTCTCTCCATAAACCGCGAACTCTAGAGAGAGAAATAGACAGAGAGAATACTCCTAAGAAATGCAGAAAAAATCAGAAGCTTACAGAAGCCAAAGAAAAGCAGGAACGACAACTTGGCATCTCAACTCGAACCATACTTGAACACAAGAAGAAAAACAAAACCCTAGATTTGAAATCTAGGGTTTTGACAGGGAAAAATAAAATGCAGAGGGGTGGTGGAAAAGAAAGGGAAAAAAAAATGAAAAAGAAAAGGTTTGAAGGAAAAGACAAAAGAAAGGAAGAGGTGGGGGGTGAGCAGGAGTTGGGAGGAAAAATGAATTGAAAAATAAGAGCTTTTGAATTAAAGGAGAAAGAGAGTGTGTGAACTGTGAGCTACTAGTATCAAGTTAAAGACCTTTTTTTTTTCTCTTTCTTTATTGTAAATACTAGTCAGGGGGTGGTGTGGTTGTAAGTTTCTGACTATAGCAAAGGAAAAGACCAATTGTATTGGAGGGACAGTGTGGGTCCTACTAAAGTACCAACCTTCAAGTCCCTATCAGATTGCCATTTCTTAGGGCAGTGAGCCCCCCTCTCTCTTTCTCTCTCTTCTTTCTCTCTCCAGAGCCATTTTCTGTACTTTTTTGCTGGTTTTATTTTACTGTTTCTGTTCTGATGTAAACAGTGTGCAAGGAAAAAAAATATGTTTCAAATATATATATATAAATATATTTTCTTTTTTGCTGAAAAGGGTTGTGTCTGGTCCTCCCTGCTGAGGTAATCTATAAAAAACAAACTATATTTTTTTCAAATGTTAAAAAAAAAAAAAGAAGAAAAAAATTACAAAAATATTTATAAAGGACCTGATTTTTCAAAAACTGACGTGAAAAATACTAGAAGCTAATATTTGATTAATTAAGCTTTTAATTTTAATTACATGATATTTTTGAATACTGGACACTCAGTCGGTTCCATTGTCATCAACATACCATTCCCCTATCTGGAAATGTATACAGTTTGTGTGAATATGATACATTTTTTGTCTGTAGTATTATATTATTTAGTTAATAATTGCTAAAATTTTAAAAAATAGTAAAAGTGAAGAATATGGATTGTGACGTTTTTCGTTTTTGTGCATTTAATCTAAAAAATCCATGTGATGATAACATGGAATTTTTGCTGAACATAAAGAAAATGACATGGGCTTTTTTTCTTTTTTTCTTTTTTCTTTTTTTTTTTTAAGGTTAAATGAAACAAAATGACATGGTCATAGATGGTCAAGAGCTGTAAATTTGTATATGACAGTGTCGTTTTTCGGCTGTTTGAATGAAAGATTGGAACTTTTTTTTTTTTGTTTTTTTTTTTTGGGTTAAAATGGGTATTTGATTACTAACACAGAGTCATTCAACCAAAAAAAAATAAAAAATAAAAATGATTGACGCAGAGTAATATTTTTAGTTATTCCAAAAAAATAAAAATAAAAGAAGAAACTAATCAATCAACCTGGTCATTGGTCAATGAAGCAGTGATTATTGAACCTGCCCATATATATAATTAATAATTTTCACAAATGCTTTCAGTCAGAGCACAGGAAAAGGAACATATAAGCCTGGGTCCACCTCTACCCCTTTAACCAAAATGCTTATATACTCTATACCATATACTTTTTCAATTCAAAGTAACTGGTTTTGATTTTGGCAAAGTGCTACACTTATAATAAGAGGTCATTTTGTACATTTAACCAAAAGAAAAATAACAAATACTCGAATAATTACAGAATATGGTAGCTGAACGGAACCAGATGGTTTGGGAGCTATGATTTGATTCAAATATTGGCAAACTTTGTTATTTTTTCATAGGTCTCATGCCGTTGTTATGCTGTATAGCATAATGCTTCTTGCCTGATGCCTATGAAACAAGAAGCATATTTTTTTATTAAAAAGAAAGAAAGAAATACTTGAATAATTTGCCAATAATGGGCTGCAATTGCAAAGTTTAAATTTACAATTGGGTAGTTCTTTTTACAATAACTTAAATTTCTAGCATTTAAATTCCTTTTACTTATATATCTTTTTCATTTTGATTTTTTTTTATTTTTTTATTTTTTTATTTTTTATTTTTCTGGTTTCCATCTTTCTCCAAGACTCCAATGTCACTCTCTTGGATTGGAGAAGAAGATTCCAAAGCCCCAGCTGCAACGTACGAGTACTTCAATCTAAACCATGTTGCCAGCACTGGCATTCAAAAACAACATTCAAACAAATACCTATTTATTCATTCTATACTCGCCATCTCAATAAGCGATTCCAAAAACCAAAACCAGCTGTGTCTTTTTTTCCTTTGTTTTTTTAATAATAATAATAATAAATGTTAGAAGAACAATATACTTTCTCCATAGGAGCCTCCGAACACCACCACTAGATACTCTGCTGCCATTAAGTTTTCCTTGAGATTGATTATCAAAGTGTAATTTGCTAGCGGTTGTGTGAATCTTAAATACCCGAGCACGCTTGTATTACTATAGGCCACTTCTTTGACTTCCCACATATGGCTCCAGACCGTAGAGGGAGTGGAGAGTGGCATTGGAGTCTTGGAAGATGAGAAGAAGATGTAAAATTTTCAGAAGGAAAAAAATATAAGAGTAGGAGTGTTTTTTAATAATTTTAGATTAAAGGCAGCGTAGGTAGGAATTTAAGTCGTGTGAAAAGAATGAACCTTCAATTTTGTCTTAACCAGACCCAATCTGCATGTGAATGGGCCTGATTTTGAATATGCATTGAGCTGCAGAACTCTAATTGAGATACTAGGACAAAGGGTAACAAATAAGCATCATATCAATGTTTGTAATTAACTTGTATTTCAAATAAGCTCGATGTCTATTACTCAGCTTTCTAAGTACACTTGAAAAAAAAAAAAAAAAAAACAACAACAACAGTAAAGTTTGAATGAAAATGATTCTCTTGCCTTGATATGCAATTAGCCTGTGCAGGCGGTTAAAAGGCCTCCACAGAAAAAGAATAGATTATCGATTATTACCTAACAACTCGGCAAACCAACCCTTCTTTCGCTAACACCTTTCTATTCAATAACCATATGAGAAACTAGGAAACCAATGGCCCATCAGCATTTGTTCACACTGTTGCTGCTTCTAACTTTGGCAGAACGCATGACGAAGCTCCTGCTGATTCAACCACATATAGAGTATGTATCTCAATTTAAGGAACTGACTTATTTACTAGAGTTTGCATAGTCATTATTACTTTTTGTGTAAATGATATGCTTCAGATCAATAAGATATGAATTTTCCAATTGCAGATTCAACATTGTTATGCACACTATTATATATGGAGCTAAAACAGACCCAACCAAGATTTAGACAGAAAAAAAGGCACCCTGTATTTTCCATATTTGATAATAATCACTAGAACTCAATTTCTAGAAGGTATTCATTTGGCATATGAAAATGTACGGAATTAGTTTCCTTTTACAATGACCATAAAATCGATGCAACCTGGTTCAATAATCATTATTGATGCTCGTCTACTCCATGGGACTCAATCATTCAACAAGATAAATTGCATTCAGGTAGTTTGATCACAAACTTTGGAATGGGTAACATGCAAAAATTCACGATCTATATTTTCCTCTAGTTCTTTTTTGGCATTAGATTAAGCATCAAATAATAGGGAGCTACAGAGTAAATTGTTGAGGAAACATTAATACAATTTCTGCACTGCACAAGAAAGAAGCACTTACATCCATTCAAAGCCATTATATATCAATTTAGCTTTCTGTTCACATAATCTAGGTACCCCTGTCAAAGCAGAATAAATCAGTCGACATAACACCAAGAACCTTGAAAAACTGATTGAGACTATACCTAAAATCTCAATATTTCATGAATGTTATTTAACATTTGTCTTGTCAACTTAAAAAACAAATAAGCCAACTGACAAAGTAAACAATATATAATCTCTATCTTTTTTTTATTTTTTATTATTATTTCAGCATAAAACTACAATCCAAGGACTAAACCTTTAACTTGACATTATGCAACAGATGAACAAAATAGCATTACCTGAAGAATACTAACAGCAGAAAGCTTGTCAATAACTGCCTTCGTCTCAATTGGATGTAAAGTTATAGGCTTTAAAAGTAATTCAACGTTCTGCAAGCGATCCAATGGAACTTTTGAATAATAGTATTATTAACTATTAAGTTGAGAAGCGGATACGTGAAAATATATGCTTTTGTAGCCAAAAACATATATATTGGGTTCCTGCCAATATTAATAACAGGTGGGTTTAACTTACCTTTGACGTAAAGCGTTCATCCCAAAAGGTGTACTTTAACCCTTCAAGTTTGTTTGTTTTACAAAGTTCATCTATGAAGATTTTTATTTGCAAAGCCTGAAAGCAGAGAATGGAAATGAGTCTCTATTACTATGAGTGAGTGCTGAGGCTAAGAAAAACTCACAGAAGAAGCGCTCCATTGTCTATCAAAAGGACAACCAAAAACAAATCCCGCCAGAGATTGTTCAGAGATCTGCAGACAAACAAAAGCACTTATGAGGAACTCGCTCATGCCTTGGAAATGAGATATTGCTACAAGTTAAGAAGGTAGCTCACCAAAGTCTGAAAATCATCGGCTATTATGGGGATATTGGTTTTTTTCCTAAGTATAACACTGCAGTACGGAAGACAAAAAAAAAAAAAACATTACAGAGTATTTCATGGCTATTCAATTCTTGAGGGAACAAGAAAAAACTCTGCAACTTTGGACATTCAAAAAATGTTGAAACTCCATAAAAAAATTTCACGAATTACCTTAAAGGGGAAGCAATCCTGTTCTGTCGGTCGGAAACAGCTAAACCTACGTACCTCTCCCCAACGTCCAAACCCAGCAGCCTCCCACGTTTCTTTGCATTGCTCTCGAGCAAGTCTTGGAACAAACTTAAAGGTTTCAAATACCTCATCTGTCAACTAGTAATTACAATCATCACTTAAAAAAAAAAAAAAAAAAAAAAAAAGTTGTTTACTAAAACTAAATATTGTCGCTGAAAACTCGCTGAGACCGACCCACACTCAGTTTCCTGAAGAAAAAAAATACAAATTTATGTCCATTTCAAAAGTGCACTTCAGTGAAGCATTTAGACAAACATATGCTGTGCAGAGACCCTTGGTTTCCTTTTTTCTTATTAGAGGAAGAGACGAGAAGCTCCCACCTCCTTCCAAACAAAAGAGCATGAGCGAAAGCTACGGTACCTGACAACAGATGAAGTGGTTGATTTAGTTCATTTTATGACTGCTATAAACGTGACTCTGAAAATGTCTCAGAGACAGAGAGACGCAAGCATAGGAATAGCCAAGCAACCAACGTTGGAACTTGGAATATCATAAACAGCCCATGGGCTTTGACGCTGCAAGTAACAGTGTGCTTTTTTATTATTTTATTCATCTTCCTTTTTGTTTTTTTTTTTTTTTTTTTTTTTTTTCCCTTATAATAAATGTTTAGAAAATATTAAACCACTAGAGTAACAATGTGCTTTTTTATTATCATTTTCTTTTTCCTTTTTTTTTCCCTTAGATATAATGTCTAAAAAATATCAGACCACTAGAGTGGTTCTCAATTTGATCAGTAATAATCAAAAATAGAAAATTGGATTAATGAAGTATATTAATTAATTTTCAAGTATATTATCAAACCATCAAATAAAACTTGTGTTGAAATATAGAAAACTTCATGTTAATAAATATTTTTTAAAGCTTATTTGCCTGCTCGTTAAGTGATTATTTCTTTAGATTCTAACGTAAAACTAAATTAAAAACACCGACTGAAATGCAAGCAATAATATTTTTTGGTTGAAAGAACTATAAATTAAGATTTAGCATATAAATATAAAGATGCAGAGTGAAAGAAATTACTTTGGTCAACGTATAGTAAAATAGTTTTAATTCCAAAAATTTTATCCAAGGAATTTTAATTTCCATTACAATTTCTTAGCATATTTCATATCCAAAACACTTCGAAATGATAGCATCTCTAAAGATGGTTGATTTATGCTTGAGCCAATGAGATCTCAGACATTTGGGCAATAAGGGGGAAAAATGAGAAGGAAAAAAATTTTCATTTTATTTCTTTAAGGAATAGGAAAATATAAATGAGCTTTTCTTTCGGTGAATAAAAATATAAATGAGCTGAAAACAGTAAGAATCAAATGAATAAATTAAATGACTAATAACTACTTGATCTTCATGTTTTTTCACTGTTGTAAATGGAAAAATGGAGAGAGACTTTCAAGTTCCACACGCTTCTTAGCTGCCCTTCTAAAAGGCTTCCGATTCCGCCACCATAGCCGTTCAATCCCACCAGAAAACCTACTAAAACCCTTTGCTTCTGCAATGCCTATTGTCTTTCGTGTTGAACTCAACTCCGCAATTTTAGGACTCTTCCTCGGCTTTGTGTGCTGAGGAGACGGCGTTTTAGGCTCCACCGATTTGGAATCGGTCAATCTGTCAAATTATTGTACAAAAACCAATAATTATCAGAATCCAAAATCCGAAAAAAGAATCAAGTGTAGATGGCAGATAATAGGTACAAAATCATTTCACTACTAGTTGGCATAGTTGATCAAAGACAGAAACTAGAATCAATATTACTACTAGGTGGATCAAGAACTACTACTGGAAATCTGATAAATGGGGGAAGAAGAATATCTTATGACTTTCAAAAATATGTTTCCAATTCTTAAATTGAATTCTCTTGGAAAGAAAAACCCATAACATCTCTGGTAAATGAGAGAAGATGGGAACGAAATTTCGGAACAACCACAATTTCAAAGAAATGATATATATATATATATATATAAAAGGCTGACCTCTCATGATCCCCCATTGGCAGTGTCAGCAACTCTTGTCTTCGAGGCTCACATGCAGGGCAGATGTAGATCTTAGGTGGAAAGCGTAATTTAATGCAATCAAAGTGATACCACTCATCACACCGATCACATGCAATCATCGCTCGCTGGTCGTATGGCTTGCGACAAATGCAATAAAGCATACTCCGAGCTCTTAATAACTGCACCCACCAAGCAGATGTTGATTAACAGAAGACTGGCAACACAAATGTTAAAAGACCAAAGCTATTCCCACCAAAAGGGAAAGTACCAAATTTGTTACCTTCAGTTCCTTCTCCACAGAAACGGGCAAATTTTCCCCTTCTGTAATGAGCTGATAAACTTTATCTAAGCTAAGAGCTCCAGAATCTGTTGTGACCTGTACCAAAATAGACAACAGCACCAGATTATAGATAAGTGACAGAAAAAGAGCGAGATTTATACCAGCAATACTATGCACCTTCTTAGCATAATCTGCCCATTGCATTGCAACGCGCTTCACTTCCATAAGTCTCTGTTTGTAGTGATCTTCAGGTGGAATGTTCAAAGCCAGTCCCTACACGTTAGTTTACAAGCCATATCAATATCTTTAACACATTTATCATTGTGACTAACAGGGTTGTCAAACTAGCTTTAGTCGACACAGAACGTAAAGTCCATCTTTCCTGTTAAAGATCTTTGGAAAAGGTAACTTCTAAAAGGAAGATCACAAAGCAATCACTAGAGAATTATAGCTCAAGAAATGCACCTTTGGAATGTTAAATGCAAGCCGAGCAATTACCATTAGCACATACCTCCTTTAACTGCTGCTGTATCTGTTGGATTGTGGGCTTATTTAAACCCTCGAGTAATGCAGCGACTCTAATTTTCCATGAGTTTCTTGCTAAGGCTAGCTCAAAGTTGCAAAAACCTTGATGATCATATACACCAGCTACTTCTGTGGCCTTTAACATGAAAACAATCACAATCAGGGAGAGATTCCAATATCAGACTACAGATTAAGATTGTCGCCACTGTTACATGTTTCTTTGCAGGTGTCTGTGTGATCGACAGCATACCTTTAAAGCAGTAGTTAGCTTTCCGGAAATAACACTCAGATCTTTATTAACACAAGTTAACGCGCTATTAACTATTTCCATCAACCGAGTTTTGCATGCCAAAGCCTTCTCCACAAGTTGCTTCAATATCTCTCTTTCTTCAATACTGCAACAGCAAAAAAATAAGCAAATCAATGAATATTCTTAAATAGGCAATTAGGAAACTCATAAACTTTTAAAGCAAACAAATAGTTAAAAAAAAAAAAAAAAAATTATGCAGAAGCATGCCTAAGTCAGATGAATCATCATTTTGACATGTATGCAAAATTTCTATAGCATCAATTTTGCCCCTATGGTCCTCCATTTTTCCAAACTGCATGGCAGAACAAACATGGCATCCACTCTCCACTCACTCATAAAAACTGAGATAGCAACAGGTTCCAGTATCATGCTAACTTGGCATCATTATACGAAAACTCAAATTATTCATCCAATTCCAACTTTTTCACTATTTTCATTCGAAAAACAAAATCTAAACAAGAAACAACCAATCAGAATAATAGAAACAAAGTAAAGATCATCACTCTCTGTTTAAAAAAAAAAAAAGAAAAAAGTAAAAAAAAATCATAGCACATCCGGTGCAAAGTGAAAACAAGTTGAAGTTTCCATAATAAGTGTGTCAAAGGTACAGACACTTACAGCACATAGAAATCATCCACATTGGATAGAAGTTCCCTAAGCATATTCAGTTCTGGACGCTTCCCTTTAAATCTCTGCACCAAGAGAAGGAAATGATGAAACAGACACACACAGGTTATTTTGAAATAAAAGGAAATTAAAAGAAAAAGAACACATACCAGAGGACCACCTCCATTATGGGAAACCGATCCACTCACCAAATATTGGCAGTAAGGACATTTATAAACTTCAGTACAATATTTGTCTACAACTGCAGGTCCTAGGCACCGCAAATGATAGCTGCTCATATAAAACATGTCTAGAAGTTGTGATAGCCGGAACAGATAAGCTAAAATAAAAATGATGCAGTTATGATACATGGATCAACAGTTAAAAATCTAGAAGAATCATGAATTAGAAAAGGTATTTCTAAGTATCAATGGACACGAATCTAAAATAGTAGGAGATATATCTTGTTGCTCAAGCTTCTTCACAGAAAGCTTAAAATGATGACAGCACAAAATTGAGAGTAAGATATTGACCCACATTTACAATGGTGATAATGCATTTCTACTTAAAAGAGCTCACAGGACAAGTAGAAACCTTAACAAAACATTAAGTACCTTACCAGTCCTTGCAGACAGAACAAAGAAGAGTCTCCTGTTCCAGAGAATCATCCAAGCAGCATAGACATAAATCTCTCACTTTTGAGTTCCAGGTCTTGTCATATATGTACAAAGATTTATCAAGAGTCTGTCCTATCTGTTACATCAATAAATGATTATAAAATTTTCTGTCTTGCATTGAATTTAAAAAATAAAAAAATAAAAGAAAGAAAAAAACAAAAAGATAACTGAGAGGAAATTTCATTTAAACCTTCTGTAAAGCACCAAGCAATGAATTCTCATCTCCAATTAAAGTACCCAACGTATCCATGCAAAGTTGTTTCCACTTCTCAATCTTTCCGACTTCAGACAAAACCAAATCTAGTTCCGAGCAATTGAAGGCAAAATCAATTCCAACTTCCTGAAAAAGTATCAAATCACATTATAGCAATGTTCCATGTGAAATATAGCACCTAATAAATTTGATAAAGACATGATATTCAGAATAGCCTGAGGATATGAGAGATAACAAAGCTTCCCAATTTGTAATTTTGTGGACAACTATGACAAAAATGGATGACACACAACATAGCTAGAAGTCCACAGCAAAACAAGCAGCAGAGGTTGTCAAAACACAATGCCCCGACATGATTTCAGTCATTAACTATGACAGCATCTTTCTAAGTTCTCCAGTGCAAACAATGTTTATGATATTAAAAGAGACTCCTTACTGCTAAATCACCAAAAGCAAGTGAAGTATAACTTCCAGTTAAGAACAACTATAAATAGCAACAACTTCTATCTGCATGTTAAAATTATCAAACCTTAAACGCAATAAGAAACTTAAAAACATGGAACATATACCTTTAGCTCTAAAATCAGAGACCAAGACCGTTCCTCAGGTTTTAGACTAGAAAATTGATGCACTTGCTCTAGCCATAATCTACATAAAAAATAAATGGAAAACCAATAAGTTATCATAAAATGTTCATCCAATATGTTTGATCCAAAGAATAAAGTAATCAAATACATACTGGGAGACAAAAATTTGACCATACAAAACGAAGACTCACTTATGTTTCTGAATAGAACTTTCAAGTTGACCAACCATCATAGGGAAGGAGACACAGACATGCTGCATGCAGAAAATACAAGAGTTTAGTTCTTATTACAGTTCCGAAAGAATAGAAGCATCGAATTTGTAATTTAAATCTAAAATATCTTATGTTGGGAAGAGAAACAAATAGATGAAAGACAAGTACCTGAGAACTAGCAAGAACTTCTTCAGCATCACTCAACTTGCATCTTTTAGAACTGCATGGTGCAGAAACTATCTCTGAAGCTTGCTGAAGCCATTTGACCCCAGACATCAATGAGCTCCACCAAGTACCGGTTGCAAATGTACTAGGAAGATGTCCAGCAACTTTCATCAAGTTCTCAACATCCTAAAAGGAAAATGACAAACACTTAACACTCTTTAACATACACAAGATAAAACTACCCAAAAAATTATATTTACGAACTTAATATAGCTTACAAAAGCAAGAAACAGCTCCAAGACACAATAACATTGTTTAGTAAACTATGTACATTGAAGAAACACCAACAAAAAAATACAGTTTACAGTGCTTAGGCTTATTCAATAACATGACAAAAAGTAGACCTCACATGTAGAACCATAAATAACAAGAAATAGTGGTTGGTAAGATTTGAATACAAGATTATGAAAAGAACTTGACTTTGATATAAATGTTAAGTTATAAATAACCAAGAAACTTAAGCCATTAAGGAGTGGTTCAACCACATATATCAAACCAACACATTAGAAAATTAATAGTATATATAGCGAATTAGATATTGAAATTCTTAAAATTGCTTTAAGGAATATAAAAGCACTTCCTAATAATGTTTGGCGAAATACATGGAAGCGATCTTTGTTACTAGGAAATAACATATATGGTGATTCCTCGGAAACCACTTGTTAGATGAGAAGTGGTTCCTATGGAATTATTCCCAAATAGGACTAAATCTATTTAACTCATCCACGAAAGAATAAATTGCAGTTGCTAAGGATCCAAAACATTACATCGTCAAAATAAGTTCAGAAAAATACTTTATCACCACAAAAACATGAAGTATAACATAATCATACCTCAAAAGAAGGAGCAACAGAGCAGAAAGAAAGAGCTTTTTTACACCATTGAAGTGTAGAACAAGCATCTTCAAGTTTTGGAATCTCAGTCAAGTCAAACCCAAGGGATAAGCCATTCCTTTTGGCAGACTCAATTCTAGTAAGTAAACACTCAATATTGGAAATACGACCAAAAAAATCACCACTGTTAGCCATATCAAAAAGGCACACTGCATCTTGCAGTAGAGAGCAAGCATCATGCTCCCACTCCTTGCAGTTGTTCAAAATTGTTTGAAGCAACCTTCTTTCTTTCAAAGTTACCTTAAGGAGATTTGACTGGGACACTAACTCCTGCAAACATGAAGCATATTTCATCATTTAAGGCCCCGTCAATTTTTGGTAGATAATAAACAAGCAGAAGATAGCTAGAACCTTCAGGGCCTCAAATTTAAGCAGAGGTTTTGATGCAGGAAATGAAGAAGAACAGGACACCAAAAATGGCTTTGAATTTTCCAACCAGGATATGGCCATTGATAGTGCCTCCTTGACATTATTCAGAGAAGGTAGAATCACACATATTCCCTCCGAGCTCCTAAATCATTCAAAGCTCAAATGTTAAAACCAGTGTTAATAGAGAGAAAATCAAACCAAAAAATGATAAAATAATTATTGAAACTAGCAAATACAATAAATACATTAATAATAAATAAAGCACTAAGGACCTTATAGCATCTTCAAACTCAGACATCTCAGCCTCTTGTGCAAGAATATATGTTGCTTTTTCCTCCCAACGCATGGCAGCCGCAAGTACTTCAACTATATCAACAAATACTTTCTCCCTCTCAATCTGTAGCCTGAAAAGTTATTCCAAATGAGGTGTAAATAGAAAAGAAGAAAAGGTCCCAAGTATTCTGTGATTGTAATAGTCAACAAGGCAAGAATCCTACCCTTCAGCCTCCATAATCACTTGTTGAAGGAAGTTTAGTGGCATTTTACTATTTCGTGCCTGGATCAAGTATGCACAATGTAGATAAGTTGATTTGACCAGTTAAGTTCCAAGCAACAAAACAAAAGGGAAAAAGTATACAGGGAAAGGCAGAGAGATGGAAACAGGGGAAAAGCGTTGTAAAACATAAAGATAAACTGTGACAAACTGCTGGAAGCTTGAAAGAGAAGCAATAGAATGATCCACCTTAAGGGCCTTTTCCCTGCAACATGCCCTCTTTAACTCAAACTCAACCAATGGCAACTGCTCAACTGTTCAATAGAAAGAAAATTAGGAAACATAAAATTAGCACTGGAACAATGATAAGAATATAAACATATCAACTTTGATACATACATATATGTATGTGTGTGTGTGTGTGTGTGTGTATATATATATATAGACAGAGAATTCTGTTCTCCTAGGAACTATCTCTTAACTTATAATGGCCGCATGATGACATAGCAAGTCATATGGGTGATATCTCAATTAAAGATTCAAAACTAAAAACCAAGTTGGAATTTGGCAACCTTAGGCACTTGCAGTGTAATCATGTATCCCATTATAAACTGGGAGATAGTTCCCAAGAGATCAAATTTACATATATATATATATATATATTATTATTTATGTACATATATGTACATATGTAGATACATATATATGTATGTGTGTAGATGTGCCTGAACCTTGAATCCTCAAAGATGCACCATCTTTAAGAAGGCAATTTAACTCATCAACTACATTATGTTGATCCTCCCGTGCATGGATGTTCACGAGAATATCATTAAAGCGGGAAATCCACAAAGTAGCATCAGCATGGTATTGCCTCAGAAGCTTCAACTCTGGCACATTGACAGTAAAGTTGTCTAGTTCTTGAAGAAGGGACTCCACATTCTGCAGAATGAAGGTAGTTTATCACTACATTATGCACTTATAATACAAGGCACCAACCAAAAAGACAGATACCTGAGACAAACCTTTAGACTAATAGGACCTTTCAGGATTTCATCACACCGTGCACGGCATGATTCAGCTTGCCTATGTAGATCCAAGAGCATTTCTGTCTCTGGAAACTGAAATTTAAGCTCCGAGGTCTGGTGTTTTTGTGGTATGACAATCAAGCCAAATATCATGACATCATAACATCAGTAGATAGGAGAGGAAAAAGATTTTCCAGATGACCGACAAAAAGACTAAAAAACATTTAAAGTATGAAAATCAATATTACCTCCCTCATCAACTTATGAAGTAATTCAACCTCAATTGCAGCAGGACATTTCTCAGAGACGCACTTTCTCACACTTTCCATCCAGGCCTACCACAATAAGAAAACCAGTTAACTAATTAAATGAATAACACAAACCACTCAAACTATGGAGTAAAAGAAGAAAGTTCCTTTGCATATAAAACTTTGGTCACAAGGATATTCAGTGCACCCCTTTTAGTTGATTTGACAGCATACAAAACGTGTAATATACCACTTGAACCGAAGATCTTAAAGTGGAACAGTAACTATCATTTACCACAACATAGTTATGTTTCTAAATCTTCACAGAAATGGACGTGTTGATTAAGCAGCCATTATGCCAAGATGAACGAGAGTCTACCATGCAGATTACAAGTAAAATACCTTAGCCGATGAAATCTTTTTTGATAATTTCTCACTCTCTTTGACATTGATTGGTAAGTCACAAACTCTAGAGTATAAATTTTCCAACTCAGATATCTGGAATGTCAATTGTAATGACAAGTATGAATCATTATCAACAAGAAAAAGAAGCATCATAACATAGTTGAATGTTATTAATAAGAACAGTATAACAAGACAGATGGAAATACATTGGAGCATGCTGATAGAGCAGTATCAATTTCCTGTATCAAAACCCTAGCCTCTTCTGCATAAACCTACAAAAGAATAAATCAAACGGCAGTAAGTGTCTCAACCGCCATGGGTAACTGCATGAGAGAAAGTAAAACCACTCAATAAACTATAACAACCTTCAATTTACGATACGCAGGCTCGTTACAGGGTACAGGGTTAGTACTCAGCAACTCATCAATGTATTCCATGTGAACCTTCTCTATGCTGCCACTCGGATGGCTTGGCCAGTTTTTAATTTTAGACATGCAAGCTCTCACACTCTCTGCCCATTTCCGAGCTTCAATCAAATTCTTTGCCATGTCACGCACCTATATCCAGAAGTAAAGACAATAATTTTAATCCAAAACATCAACGCAGTTAAGTTTGATCAAGATCAAAGAAGGGAAAAGAAAAAGTAGAGACTCACAGGATCCATCTCTGAACCAGCCCACAGAAATTGCTCAGCTTCCTTCAGAGCTGTAACATAAGCATCTCTTGAGAAACGATTCTGAAAAATCTTAGATGAACGCATACGCCACTGTTCTGCAAGTTGAGTTAAAGTAACTTGGCCACTTTTCACCTGCACACAATATAGTCTCAGAAGACTTGAACCATATAACACTTCCTATTACAGAGTCAGTAGGATACAGACATCAAAACTTGGAGAATAACTAAATATCACTCTATTTGTTCCTTGAGTATAATGCATTCATAAAAGATTTCACCAAATAACAGCACTCCCTTTGCAAAAGAGAACAAGTTCCATCAAAATAATCCTTGAAATTTTTCTTCAAATAAAAAAGGAACCTATCTCAGACTCTAGAACTGCCAGAGTTAGACCATAAAGTTCAACCAATTCCTATATGCCCAATAAATCAAAGTTGAAGGTCATAACTGTATGGTAGTAGCAGAATAACTAAATGCCAATGGCATCATAGTGCCAAAATATCACAGGTGTAAGAACAGTTTAAAACTAAGACAACAATAAAGACCACAAGCACCATTGAAAACAGTTCTTCAAAAACCACTAAGCCAATAAATGTCATATAAGAAATCCATTACTTTCTGGTACTTGGTAGAAAATGAAAAAACCAACCTTTTTGGTCAATGAACTTGGTTCACTGGAGCATGTGGTTTGTCTTCGTATATTCCTGCTATGTGTAGTCTCCTCAGAACAATGACTATCTACTTCTACTATCAAGTCATTCAATTCTGCCAGTGACTGGCGATAGAGAAGACGAAGTTTGCCGGATTTGCATTCACAAAGATTCTTCCAGTGCTGCATGAGACACTAATACAATCAATTGATTGAGCAATAGATATATCAAAAGCATCATATGTTAGATGGCCAAACCACAAACCATAAGAAAGTTTGCTTACTTAATTTGTTCATATGAATAACAAACTTGAAGAGATATTGAGAATGTCAATCTAAGCAAAACAACATAATTGAAAATTTTTGCCAAAACTATATAACAGCAATTGACTATTGAGCATTCAATGAAGTAATCGGCATGCTGAAATTTTTAGAATTTTTCTGGGTTTTTAACCAAGAAGGGGAATTTGTTAATCAATTTTCATCATCTTTAGCTTGATATACAATTTTTTTTTTTTTAAATCATTAATTAACTGTCAATGAGGTAAAATTGAAACAAGCAAAAGGTATTAAATTGAACAAATCTAAAAGCTAGATCCTTCATTAAAAAATTAAAAGTGATTATAGGCTGTCAGTCTTTCCTTCTATGTCATAACTAACTTGTGATTTTTGCAAATCAATATTGAAATCAAGACATCATAAGAATTGCTAATTCTTTCTTGGAAAGAAATCTTTCTGGAAGTAAGTATTAATTGCAACATTGAAGAAAATATTTTTTATATTTTATATATCAGTAACAAAAGAAGGACAAGAATGGATTGAGCATATGATTTCCCTTAAAATGCAATTAGCATATAATTAATTTAAATCAGGAAGAAGAATAATTCCATACCTCGAGACATACAAAAGCTGACGGCCTACAACGACAAACAACTGCAGAGAGATAAAGATACTGCTTGCATATAATGCATGTTGAATCCTTCCAAAAAAAAAAAAAAAAAAAAAAAACAACACCCACCAGAAGATATTCATCACCATTTCTCATCTCAAAAAGCATGAAGCCAAAATGACAAATATGAATGTATATTATACTAAGTACCTCTTCAGTACCAACATATTCAGGGCATTTCCGAGGAGACATCTGAGATGATTTAACAATGCCATTTTTCCAAAGCCGCTCTCTCCAGGTTTTCTCCTTTGCATATATCCTAAGCAATTCTTTCTTCAAAAAAGGTGATACTCTGTTATCAGAATTACCCTGCTAAGATAAACCAAGAATTGAGCTGATGATATTACCCCAAAACAAAAAAAAACAAAAAAAAAAAAAGGAAAAAAAGAAAATAACTTAGCTGATGAATTATATGATTCACTATAAACAACTCCAAGATTGAAATTTAAAAAAAGCAGGCACTTAAACAACCAGAAATAACCTCTTTGATGTCAGCAGAGCAACAATTAAGGCAGGATTTCAAAAGGGAATGTCAGATTTGAAGGGCACCAAAAAAGGAAAAAAAAAAAAAAAAAAAAAAAAAAAAAAAAAGAAGCCCTACGGGCTGAGCGTTGATCTGTTATTGCTTTAAAATTATCAATCTAAAAGTAGATCATACTAAGGAATCACCAAAGCACAACCTACACAACATGGTCTAAAATTCATCACTTTAAAATCCTAACGCATAAATCCATAGAATGGGGGAGCTACAAAATATAGTAGTTCTAGAATTTTACTCATAAGTCTCAATTGGTAGTAATCTAGACAAATATTTAATTTTATCTGAATTTCAACAGTTATATATGTCAAAATATTAAAAATAAAAATAAAATAAGTTTAACATGGACAAAATATGCTCAGAATAATAAGAACATATATCTCAGTCAAGAAATTAGGTTGCAAGTCCAAAGAAGGACGTTGTTAGTATCTGGGCGTCCATGTTGGATATCTTACGGTTATACCTTAGCTACTACACAAAGAAGCTCCTCATGGGACAGAACAGCAGTTTTGTGATAAAGCTGATACAACTCAGCTCCAAAGCCACCATGGGGTAGCCAGTCAGCAGGAGCAAAATTGACAGCCTCTGCACAATTTAAGCCTACAAAGACCAAAAAAACAAGTGTTATCTGCTGCATATGGTTCATAGAAAAATTGTAAGATAGAATTTCCATCCACAGCATTAACTCATAAATCTAAAATACAATTGCATACCAAGATTAAAACCTCCATGGTAAGATCTGGGGAAAGTAATAACAAAATTTCCAGGCTCCTGGTTGAGAAAAATTACAAAAACAATCATACTGTGACTGAATAAGGAGCAAACAATTTGTAAACAAGTCAAGAACCTCAGAGTTAATTAATTGTTTAAACCTCCAACAGAGAACTGAAACCTCACCCTATAACTCATATCCTATATGTATTTTTTTCCTAAACTAATGCTCAGAATAAATGGAGAAGTCATAGAACTTCTATTGCTAATTACCATCCCTAACATTCTGCAAGGAATGTATCAGATTAAAATTCTTTTCATTTTGCCAGTCGGTCAACCAAAAGGGAAAAAAAATCATATTAATTATGGGGTTCGCATCCTTTAAACCTGTAGTATGCTATAGACAGGGACTCCATTTTCTTGCAAAACAGATGGATTCAACATGGTGACAAGCTGAAAGAGTAAATCTGGTTGCGCATCAAAAAGATCAGGAAGACAATTGCGCATCACCTACAGATATGCGGACAATGTAAATAAGTAAAATGTTCAGTCAATTCAACCAAAAGAGGTATTCTCCAATTAAAAAATAAATAAATAAATAACCAAAAAAGGGATAAGAAATAAAATTTTAAAAATGGAATATTACAAACCATTAAAAGAAATGGCTAAAATATCAAAATTAAATTAACCATAGTTCATAGGAAGCAACTAAACTAAATTGGGAAATATATATATATATATATATATACAGTCCTTTTCACATCACCATATCCTGACTTGCCTCGAAATAAAAGATTTCACCAATCCAAAACACAAAAAGCAAAACAAAAGCATGCAAAGCCTTACAAATAAGGACAAACAATATTTTGATAATAAATGAAACACCCAACAAAAAATTAATATAATCCAAGGAGTTAGACCTACCTTCTCAAAAGCATTGGCTTCACTACCAGGGACACTGTACCAACATTTTGGCTCTCCCCTGCAAAGTCTATATATGTAAATAGCAGTTTTTTTAAATAGAAATGAACCAAAGAGGTACACATCACTCACCAAAAGTTCAAAAAAACATACTAAAGCAACAGATATTCCATAAATAAGAATGTCTATTCCACAATTTATCTATCAGCAAACTTGTGAAAACGAAAATATCAAATAAATCTGAAAATGACAAGACCTTACATTCCTCCATTTTGCAACAAAATACGTCATGTCACCTAGGCATATAAAAGTTGCTACATGTCGAGAGATAAACATCTCACAGTCAAAGATATGAAGCACAAATGCGTGTACATTAAGATTTCTTCTAATAACAAAGCAACTACATTTAAGCATTCTTCTAGTTTTGTAGGAAAACTGTGCTCAACTTTTAATTTATTACAAACCAAGACTGAGCAACTACTACCCATCCATTCCAGTAAACACGTTTCTTCCTTTTAAGTATTTTCGAGATAAAACTCGCCACTATTTGTAGCTCACATGTAAGAAATTGTGCAGATGAATCAAAACTTGGCATTTTTAGGCTTGCAGATGCATTATTAACTTTGTTATTTATTCACCTTCCACAAACAAAAAAGGTCCTAGAAGTGTGAAGAAAATAAATCACTATACATAGCAATGTGAGAATTCTTGATGCACCATTTAAGCATTTTCTGATTTTGTTCCAAAGTTTTACACAAATTACTACAAAGCAAGACTAAGCAACCTGCTATAGTTTAGGTTATTTTGACTGCTGTGGCAACTGCACTAGAAATCTTTCATGCCAGTTAGGTTTTTTTTGTTCTCAGGATTTGAATGATTATGGTAAATAATTTTGTCAAAGGACAAAATGTTGCTCTTTGGTATTCTATACCACTACTCTATACAAGCACCAAGCAATCTGTCATTTATACAAGTACTCTAAAACCATAAAACTACTTTTCAGTGAATGCCAAATATTTCTTCTTCAGTTCAACTTAATGCTTTTGCAATTAATATTAGATGCAAACCAAACAATCTTCTTTTTGCAGTGGCATTCCATGAAACAAAGAGTAATTTATAATGAGAGAGAGAGAGATAAACAGGATAAACTCTTCTTTTTCACCTTCAATTCCATGCTTACAAAATTCAAAACATTATTTTCTTCCAGTTTGCCTTAAATCAAATGTTGCCACTTCTTCTTTGCCATAAATCAAATGCTTGTGAAATTTCACTATAATTTCTTCAAATGCTTGTAAAATGTCATTTTAATTTCCCCTTTTCTCATTCAATTCAAATGTCTTTTCTTCTTTTTTGCCTTAAATAAAATGCTTAAGCAATTTCTTCTTCTTTTCCTTCATGAGATCCAAAGCAATCAAACCTTTTATGACATGAAACTATTACTCATCTAATTACTAATTCCCTCTGGTACAGCCATTTCTTCTTCTTTCCCCTTATAATGTCCATCCAAATCAAAATATTTTATGACATGAATCTATAATATGCCTAATTTACCCAAGTCCCTCTTCAATGACTTACCTAATTTACCAATTCCCTCTGTATGTTCTCATCAAATCTCATATAAACAAACTAAAATCCTATACCAGTGTGAAAAGATCCCTTCCATATTATATGCAGTTAACATCTCATCTTGCTTAGAGATTGGATCTCACAGCAACTCAATCAGATTATCATATTATAATGCGTTAAAGTACATGCAAGCAGGAAATTAAAGAGAAAAAGAAAGAGCCAAATAACATGTTCGAACAAGAATACTAAAGGCCATAAGTTAGAGCAATCTAATACCAGTGTAAATAGTTCATAGAGTAGAAACAATGATCTTCAAAATGCCAGCAAAAAGATGAGAAAAGCATCCCAATATAAAGCCAAGGTACCATGACGCCAGCAATGTTGTTATGAACTGCTTGAAGTACTGAACCCTCCAACTTGGGCAAGTTATTGAGATTCCATGGGCTACCACAGTATTCATCCCATTCCTTATTCTCAACTGACTGGGGTATCTGATCACTTCTACGTGGAAAACCACTCCCATAGACAGAGGTATCTAAGTCACTGCCATACAAAACCTCAACTTCACCAAGAGATCCCTCTACAATCTCCCAAAACTTTTTTTCTATTTGCACCCTCGAAGGTGACCCCGAACCAAACCATTTCTTCTTGGCACGATCAGCCATGCGTCTAAATGCTTCAAGCGAGTAACACTTACCGGGCACGAATCCAAAGCTATCTTTGTCAGAATTTAAGCAATCTAAGCAGTACCAGTTGCCCAGGGGAACCTGCTTTAAAGGTGGAGAGAGACAATAAATATGCCACCCTTTATTACACCTATCACACAGAAGCATCACTTCCCCATGCAAACCACTTCTGCATTGTTCACATATCTGGTCATGCTCCTCCTCCTCCTCCTCCACCTCCTCTACCTTGCAAACCTTAAACTTCCCATCAACATTCCTTCGCCTCCTTTTAGAGCTTGGATGTTCAGCCCTATGTTCGCTCCTCTTCTCTCCATGCATCCCCCTCTTACAATTTTTAGTCACCTCTTGATTTAACTGATTGTAATAAACCTCGTAATCATACAAATGTTCCCTATATAACTGAGACAACACATGTTTAGCACACTCTGAGAGTTTGCTCGAGGACCTCACGAAGCGGAAAACCTCCCCCCACTTCTTCTCCTTAGTAACCTTATCATACCCTCCATACCGCTTAGCGGCATTAAACAATTTACACAAATCCAACTCCTCCCCTTCGAAAACTACCTTCCTTCTCAACTTCTTACCACTATGATTCTCTAAAAACCTATTGTACTCCAAGTCAAAAGTCTTAGAATCACATGAAGAAGGCCGCGCCTGCAACTGGTGAATGGCCTGCGTTTTGGTAGGAAATGTGAAGGAATTCAAATCCAATGCAAATGGGGGTTTCCAACTCGTTGGTGGGACAATCTTACAAATCCCATATGGTTCAGCCTCAGGCCTGATCTTATAAATATACTCCAAAGGGTCCCTAAATTCATCCTCAGTAGGATAATAAACAGGTCCTGATGGTATACTCAATGACGAAGATGCTGAAACACTCAAATTCTGCCCCAAACCTCCTTTTTCCACAGCCCTAGGTTTT
This sequence comes from Ziziphus jujuba, assembly GCF_031755915.1. Taxonomy (NCBI): domain Eukaryota; kingdom Viridiplantae; phylum Streptophyta; class Magnoliopsida; order Rosales; family Rhamnaceae; genus Ziziphus; species Ziziphus jujuba. The sequence continues at coordinate 27,464,436 of NC_083384.1, forward strand.
CCTTTCCCCATTTAACCACCAGTATGCATGTAAACTAAAACCAATCTTACACCATATATATCCAAATTACCAGCATAAAGCACAAAATTAAGAAAAAAAATGTTACTAAAAACAATCACAGTCTTCCACTACTCAAAAATCAAAGACAGAGCTTTTCTAGGGTTTTTGCAGCATACCTCTAGAAAAAGAGAGAGTGAGAACGAGAACAGGGTTAAACGGTCCAGCGCTTTTTCTCTCTCTACTGTTCGACTACTAAATTTCGTGGGAGATTTGGCTAAGAAAGTAAGAGAAGGAATTTAAGGGCTATATAAACAGCGATAAAATCGAATTAACCTTTAGGGTCTGAAGTTAGAAATAATTACGAAAATGGTATAAAAAGAGAAAGTAAAAAGATTTTTTAACGGGCCGTAATTTTCGTCGTTATTGTGTTCACCTTGTTTGGTCTCTTCCGCCGTTTGTATAGGGCCGATGACCAGAAACTGAGGGAGTGGAATCCCACGCTCCCGCATTCGAATCCCACGCGCTTCGCTATCGCACGGCTAGATTTCCATGACTCTTCGAGTAGACGGTCTTGATCTTCGTTGTTTGAACTCTACGCTCGGTTGGGGTTGTGTGTCTTGGTGTTTTTTTTTTTTCAAAAGAAGGACCGTACTGTCTCGTCACTACGTTGTTGGTTTGAGGCGCACGTGCGAGTTTTATAGGAATTATCGGAATGTTAAATTGGACGGTTGGGATTCAAAGAAAACATGTTGGATTCTAGTTTTAGCTTGAACAGATTTTGATTTTTTTTCTTTTTTCTTTTTTCTTTTTTTTTTTTTTTTTGGTGGCGTATCTGTGTTGACAAACTATGTTTGACTTCTAAAAACTAAAATAAAAAAAATGTTATTTTTTTAAATGCTATTTATAATTAAAAGTGAATATTATTAATGGAATCCACACTATTGCATGCTTTTAGTTGGATTTATAAATGTTAATATAATTAAATGGATCCAATTAAAATTTTAAAACTGATGTCCATCAATTGCAAAAAAAAATAATAAATATTTCAAAAACCCTATAGATTTTAGTTGAAAAGTGTAAAATTTAAATTAAAAAAGCTTATTTTCTAAAAATTAATATTCTAGAAATTAATTTTCTAATAATTTTTTTGTAATGTTCGGTTAGAAGTAAAATATTTAAAACTTGCAAGTAACTAAATTAATTTGTACTGTAAAGTTAAATTTAAATTTATTTTAATAAAATATATAAAACAAATTTTGCTTGAATCTCACATTTAGGAATCGTTTTTGGTTGTCTAACATGGTTTATAGAAAATCAAAAGTAACTTTTGAGATTTAAAAGTTATTTTTGAAAATATTTGGATAATTTTGAGTAAATACTTTTAGTTTTCAAAAGTATTTTTAACTAAAGTTCTATTTGGTATAATTTATGTAAAGAAAGCTATTAACTGTAGAGTTTTTTTCAATAGAACTAATATAAGAAGAAAAAAAATTATTCAAAAGTTAATGAGTATTTGATTATTAGTTTAAAAAATATTTTTACTGTTTATTTAATATTATTTTGACTTTTTTATATAAGCTCAAATTAGAGTTTTTTTTTTTTTTTAAACTTAAAAAGCTTGAAATTTTAGCTTTTACATTTTGTTTTAAAAATTTTTGTAACCAAACATTGATTTTTTTTTTTTTAAGCAAAGGAATTTATGACAATCAATAAAGACTTTTTGCTAAAAAAAAGTCATATAAAGCAGAGATTAAAGCCAATGAAAAGTAATTTTTTTAAAAAGTACTTTTGCGAAAGGAAAAAATAAAAATGATCTCAAACAAAATTTTACCTTTCTTTATGATAATTTATGAAAATTATCCATATATAGAAAATTTTCACTTTTCATAGAAAAAAAATTCAAAGTCCCACTGCAATTTCCAAATGGAACCATATAAGAAAATGAATTCATAATTTAACCATTAGATGGATGGCATATCAATGTGGATCAGTAGTGTTGCATAGAATTATTTATTTATTGCTATTATTATTATTATTCTTTTCTCTTTTCTCTTCATTCAAATCCTGATTGGAGAAGACGCACCACCCAATTATTTGATGGGTCTCCATCATCTGCTTGTCAACGAATCTTCACTAACAAATCCAATAACTAATCATTTCTCAACTGCAATTCATCACTAGTTCGATTTAGTTAGATTATTTGTTTTTTTTTATTTAATTTATCAATTAGATAATAAAATGCAAAGAACAAATTAGGACAACGACACCATAGTCCTACATTATTGTTTGAAAATTAACACTACTAAAATGTTTTTGATTTTATCATTATTAATATTATCCTTGCAAGAAATTTATGCATCATTAACGTTTTGTCAAACTGATTGATCAATAAATGATGTATGATGTGGAATCAACGATATATGATTTATTCATAATTTGAGGTAGTATTTGAATGATTATAATGCTTCGGTGATTTGAAATTGACCTTTTTTTTTATGATTAATGCATTAAGTACTCAAAAACTCACGACCTCTCATGTCTGATCCCATTAAATAGTTCGTGTATAAATCCATTTCAAGTAACAATAAATACTTCGAGTATTGTGTCAACTTGTCTCTCATATCAAACTTTTTTCATGGCTACATTTTAACGTACGAAAACATAAAGGAAACAACTTGATGGTAAAAATATCATATCAAACTGGTGGAATTGTCTTGAACTTTCCATGAAGCTGGGAAATCTCTGACTTACAAACATTCATTGTTTTCATTAAGTTATTATTTTATATATAAAAAGGCAGTTAATGTATTTATTACTTTTTTAATATTAAATAGTTGAACATACCTTAATGCCCCTGGGCTTTAGCCAAACCCCACGATAAATAAAATGTCTCATAAAACGTTTCTTCTTATGCTTTCACCGTTTCAAAACACTAATTGCATCCTCAATTCTATGGCCTTTAACTTTTACATTTTATAAAGTTATTTCAACGGCCTAGCCACAAATATATCAACAAGGTTTTAAATGAAGCGGCTGGGATCGCAACCAAGCTGTTAAATGTTATGTTTTCTTCTTTTTTTTTTATCAAAGTTTAAACTTATGGCAAAACAGTAATGTCGATAATTATTAAAAAAAATAAAAAATAAAAGCAACTGAGCTGACAATTGTCATACTTTCTTATATTTTCTATTCAATTTCAAATCTATGATAAAACGACAATATCAATAATTATAAAATAAAAAAATTTAAATAAAAATGTAAGCAATAAATTATTATAACCACTGCTAGTTGCTTCTTTCTTCTACAAATTCTTTATGCTAGAATGAAGAATTTGATTATTTTATTAGTGACAAATTCTATATGCCAAAGTAAGATTCAATTGTTATACATGTCAGACCAAGATTCAATCGTACGTAACAATAAAAAGCTTAAATAAATTAAACACCGCAACAGCCGACTTGTTTTGATATTCGGTTTTTAAGGACAATAAGGGGTAGATCCCACCTTCTCAATAGGATCCTGCAGCTTTACCAGTGTCATCAAAAGCTTACGAACCTTTATTTTCATTGATTCCACCTCTTTCTTTGTATTTGATAGCATTGTGTCTTGTTTTTACATTCAAAATGACTAGCAAACCTTAAATGATTTCTTGTTGAGGTACTAAGTTTTGAACTAATCTTGTGATCCTTTCTCAACATAAAATTTGAAGTACAACATAAGACATCATGCATATACATGTACCATAATGAACTTTAATTACATGCAGTGCATCAGAATTCGATTTCGAAGTAGATTATCCCAAAGCCTTTTTTAAGAAATACTCCTTAAAAAAGAAAAAGGCAGAAAGAACCAGCAAATTTTCATTTAATTTCAAATTTAGAAACCAAATTCAAGGAGAGTAATCTTTCAAATTTTGAATTTATATTTACCTGAGTAAACATTTGGGGTGATATGTATTTAGACAAGGTCGTACATATTGCAAATTGATATTTAGTATATCCTCTTTATTTTCACCTTTATTACAAACAAATTAGCATGCATGGACACGTTGGGTAAATTATGACCCCTGCAGCAATTTAATCCTTGAGCCCTTCAGCTTCATTTTCATTAGTTGGTTGGAGCAAAATTGCAACACAGATTGGATGATAGAGATGGCAACATGTTGCACGAGCATTAGGAAAGACGTTGAAAGCAGCAGAAAAGAAAAGTTTAGAATTTATTTATTTATTTATTTTTTTTAAGTCACTTTAGTCAAAATTTTAAATTTTCGTCATATAAATTTAGCAAACTTAGATACACACTAATTAAGAATGAAATGAAACATAACAAAACAATTTTCCACAAGATTACATTAGTTTTGTATGATTAATTGATTTCATAAAATTTATTTATCAAAAATGCATAATCAGATTAAAGTGACAAAAAAACAACAGTTTAAGGAACAATATTGATATATATATATATATATATATTAGTTTATGAATTAAAGTACAAAATTTATAATAATTTAGAGGATTAAGTGTTTTTAATCCATACTTAGTTATTCAATTGAAAATAAAGTTTTTTTTCCCAGTCTTTTTGGATGAATACCATTGAAAAAAAGTTATCATAGTTTGCTTCCCATGGCGACTGAGACAATCAACCACCAAAATTGACTTTTATTTATTTGTATATTATGTGAGAATTTAATTAGCTTTTATCAAATAATTCGTTGTCCTATATTAGGTATTTAATATTAAAAAACAAAAATAAAAAAATAATTAAAATTAATACCACCATATATAATTTGCCAATCTTATATTTAAATAGTCAATGATAAAAATAAATTAGATAACACATTGATCATTACATATATATATATATATAATGAAAGTGCCAATAAAAAATTTATTTCATAACTATCTATACAAAGACAATCATATTATTGATCCATTGAATGGTACAAAAACATGATTTAATGCATTTCCATTTCCACGACATATATAAGCAAATATTTATTAGAAACGTTGAATGAATCGTGACCAGCTTTAATATGATTTATTAATTGTTGTGATCGATTAAGAGAGAGTGTGTATGTGCTTTTGAAGCTCTAATACGTCCTTTCAAAAAGCCAAAAAAATCTATAATCATGTTACTTTTAATAAGTGCGTAAAGATTTATAAAGATACATATTAAATACATTAATTAAAACATAAAATATCAAAAAAAAAAAAATAGAAGTGTTTTCAATCCTACATATCCAACAGTTTATCACTTATTTTATTAAGTACTTATTAACAAAAATGCTTTGGAAAATAAATGCTTTGAAAAATAAGTGCTTATTAAAAACATTTCCAAACATTCCCTAATTTTGACAATGCAAGGCTACTTTTTCTCCTTTTTTTTTTTTTTTACCCTTCGTACTCTTGTTATTTTAAATAATTGTTTTTGTTTACCCTTTTATGACATTATTTATGGCTAGGTTTTAGTTTGCTAAATGGATTTGAAAATAGTTTCCATATATTACATATAGTTGAAAAAGTAGATTGTATTAATACACAACATGTGAACCAGAGAGGTATACTTTTTTTGATTACACAAATATGTTAATACATCTAAATAAGTAGAACATGTAAGCACAAAAAAATACAATCAACCAAGAAAGCAGATGTGTTGAAGCAAATGACCTCCAGAGAAGAAATAGGCTCCAAAATTCCACTTATTCTTAACAAAGACAAATATGGTATATTCATGTAATCTAAATATTGAGTTAAAAATAAATAAATTAAATATAATTATATTATTTAATAAAGAAATTTAACAAATATTTTGGTAACTTTAATATTATTGATATTTTCCTTTGTACTGCAATTCTTCAAATTTTTTTAAGAAAATTTTGGATTTTTTACATGTTAATTGAATATACAAAATGTTTGTATTTGGTTTTATCAAAATATCAATTGCAGGTTAGTTAAATGTATTCACATGAAAATATGATAGTTTGTGTGAAAATTTAAAAAAAAAAAAAAATGCATGCATAAGCAATTAATATTTCAACAAATATAAGGATGTATTTGGTATGCATAACATATATATATACTAATCTTATTATTATGTTTAGTTTATCTGTGATTTTATGAATATCTATAACATGGGATTAAAACCAAAGAATAATTATTCATTCTAAAAACTTGTACATGGGATTCCTTCATTTCAATATGAATAAATTCTATATATATATATATATAAATATATATCCCTCTATCATATTTAAAACCCTGTTTGGGATTGTTTTTAGAGAGTGAAAATTCATTATCAGACGATCAAAAGCTAATTTAGATATTTGGTAAAATAAAAAAAAATAATTCTATAAGAATCTGGATGCTTTAAAAGTTGATTTTAAGAAGTAGCATATCTTCTTAAAGCATTCCTTATTTAAAATAGCTTACCTTTAAAAAAATAGGTTCAAAAAATTATTTATCTTGACTTTTTAATATTAAAATTGATTTTTCAAAATATTGAAACCTAAATAAATCTAAATGGATTATTCTACAATAAAAATTCATAAACAGATAAAAAATTAATTTTATTAGAATTGACATTTTTTGAAAGGATACAAAGTTAGTTGTCTTTTCCCAAATTTTCTATTTTTTTTTTAATGGATTCTAAAATCAGAAAAATCAATACAAATTATTACTGATTTTATCTTGACGCTTTATTTTATTAAATTCATATGTGTCAACATCAAACCTATATACCACTATTTACCAATAGTAAAAAAGAAAAAAAAAAATTTTCACAACCCTGTGCTTTTACTTCAGTGGAAAGTAAAAACAATTAATTAAAAGTATAGTATATAATTAGAATATATATATATATATTTTTTTTTTAAATTTTAAATATATAAAAATTTGAAATAGTTCTTAATTTAATAAGATATATTGATTGGTTTGTCTTTTAGGATGAGTATGATAGAGCAATTGATTAAGGGGTGCTCTTTAGGTGTAGAAAATCAGAAAAAACTAGCTCATGTCGGTGGAAATAGGGAAATAGGGAAAATTAATCCCTACGCGCTCCAATAAAAATTTTATTTATAATTTTTTTTTAAAGAATATAATTTTTTTTTTTAAATTATAGATTTCTCATCCAAATCTGAAATCTCTTTAAAAAAAAAAAAAAAGGAAAAAAAAAAGAGAAAATTCTCATTTTGCAGTGAAATCAAAGCACCAAAACAACGAAGACGACGACGACGATTCCGGATTCAAAAATTTCTTACCGTTCCCACTGTCTGAGAAACCAACTAGATATGTTTATATATATTTATATATAAAGGTAGTAAATATTCAACCAAGCTAAAGAAATAAGTAATATAGCAACCGAAGAGAGAAAAAAAAAAAATTAAAAAAGAAAAAACCTCTTTGCGTTCCTTTCCTTTGACCGAATCGAAGACGAGGAATCCTTTGGCTTATTTCATTTTCAGGTTTCTGAAAGCTCATCCTTACTTACGCCTTTATTTTTTCTGCCAAAAAAAAAAAAAAAAAAAGGTTTTTATGTGCTATACTTTTTTTTTTCTTTTTTTTTTTTTTGATCTTTGATTTGATTTCAGCTAAAGGGGCTTCGTTTTGCGTGGTTTTGATTAGTGGGTCGTATGCGTTTGATGTAGCTAAAGAAGCTTTCTTTCAATTTTTGGGAACTGGGTGTTGGTCGAGCTGGTAGTTTCCTGGACTAAATTGACCAGCTTAGTTGCAGTGAGTTGACCCAGATTGGTATAGTTTGCAGAGGTAAAATCTTTTTTATTTTATTTTTATTTTTTTTATCTCAAAATGCTGAATATTCTGTTGGGTATTGCTTTTTGACTGACTTGCTTTATGAATTGCCTCTTTGATTCCCTATTGGGTACATTCTATTCCTGTGTTTTAATGTTAGTTTTGGAATCGAAGTGCGTTTGAATCTTTTAGGGAAATTCTAAAAGAACCCAAATTTTTGTTTGACTCTGTTTGTGTTTCCTCTTCTGGAAGGAACATTTGAATCAAGCTGCTTTTATCACATGGAAGTTTGTTCTTTTGAGAAGCTTTTTCATTGCAGAATTCTTAAATCTAATGCAACTTTTGTCAATTGGGTTGGATTTTGGCATTTTTTTTTTTTCTCAGTTTTTCCATTTAATTGTCAATTCTGATTTTTTCCCCCTTCAACGGGTCTTGTTCAGTGAAAGGACAGAATTGGGTTGGCTGTAAAGGTGGATGGAGATTGTGACTTTAACGAACTCTGAAAACATTTGAAGCATCTTGAACTGCTAGTGTTTGTTAGAGTTCTGGGATTGGGATGGGCTGTGAGTGTTCCAAGCTCTACTGGTGTTGTTCGGACGCTGAAATAAATGGACCAGTTCCTGAGCCCCAAAGTGCTCGTAAGCAAACTCATTAATTGTGCCTTTTGTTTTTATTTATTGCTTTTTATGGAACAATTCTAATGCCTAAGTTTGCTTTTGACTTGTAGAAAATGAGGAGAAAAATGAACTTGATTTGCCCACATTTCATGAATACACGGTTGAGCAACTTAGGATAGCTACATCAGGCTTTGCTGTGGAGAATATAGTTTCTGAACATGGTGAGAAGGCCCCGAATGTTGTTTACAAAGGGAAACTTGAGAATCAGAGACGAATCGCCGTCAAAAGATTCAATAGATCAGCCTGGCCTGATGCTCGGCAATTTTTGGTAAATATATTCACATATTGGTCATACTAATGTGACTATTTTTAATCCTGAGGTTTGATTGTATTGACCCACATAAATAGTATTATATTTTATTTTCTAGCAAATTATACTACTTTTATTCGAGGAGTATGCCTTGATTTGTTTTTAACCTGGTTATTGAACAATATTGTACACTACTTGTTCAAATAATATATACTATTTGAACTCCCCCAATCAAATGAAAATTGGAGTGTTTACCTTGTGTAGATCAATATGTTCATTTTTGGGGCATGCATGGGTGGCATAGTCAATGTAAATGGTTTTTGGATACTTGCATATTATGGCATGCTCAATCATCTTGTGAAGATAGATCAAGCCTTGGCATGTGTGGTGGGAAATCATCTCTGGCAACCATTGAATGCTGTGATTTCGTTTAGTTTCTTTATGCTCTATAGATGTGGACATTGTGGTGAACTCTGCCATGTTCTTTTATGTTATCATTTATGAAGTTCAGCTTGTTTCATGATTGGAAATCTACATTGGGTTGAATTTTTAAGTCCAACTTTAGTGTTTTCTTCCATAGTGTTTGATTTTTTGTCATGAACTAGATATTTAATTCTTTGTTGATTGCATTACTTATCCAGCTGTTTTATATGGGTGTAATGGTGACATCATTCAGCCATTTTATATTGACTTGATGGTGGCATTAGATTTGTTCTTTAAATGGCTCAAAGCCCCTAATTACCTTGTATGCATATTACACTTAACAAAAGAACTCTTGTTTCACTTTCTCTTGAAAGTTGAAACATTAGCATTTTGTCCAATTTATAAAAATCTGTTAATGGAAAATTCTGAGTGTATAATAGTGTTATGGATCTTCTAATGGCTTGAACTCCCTGGTATGCTTGTCATATTCTGAAAAAACCAGTGCTCTTTTCATCCTCTATCTATCGAGATATCTGCAATTTATGCAATTACGAGTACATCTAAATGTAATATTCATCTCATTGCCCGGTTAGTTTTGTCATGGCTTTGTGACATTATTTTTATAATTTCAGGAAGAAGCAAGGGCTGTTGGTCAGCTCCGGAACCATCGATTGGCAAATTTACTGGGTTGCTGCTGTGAAGGAGATGAGAGGTTGCTTGTTGCTGAATATATGCCTAATGATACATTGGCAAAGCATTTATTCCACTGTAAGTCTACTGAACTCGGCACTTAACTGATGCCCTTCAATTACATTTAACTCTTGCGTCTTATTTTTTTCCCCCTGAGTTTCAACTATTCAGCACAGTACCATAGCTCTGTAATCATGGAATTAAATGTTATAAGCTCACTCTTTATAGCATTTACTTTTTTTGGTTGCCTATTAATAGCATGGTAGCTCTACGAAGGGTAGGTTCAAGTTGAATGATTAAATTAATATTAGGGCTTCGATTCTCACTTCCAGAAATAATGAGTTGCTTCAGCATAATCTTATATGATTATATTCCAAACGTCATTTTCAATTTTTTTGGCCCATCCATTTTAATCTTCTAGTGGTGTTTTCTGGTTTATGCTTTTATTTTTTCTTTCCATTTCCTTTTCATTTTATTGATGGATCATTGCATCACATAAAATCTTTGTCATTGAGATGTAATTTTTTGTTGACTTAGGGGATACACAACCTATGAAATGGGCGATGCGATTGCGGGTTGCTTTACATCTTGCACAAGCTCTTGAATATTGTACTAATAAAGAACGTGCCCTTTATCATGATCTAAATGCTTATAGAATTGTCTTTGATGATGTAAGTATCTTTCTATATTGTAACTTTACACTATATTTCCCCATATTATGTACTGTTGTTAGAGTCTGAAATTTAATGCTATCATTAAACCTCAGGATGGCAACCCTAGACTTTCATGCTTTGGTCTCATGAAAAACAGCAGAGATGGGAAAAGTTATAGTACAAATCTGGCATTTACTCCTCCTGAGTATTTAAGGACAGGTATTAATCTTATAAAACCAATCAAGCTTCCGGGATAAGGATGCTGCTATTTGGTTATGTTTGAGTTATTGACTGGTATTTTCAGTAAAGTGAAGTTTTCTATCAAATTGTTTTTTATTAACTCTGTGACCTGGAGCTTGAATCTGAGCCACTAACTATATATCACTTGGTTAATTTGTTATCCAAACTATTATATTGTTTTTCTTTATTTCTTTATTTATTTTTTTATACTTTTCCCGGTGAGTAGTTGGGCAGGTCAGAAGCTTATCTGTTGTGCAGGATCTCCGAAATATTTACAGAATTAGATCAAGTTCTTGATCGGCCCACTGTATTTACTTATTTGATTTTTATGTCAACCTAGAGAATAGGGTGCGCCTGACTTGCTGAAGTCTATGATATTTACACATATGTAAAACTTATCACACCATACTATCTTTTTTTTTGTCCCCTGCTAAAGATATATGTTGTGATATAGAAATAAACTTTATTGTTCCCTATATATTTCTTTGCTTATGCACCGTCTGTGGATCATTGTTTGGTCAACCTTTGGATACTTTACACTAATAAGTGTAGTAGTCACATTTTTGGTTCTGTTGATTCATTGCTCAAGATAAATTTTCTTGGTGCAGCATATACTTCCAATTTCTTATCTTGTGGCTTGTGGATGATGTTTATTTTTTGTATACGTTATGCCCTGGTACCTGAAATCTCATTTTTTCTGTAGGAAGAGTTACACCAGAAAGTGTAATGTATAGTTTTGGTACGCTTTTGCTTGACCTTCTCAGTGGAAAGCATATTCCTCCAAGCCATGTAAGTGACATTAGCAAATAAGGTTTTAGGTATAACAAATTAATTTACTGTTGTGGTGTTTTCTTGTACACTTATCTAGTTTACAGTTAATTTGTTGTTTACTCTATGCTCTAAGCTCTCTTTTAACTTCCATGCTTCTCCTTGCTCTCACCCAAAGTTCTTACAAGTATTATTTATTCATTGACAAATAATATAATAGGACCCCACACATTAAATGTTAGAGCTTTTTGTGTTTTAAAAGGTATTCTGGTCAAGTTCTTTTTGTATGATTGATATTAATAGTACTAGCTCAGTGTGTCTCTTGACTTCTGAATGGTTTAGTGGAATTGTCTAAATGACTGGAGTAATATTTCCTGTAGTCATGAATTGTTAAGATCTTTGAACATTCAGTTCTAAATTCAATATTAATGCACCTCTCATATTCCAATTACATAATGATACAGGCGCTTGATCTGATACGAGACAGGAATCTTCAGATGCTAACAGATTCTTGTTTGGAAGGTCAATTTTCAAATGATGAGGGTACTGAGTTAGTACGTTTAGCTTCACGATGCCTACAATATGAGCCCAGAGAACGCCCTAATCCAAAATCTTTAGTTGCTGCTTTAATTCCTCTTCAGAAGGACACTGAGGTTGGTTTGTCTTTTCTTTCTCAGTGGCATGCATTTGTTGATATTTCTTCAATTCCCAACATTTTCCTTTCAGAGGCAGCAGCCTATTAAAATTCATTAATTTACAAGAGAAAGGAAATTAAGACATGTTAATGAAATTATGAGAATTAGTAAATGTGATGTACAATCATTTTATTTTATCCTTGTCATCATTGTCAACAGTAAATCATTCTTGTTCATTGGCTTTTGTTTACATTAAAGGTGAATAATACATTTGTATCTGGACTGAGCGTTAGGTAAATTGTTCCGCAGGTTCCTTCTCATGTGTTGATGGGTATCCAACATGGTGCTACAGCTTTACCTCTATCACCTCTTGGTGAAGCTTCTTTAAGAATGGATTTGACAGCAATACATGAGATCTTAGAAAAGCTTGGATATAAGGATGATGAAGGTGCAGCAACTGAGGTATGTTTCTGATTTAACCAATTTATTGATAACTAAATTGGTCTTTAGTCTTATCGTGCCATGTAGGTAAATCCTTGTTTCAAAAATCAGCTAACATACTAGTGCCTTGAGTAGGGAATAATCTCCGTCTACTAATTATTGGTTTTTTACTTGCAGCTTTCATTCCAGATGTGGACCAACCAGATGCAGGAGACACTGAACTCAAAGAAGAAGGGTGATGTAGCTTTCCGTCACAAAGATTTCAGAGCTGCGATTGAGTGCTACACGCAGGTCAAATTTGGCTTACTTCTTCTTTCAATTGCTTACCTGCTATAAATTTCTAGAATTGGCAATCAATCTTGCTGACTGAAACTTGAATCACCACACAAAGTTATAGGTCTTATTGACTATGATAATGTCTGTCAGTTTGGTTGAACTGAACCTGGCAAGGCTTGTTTCGAAAAAAAAAAAAGGGGCCAAGCTGCCTGAACTCATCCTGCTGTCAAAAAGAGTATAGCTATTGGGCTGTGTCTGGGATGCCCCATATAATTATATAATGAGATTCAAGAATAGGGGAGTGTAAGTGGCATTAATAACTGCACCAAACTTGTACAGCACCAACGTTAAAACCATCTGTTTGGCACCACCCACCAAGTTCTGCCATGGGCTTATTCTCCTTAAAATCCATACCCTATCCTAATATTCAGCTGTTCAGACATGTACTGTCATTGTTCGCGTATCCACAAAATCATGAGACTTCAGTGGAATTATATCTTGTCATGAGGGTTTTTGTAGAATCACAAAGTAGAGCATCTATATGGGCATGTTATTGTATTATTATTAGATTGATAGAGTTGAGGCATTTGATATTATCTTGATGAGTAAATTTCCTGCTGAAGTTAAATAAAACATGTGTTATGCATGCTTATGATATAAAGACTCTTGACTTTGTCCTGGTTAACGTGGTTGCGACCTGAATTTTGCCCGATCTCAACTTCAGGCTAAAAGTCTTACTCAACATCACATTTCCTTCTCTAACAAAAAGTTCAGTCAGAATCTTTTGAGCTGAATACCAACTTGGTCTACCTTGACTAATTGGTATCCTTGACATTATTCAATCTCAAAGTTCTTTTTTTGGGGAGTAATCAAGGTGGAAAATATTTTTTGAGAAATAAATAAAAGAATGCATCCTCAAGAAAGTGATCTTTAATGGTTTTCAGTTAATTTTGTGATTCCATCAGAGAGACATTTATCCTCAAAACATTCTTTCATATTGAGATTTGTGGCATCTGATATTTCTTTTGTTTGACTTGCAGTTCATTGATGTTGGCACCATGGTTTCCCCAACCGTTTATGCACGCCGTAGTCTGTCTTATCTTATGAGCGAAATGCCAAATGAAGCCCTTAACGATGCGGTACAAGCCCAAGTGATTTCCCCTGTTTGGCACATGGCATCCTATTTGCAAGCTGCAGCTCTCACTGCACTGGGGAGGGAAAACGAGGCACAAGTAGCCCTCAAAGAGGGTTCTGTCCTTGAAAATAAAAAGACAGCATCTGCTTGAAAAGTAAAGGATGAAGGTTAAAATTAAATCTCCTTTCCTTATATTTTGAGATGCTCTTTGCTGAAAGATGAGCGCAGGTTGCAAACACAAGCATGTCAATGTTTTGGCCAAGTGATCGAACAAAGGTTTCATCAAAACTTAAAAGCAGAGCTCAAGAGTTATGGAGAGAAATGATCATAATCATCTGTATGCATAACCGGTTCATTTGTTGTCATCTTGAAGCATTCTTTTACAACATTATTGGATGGGGTTGGTTTTGGTTAATTTGGTGGGAGTAGTTTGGGACACTACAATTATTGTTTGTGACAAATTTTTTTCCCTGGTTTGCTGTTAACTGAAAAATGTTTCAATACCCAAAAAAAGGAAAAAAAAAAAAAAAATCTTGGCAAATAATTTAGATGCAAATAAAAAGAAGAAGAAAATATTGTATTTTTGTAAAGGATTCAAAATGTTGTTTTAATGTTGCATTTAAAAGGGTGATGAAAGAATGTTTATGCCATTGTCATGCTGCTTCTTGTAATTTTATGTACAGAACCTTTTGTCATGGCCACTTACATTGACATGGAAATTGGTTGCTCTGTGTGCTATTATTGCTTGTCGATAAGATTGTTGTTCAATTCAAAATCTAAAATGAAATTTGAAAAAGCCAAAAGGAAAAAAAAACATTAATATAAATGGCCAAACAGGGTTAATCCGATTACCTTTCAGATTTGCAGTCAAATACGCCACCCAGTCACTAAGCTATGGAACCTTTTAATATAATAAAACATTAGAAAAAATATTCTGACCATAGCAGGCTCGACCCCACAATTCAAAAAGCCAATCAGAAAAAAAGGCCGCCTCTTGTGATATGCTACTCTCCCAACCATTGTTCGATTGCCATGCTAATTCTCTCCGTTTCATCTCTTACCTTGTTCAACCTATAAGACAAACAACCAGTCAAAAAAATGGGTCGCCACTTGTTACATGCTACTCTTCCACTTTCTGTTTGATTCCCACGTTGGTTTTGTCCGTTTCATCTCTTTGCTCTTTCAAATTTATTTTTCAACAAGATAAGCATATTTTAAATGTTAGGAAAGATGTTGGAACCCTGACAGGCTCGACCCCACAATTTTAAACAGCTAGCTAGAAAAATGGGCAGCTCTTTTTATATACTACCTTAACAACTCAGATTTTAAAAAAATTCCTACGATTTAAAGGGATATTCAATTTATGTTTTAATAGATATTATAAAAATTCATTAAAATTTAAGAAGTATGTATTCAATTTATAATTTAAAAAACTTTAAAAGTGTTTAGAAGTTTATAGATATTTGATTTAGATTTTAAAGGAGTTCATATAAGTATAATGATATTCAATTCAGATTTTATAAAAATATATTAAAATTTAAATATATTCGATTAATATTTTGTAAATTTTTTTAAACATATACAAGTATTCAAAAAGTCATTAATTTTAAAATATTTTAAAAAATTATGGATTTTAATAGATTTGAAAGGATTTTAAAAATAAAATTGTGAATAAAATTGTCAATATAAAATCCAACTTTGACTTTAAAGATTTTGTTGGATTCTTATAAATTCTTTATGAAGTTTATAGAATTCCATAACAATTCATACTTTAAAGTTTATGACGTATTTTAAATCTATTAAACTCTAAATTGAATATACCCTTAATGTATTTAACTAGGATTTGGTAGAAGTTTATTAAAATTTAAAGGTATTCAAAAAGTTATTGATTTAAAAATATTTTGAAAAATGATGGATTTTAATTGATTTGAAGATATTTTAGAAATGAAATTGTGAAAAAAATATATCAATGTGATATCCAGCCATAATTTTCAAATATTTCATTGGATTCTTATAAATTTTATACGGAATCTGTGAAATTTTATAACAATCCATTAAATTTTTTAAAATTTATATTTCCTTTTAAACCCATTAAATTTTAAATTAAATACACTTTAATTACATTAATAACAAATACATATCAACTAGCAAAATAAAAAGGAGGTCTAAAATGAAGGTGTAAAAATTCATTCTTATATATATATATATATATATATATATATTTTGTTTGTTTGGATGCTCAACCATACTAATGCCAATTTTCATTTTAATGTGTGGTACAATGGAGTACATAAATTTCAAAAGTATAATAGAATGCTAAAGCCTAAAATTGGATAAATGATAACGCTAGATGTGGACATGAAAGAAGAGGATCATATTCCAACAATCTAAATTGAAGAAAACAAGAGGATCATCTTCTCTTGTTTGTGTCCAAGCTCCTCTTGTAACATTTGCAACCAGATCGCATATTTGCTAGCTTGCGAAGCTGCAATATATTTTGTTTCCATTGTAAAATTAGCCACAACAGATTATAGTTTTGAAATCCAGTTTACAGCTTTTTCAGTAAGAGTAAACACATATCCTGTGGTGGACTTGCTTTTGTCAATATCACCTGCATAATCTGAATTAGCATAGCCTCTAACAATAAAGTATGATCCTCTATAATATAATGCAGCATTTGAGGTACCCTTCACATACCTCAGGACCCTTTTCACAGCACATCAATGTTCTATACCAGGATTTTCCATGTATCGACTAACTATTCCTATTGCTTGTGTAATGTCTGGTCTTGTGCATACCATAGTTAACATTAAGCTATCCACTATTGATGCATATGATACTCGAGACATTTCTATCCTCTCTTTTTCATTACTAGGACTCATACATGAGGATAATTTGACATTAATTGGAAAGGGAAAAAATTGGCTTATAATTTTGCATGTTGAAATGCTGCAAAATTTTCTTCAAGTAGTTCTTCTAAGAAAGCCAAATCTTTCTATTATTTCTATCTTGGTAAATTTGCATCTCTGAAATCTTGTTTGCTAGTCCCAAATCCTTCATTTCAAACTCCCTAGTCAATTGTGCCTTCAAAACCTTAATATGATCTTTGTTGGGGCTTGCTACAAAAAAATCATCAACATACAACAGCAAAATAATGAAACCACCATCACTAAAGTCTATTGTATCCAAGGTCATGATGAAGGAATCAAATCTCTTATACCAATATCTTGGGGCCTATTTGAGATTGTTTAGAGATTTGTTCAACCTGCAAACCATGTTCTCCTTTCCTTTTTCTTCAAAACCTCTTAGTTGGAGCATGTAAATCTCTTCTTCAAGTTTTTCATGAAGGAATGCAATTATCACATCCAACCACTCTAAATACAAGTCAAATGTAGCACACATCGCTAGGACTACGTGAACTGTTGTAAGTCAAACAACATGAGAGAATATCTCATTGAAATTAATACCTTCTCTCTGAGCAAATCCTTTCACCACCAACCTAACATAATATCGCTCCACTTTGTCATTGCTATCTCGTTTGATCTTGTAGCCTCATTTGTTGCTAATAGCCTTCCTTCCTTATGACAATGAAATAAGATCCCATGTCTTATTTTTATAGAAAGCTTTAATTTCTTCTTGCATTGCTGCCATCCATAGAGAAGCTTCTGGGGTTTTGTAGCCTTCTGGAAAGTTGATGGCTCTTCATCTTCTGTTAGTAGACAGTATGAAACGTTTCCCTCCATGTATTTGAGTTCGAAGCTAGTTCTCTTCTCTCCCTAATTGACCATTGAACTTATGGAGTTGCAAACTCAGCTTGCTCTTGTTCTTCATGCTCTGGTGCTACTTCAAAAATATCTAAGACTTTTTGTTCTTATCTTTCTTTACCTTGAGCTATAGTAGTCTTTGGTTTTTCCTTTGAAGTACTATCATATTCGATTTTTGTATTTTATCTTTTATAAATATTACATTTCTACTAATTATCATCTTATGGAAAATGGGATCCCACAGACGATATCCCTTAACGCTATCAAGTTTTGATATTTTTGGGTGTTTTACATAACATAGGCAAGACTTTCAAATGTCTGTAAGCGAGATTAATTAGCTGGCTTACCAGTCCACATCTCCATCGGCATCTTCAGATCAATTGCCATTGATGGTGACTGATTGATCACATAGCAGGTTGTCTTAACTGCTTTTGCCTAAAATGACTTGGCCATCATCGCAATCCTCAATGTTGTTCTTGTCCATTCTAACAAGGTTCTATTCATCCGCTATGCTATTCCATTTTGCTGTGGAGTGTATGCCACTGTGAACTGCCTCTTGATACCTTCTTGTTGACAGAACGTATCAAATTCTTCACCAATATATTCTCTTCCATTATCCGTCCTTAAACACTTGACCTTCTTCTTGGATTCATGTTCACCTATACTTTAAATATTTTAAAAACTAGAAATACATCTATCTTTCTCTTGATTGGATACACCTAACATCTTTGGAGTAATCATTACTAAACAATACGAAATATCTTGCACCTCCTAGGGAAAAAACTTGTGCTTGTCAAACATTGAAGTGAATCAGCTCTAAGATAGCTTTGCTTTTAGCATTAAAATTGTTGAACTTTAACTTGTGCTGCTTACTAGTAACATAGTGCTCACAGAAGGGTAATAAAACCTTTTTGAGCCCTGGAAGAAGCTTTTGTTAAGCAAGAATCTTCAAACCTCGTTCCGATATGTGCCCAAACTTACGGTGCCATATCATTATTGACTTTTCTTTAGAACTTGCCGATGCTTCTCCTTTAAGCATGTATAAATTTGCAGGTATCTTTTCCGCTTTCATCACCACAATCGCACCTTCAATTATTTTTATGATCCCATCTTGAACATGGGTTTTTCACCTACTATTATCTAACTGTCTCAAAGATAATAAATGTGCTTTAGTCCTTTCACGTAATATACATTTTGGATGGTGCAAATCGTACTGTCATACATCTTTAATTTGATAGTATCAATACTAGTGATCTCCAAGGCATGATTGTCTCCCATGGACACAGATCCTCCCGAAATAGGTTCATATTAGTCATTGGGGGTTTATATGTCATGTTGCTCCACATCAGCGAATATTTTTCTGCCTTTTGCAACTATTGTTGCTTCGCTGTATAACATTTCACCATCATCCGAGGTACTTGCTACACAACCTTGAACTTTTAATGACTTAACACCTTTTCATTTTGCTTCTTCGTTCTTTTTTAGATGCTAACACTCCTTCTTTTAGTGTCCTTTCTTACCATAGTGATGACATTTGACATTCTTTTTACTTCTAGATTTCGATCTACTCTAACTTCAACTCCCACTGGGGCCAAGTTCGGTTGATCTCCCTCTTATCATCGTCATAGCTTCAACATGTTGTAAGCTTCCCAGTCTATCTTCTCTGCTCTTGCATCAACTTTCTTCTTAAAAAACTGCAGCTGCAATATCATTGAAGACTAAAATTTCTATGTTGTTGGTTAAGTTGACAATGAATTGATCATATGAATCAGGTAGACTTTGAAGTAGAATTTCATCTCATTCACCCCTGTATATGTTATGCCCCATTGTTGTGAGTTGTAAAAATAACGTATTGAGGGTGTTGATGTGGTCAATCACAGTAGTTAACTCCATCATCTGAACAGTATAAAGCTTCTCTTTAAGAATATTTTATTGTGTAGTGATTTGGTCTCGTACAATTTTGTCAAAGTATCGCATATCTTTTTTGCTGTCTTTTTCTCCACTACACTTGGCAATACCTCATCGGCTAATGCTAAGTGTAGATTAGCAATAGCATTGCCATCCATCTCATTCCACTTGCCATCATCAAGGATTTCTGCTGGCCTATGTTCAATTGCTGCCAAGTAGTTATCTTTTCTCAAATCTACTTTTATTCTTATTTTCCACAATGAAAAATTATTCCTATAAACTTTTCTATTTTGTACTTCGCCGCCATTATTAAAGGTGTCTCTTTTCCACTAACTAAATCTGACTATAGCACGAAAAACTGGCTATGAACTTGGCTTTGATACAACTATTAGAATATTATGGTATGGGACACACAATGACAGCTAAAGTAGAAATTATAAAAATGAAAAATTTGTAAGAAAAATACTCAAATAAAATACACGCAAAGCAATAGGCAATTGTAGAAGGATTTTATTATAGCAAAAGAATATAATAATTTCTCTTTGAAATAACGAAAGCATAATTGACGATACCCTCTCTCTTATAATAGGAGAAAACACATATTTTCTTTTACAAAGGAAGATACAAGTATTTAGGAAAAACCCTTTTAAAATTCTCTTTCTGATACTCTCATTCTTTCTCTCTATTTCTAAGTATTTCTCACAAAAAAAAAAAAAAAATGGAATGAATTTGCAAGTTGCGGAGATGCATAAGGCGGTAGAAACTGGCGGTGGAGTGTTTAAATTGAAGTTGTATTCTCTTGTTCCAAGCTGTCATGACAGCTTGATTTTATTTATTTATTTTTATTAATTACCAGCCTTCCCACTGCCTTAATCAAAGGCTTAATGGTTAAGGAAAAGTGGCTTTACCACCACAATATTGTCTTTCCAATATAATTCTTAGGGTACATAATGTTATAATTGTTTAATTTAATATACTTTTCATCCTTTTGTTTTTAATCTACGTGTTCATTTCTAATGTATCTCTAAAATATCTAAATGAAATATATAAATTGCAAGCATATCAAATGAAGAACTTAAGATAATTATAATATGAAATTACACTCATAGGTAGATATATTATGATGATCATAAATTCCTCACAACATATAAGTAAGAATGCCAATTGATCAACATAAAATCCCTTTATTCACAACCTCATCAAGCACAAAAGAATGTAAATCCAACCCCCATATTTTCTGCTATATACACATACACACATAATATATATATATATATATATATATATGCATATATAAACAAAAATCAAAAGCTTTTTCTTCAATTCTCCAGCAACTCTCCTTCATCATCATACTCTCCATCATCCTCTGCCACAGCATCTTGATATTGCTGGTACTCGGAGACCAAGTCATTCATATTACTCTCTGCTTCTGTAAACTCCATCTCATCCATTCCTTCACCTGTATACCAATGCAAGAAAGCCTTCCTCCTAAACATGACAGTGAACTGCTCAGAGACCCTCCTGAACATCTCTTGAATGGATGTGGAATTCCCCATGAATGTGGAAGACATGGACAATCCAGTTGGAGGAATGTCACAGACACTTGATTTAACATTGTTTGGAATCCATTCAACAAAGTAAGACGAGTTCTTGTTCTGCACATTGATCATTTGCTCATCAACCTCTTTTGTGCTCATTTTGCCACGGAACATGGCAGAGGCAGTGAGGTAGCGGCCATGGCGGGGATCGGCGGCGCACATCATGTTCTTAGCATCCCACATTTGCTGTGTGAGCTCAGGGATGGTGAGAGCTCTGTAGTGTTGGGAGCCACGGGAGGTCAAAGGTGCAAAACCAACCATGAAGAAGTGGAGGCGTGGGAAAGGGATGAGGTTCACTGCTAGCTTTCGGAGGTCGGAGTTGAGTTGGCCAGGGAAACGGAGACAACATGTTACTCCACTCATGGTTGTTGATATCAAATGGTTCAGATCTCCAACTGCAAATTCAACACCAAAATTCACACCAAAAAAAAAAAAAAAAAAAAAAATTATTTCCTCATCTTATTATGTTAGTTTTAGAACTTCTATTTTTTTTTTTTTTTAACCAATACTTTGTATACCGGCTGATAGTAAGCAAATAAAATAATGTATATAAGCAATAAGATTCATGGTTGAGTTGGATAGTTTCTATTTGCATGGTTGGATAGAGTTGGATTATTCTAACATAGGACCTAATTTTCAGGATTAGGAAAAGAAAAAAAAAAAAAAATTGCAAATAAAGTGGGGAAAAAAATAAATAAATAAGACTAACAACTAGGGTTGGTGAGCTTGAGAGTTCTGAAGCAGATATCGTAGAGAGCTTCATTGTCAAGGACCATACACTCATCAGCATTTTCAACCAGCTGATGAACAGAGAGTGTGGCATTGTAGGGCTCAACCACAGTGTCAGAGACCTTAGGGGATGGAAACACAGAGAAAGTCATCATCATCCTATCAGGATATTCTTCTCTGATCTTTGATATCAACAAGGTCCCCATTCCAGACCCAGTTCCACCTCCCAAAGAATGGCAAATCTGAAACCCTGTCAAATACAAAGACAACAAATAAATAATTACATAAACGCATTTCAGAATTTCAACAGAGCATGTTATATACAAGAAAAGAACAATGATCTATTTGCGTCATGCAAATGAAAAAAAAAAAATTGAATCTTTTTCTTGTATACATTTATATATATACCTTGTAGGCAATCACAGTTCTCTGCTTCTTTTCGAACAACATCAAGAACAGAATCAATCAGTTCAGCACCTTCGGTATAATGGCCTTTAGCCCAATTGTTTCCAGCTCCATTCTGACCAAACACAAAATTATCAGGCCTGAATATTTTCCCATAAGGACCTGTACGCAAGCTGTCCATGGTACCTGGTTCGAGGTCCATTAAGACTGCTCTAGGTACATATCTACCACCACTTGCTTCATTGTAGTAAACATTCACTCTCTCAAGTTGAAGATGTGAATCACCTACATAGTTTCCAGTGGGGTCAATTCCATGTTCATCACAAACAACCTCCCAGAATTTGCTACCAATTTGGTTGCCGCATTGCCCAGCTTGAATATGGAGGATTTCTCTCATTTCTCTCCTCGTCTTTTTGGATTTTCTTTGATTCTCTAGAACCAACGGAAAAAAAGGAAAGGTTGAGAAATGTGATGTTATGGGGCAAGAAAGGATGCAGTATTGATGGGGTTTTTGTAGTTGCACTTAAAAACGAATAAAGAGAGGAAAATTTTAAAGCTTGGATGAGATTGATATTTTTTTTCCTGTCTTTCTAGAATAATAATAATAAAGTTTTCAATTAATAATTTCATATGGGTTTGTTTTTAGATGGAAGGTATGTCAAACTCCAACAATGAGTTGTGAGCTGGATATGGATGGTGACAACAAGATGCACACTTAGTTCTTCTGGCTTGTTTCTATCAAAATTTACCAACCAATCCCTTCCAATTTGATATCCCATCTGTCATTAAGATTCCAAAAATGCCATTTCTTTAGTTGGTGATCTGGCTTTTCCTTACTATACCCCAAGGACTTTTATTTATTTTTCATATGTAAATCTACATATTGATTTCTTATTATTATTATTATTATTATTGTTTTTTGTTTTTTGGAAAAATATCCAACATGTAGCAATAGGTTGCTCCCACTTTTGGATCTACTTTTTTTGTACTTGTAATATTTTCTCAACTCTAGTTTTACAATAAGTACACTAATATCATATTCATAAAGCTATCTGGTTGGTTTTCAGAGAGTTTAGGTGAGCTGTTAATATATAGTAATTAATTAAATAAATGATTGGACCTATTACCCACAAAGTGTACATGAAGAAAATGCTAATAACAAAAGAAGATTTAGCATTCCTTTCAGCATCAATTATAAAAAGGCAAAGAATTATGATATAGAAAATTGAATGGCAAAAAGTATTTATAGTTGATGGAATGCAACAGTTAATTATTATCATGTGGGAGTGTTAGAACTAATTTGATGAAAGTGGGTATATGAATTTGATATTATGCTGTCTTTTAATACTTCATACGAATATACAAATTACATGATAGTAAAATACACACATTCCTCCAATAGCATAAGAATTTAGACTAAAGTAAGAAAAAACCCATATTCCAACTGCTAAAAATTTTCAATAAAGAAATACAAAATAACTTGGAATTTTGTCGGTCAAAAGTGTTGGAGATAAGGTGGTTATACCATAACAATCATGATCATGTGATTGTGTG
The DNA here is from genome assembly GCF_031755915.1 of Ziziphus jujuba. Classification (NCBI taxonomy): domain Eukaryota; kingdom Viridiplantae; phylum Streptophyta; class Magnoliopsida; order Rosales; family Rhamnaceae; genus Ziziphus; species Ziziphus jujuba. The sequence continues at coordinate 27,488,327 of NC_083384.1, forward strand.
AATGAGAATTGAAAATCAAGTTAGGTAAACTGGGGGGATATAATTACATGGGATGCATGAATATAAAACCCATGGAGAAGCAAGAGATGCGAGAGGTAGGAAGATGCCATTATTGGAGGCATGAGATATCCCTGTCCGATTGTCTCTATTTGAACCTTTCTCTCCAGCACCTCACGAGGGCAATTGGAATCCAATGTAGAACATACGTATATATATATATATATATACACATATATATATCCCATTTATTTAGTAGCAGTAGAGGAGAAAGGAATAGAATCCTACCAGTACAAAATTTCCAATCTCCGCAACCTTGATCTGCATTTTTCACTTGGGCTTTAATACGCTCACATACCATTAGCTGCTAGAAGTGATATAGAAAGTCCATGTAACTAAGTCCACGGGGTAGTTTAATGGCAAAATTACTCTTTTTTTTTTTTTTTGACAAAAGTCTAGAGTTTGAATCCCTCCACCTGAAGATTAAAAAAAAGAAAAAGTGTATTTAACTAATATTTCCTAAATCATCAACAAATGAAATAAATTAAAGAGGAAAAAAAGATAAAAGAAAAAGGTGGAATTATGTTGAGATATTTTTGAGAGATAATAATGTGACATATGTGTTTCCACAGACTGGTGGTGTTAGAGCATAGTTTTCAATGCATGGAGAAAAAGAGTAAGATGACTTGTCAACATCCAAATTATCACCACATAATGCTGGGATGTTCCCTTCACAGCAGCCACTAGCACCATCATTTCAGTCACAGATGCATTCTATGCACCTAACCCTAAACGTCTCCATCTTCATCTCTCTCAAGTAGCAATTGTTCTTTACCCCAATATTTCGCTTATTGACTATCCAAATTGAGCATATACAGCCAGATTTACAGCAATATTTTGAGTAACTTGTTTGCATATATATAATAGATATAAGTTTTACCACGCATAAGCACAATCCATAGTCCTATTAGGACAATTTAATAACTCAGATAATGATTTTAAATTGAAACTTTCATATAAAAAATTATATATATATATATATATATATATGATTTTTCTTCTATGCAGAAAAATGTGTAAATAAAAATATACATTGTTTCGTACAAAATTTTGTTTAAAATTCTCAGATGAGAAAATTACCCTACAGATGTATATTTGCTTGAAGCACATATCTCTACAGCATGTTTGAAGCACACGCAATATATATATTAGTGGATACATGTCTCTACAGCATGTTGTCATTACAACATTTCTGCGAGGGAAACAAGGGCACATGGCACATGTTGATAGCCACATGACTTCAGCATGGAACCCAACAAAATATGATATATAGGCAGCAGCCTAATATCCCAACGTTATATCATATAAATATGAAAGGAAACAAAATAACAAAATTTTTTTTTGAGGGGATAAGCATGGTGAGGCAGATACAAGGCACAAATGAAAGAAAATATTTTCTCTGTTTCTAAGTTTAATTGGAGAATTTTAAGTAAAAAGAAGAAATAACATATAAACCATTAATACGCATTTTCTCAACTTCTCTGGTTTAATGAATACTATTTTCTTCTTGTCCAAAACTTTTTGCTGCAATACCTCATGATCATTGGGAAAGAAGACACCAATGGAACATGCAAATTGAATGGGAGATGGAAATTGAAAATTTCATATTAGTTCTGTCAAATTTGATGCAGAGCAAAGAGGATTGAGGTAGATCTTTACTCAAACAAAAGTCCAAGAAGAAGAGGTCCTTATGTTTTAAGAATATAAAAAAAAGTATCGATATATTTAATTTTTTTTATTTTTTTATTTTTATTTATTTTTTTTTCCTTGGGTACCCTTCTTTGAGAATCACATGAGAAGTCCCATCCCAAAGATTTACATCACAATTTATTCCCGTGAGATGTAGTGTGTAACCACAAGTTGAGATACGCTAAGAAAACAGAAGCCAGGATTACACCTGAAGGATCAATGAGGTTTACACACAAAAACAAAAGATTCTGATTCACCACCTTAGTAGAGTAGCTCCTCAAACACAGGATCTATATTTTGTCCCCATTTCCCATTATACAACTCCAGTAGCTTCTCAGCGGGTGTTACACCTATATAATAAACATAAAATTCATCACTGTTTCGTATTTAAAAAACTTATCTCATCAAACACGTATATAAAAAAATTTATATATTAGTGGTTTCTATATAAAGCAACTGATATTGGCCATACAAAAATGTTCTCTAAAAGGGAAATCTACTCCAATTTGTCCATAGTGCATAATCATTCTATATGGCAATTGGCAAAGATCATCTTTAAATATACTAAAGCCTAATATTTTTACTTCCCTTCTTCAGTATATTTAGGCACTGGTAGCAAGAACTCAAGTCTAAATGTCAGTTAAAAGAAGCTGCTATATTCTTGGTCTTAAACTGGCAACTTTCGAAACTGAAACTTTTTGTTCTTTTCGCAGAGGGAAGAGAAGGGTGAGGGGTTGTTTTGTTCAATTAAAGAAATTCATATTTTCCACTTCATATGCTAATTTACATTCTGTATTGCAGTTAGCTATAAATCCAGTTTTCCATAATTCAGTTTCAAATGATACCAGTGATGTTTGTGCTGTAAGCGACTTTCATTTCCTTGTGCAACAAACGTTTTCGTTACAACCTTAATTTCTGACTTATATGGCGATTAATTTGGTTTTTCATCTACTTCGATGTTTTTTATTCATTTATTTTCAAACAAACTGAATACTTTTCCTTTCATTTCCTAAGGGTTTCAAAGTCATTCATCGAAATGCTAATCTACTTTAAAAATGCAACTAAACAATTAATACCTCTTCTCTCATTCAGCGGATACAGCTTGTGAATAAAGTAAAATTTATGCTTACCAGAATTTCATTAGGAAGCATACACTAGTTATATATTTCCCCTAAAATAAATATTTTAACTTTCAAATAGCTAAGATTAGCTAAACACTGATAAAATCTCTATGATATCCTGAAATGGTCTGGTCCATAGGCTCACAGCATAGCATAGGTGTATCTGAGTGTGTGTGGAGAGGTGCTTCCAGCAGGATTTTTTTCTTTTATTTATTTTTTCTTAAAGCTTTAAGCAACAAATGCTAAACCTTGACAAAATAGATATAACAGCTTAAAATAGCTTCAGTTTACTTACCTGTTCTAACCACCTCGGCCACCTCATTCAAGAAACCTGACTCCTTAAACCCTCTCCGTTCCAGACCATCCTGCAACAGAATGTCATTAACCCAAAAGAAAAATAGATGAGGACGACAGGAGAAAAATCAGCAGTGCAATTTACCTTTGCCAACTTCAAAACATCTTCTGCAACATGGCGGAGCAAGCCATCACGGAATGGTGTCTTTAGACCAGTCACTGGCACCTGATAAAAAAATTTGTAATATAGATAAAATACAAGGAGGATGTAAATGGCCCATACCATTGTTCACTTAAGAAAATCAATACCATGAGCACCAACTTTTTGGATACCAACTGATGTGGTATTTTTTTATTGACATATTCAAGGCTCATTTCCATGTTTATAGGTTCATATTAATTTGTAAACCATTCATCTACTGCCACATCAGTTGGTGTCTCAAGTGTTGGTATCCATAACAGTATTCAAGAGGAAAAAAAAAAAAAAAAAAAGAAATTAGATCACAAAGCGATCCATCTTATACTCCAAAACCACAATAAACTTTTATCATAGTTCATGAATAAGTAATTATATGTAACTACATTGTAAACATTTTGCTGCTTTCACATCCTGTCTTAAAGTTTTCCGAGTGTGAAAAAGGAATGTATAATGCAAATTCATCACCAAAATCCAATTTGGAGGCCACCATAGTAGACCTTCTGTCTTTCTAGCAGCTTACTTTGTGGCTCCATCACTGATGGATCATCTTTATAGCAACAAGTAATAAACCCAACCACCAATAGGTTTGACATGAAACATTAGTCTAGAAACTTAAAATTCTAACCCATTCTAACAATAACCATAAACCAGAATATAAGGCTGTTTATATGCAAATTATTCTAAGGACACATCATTCTGATATCCTGCTTGTAGGATACAACTGGAATTCATGCAAAGGACAACAGAACCAAGGAATGTCAGCACCATATGTAGTAATTGGCACATTAATAATACCTTATTCCTCAACATCTGTCTTTCTTCCTGCATCCAATCTGCTGTCAAGTCTAAAACGTTTTGTAGTGAAACCTCATCATATAATATACCGACCTGACATTGGAAAAAAAAATAATAATAATAACAACAATAATAACAAAAATAAAAAAAAATGAGTTTATGCTTTTCAACTGGAATGGTTCAAACTTACCTGACACCAAGAAAGGAGCATCAGTAAATACATATGGCATAATTAGGTATTCTCCATGTTCATACAAACAACCCAAGGATAGTTTTGAAAAGAAGTAAAGACATGCTTTCATTATGGCTGTTATAAACATGACATAGATGTAACGGATACAGTTACTATGCATAAATACTGAACGGACAACTACCCAAAATGCTGGCAAAGCACATAATCTTCTCCAAGGTCCTCCATCAGCACCCCTCATTTCCAAGTACCTCTTCAGCCTGACCTGAACAGAAGTAACAGATTGAAAAATCAGGCAACAGCACCAAGAAAGCATAACTTTTCAGCAATTAACCACGATTATGAACCTCTGGAAATATTGTTGTCAAATGATTCTCCCAATCGTCTAGAGTTGGGAGTTCTCCTGGAATACAAGGAAGTCTTCCTGCCAAAAAGTCCTGCATGAATACAACCAATAAAATTCAGTGTTCAAACAATCTAAGACCTTGGGATAAGAACTTACAGACAGAGAAAATGTGTACACAGCTACATAAGAAAGCATAAAATTACAAGACTATTAAGGATAGATGAAAACCCGGAAGGTCATTCCAGTACAGTCAATATACTTCTTTTCCCGATACACAAAATACATTGGGACATCAAGAGCATAATCAACATACTGCTCAAACCTGGATAAGAAAACCAACAGAAGTATCATAACTAACCGAACCGACATGTACCATTATGAGATAAATTGAATTTCAAAATTGAATAACAAGCTTTCCATCAAGAAGATTGCAAATCATAGATGTACCCAAATGAGTCGTCAAAAACAAAGGGAAGCATGCCAGTGCGGTTCCTATCAGTGTCTGTCCAAATATGGCTGTAACAAAAGCAGAAAGATCAACAAGGACACCAAGGAAAAATGAAGTGTAAAGAACATAAGACAAACAAAATATTAGAATTTTTAGAAACCTTCTCATGCTAACAAAGCCATTCGGCTTTCCTTCAGTGAATGGAGAATTTGCAAATAGAGCTGTTGCTATCTGTTTCAGTTCTCTATTGGTTAGATTTCATTGTCAGAAAATTTTGAACAAAAACAGAAGGGGCTCAAGTTCCTCACAGGCTGCAAAGCAAGACCAGCACGAAACTTTCTTATCATGTCTGCTTCTGAACTAAAGTCCAAATTAACCTACAGAAGTGAATGTTATTGTACATTAATTTCCTATTGTAACACAAGTTACACATGTTAGATTGGAAGATATATTTCAACAAAACAACGGATATATCATAAACATGAATAACCTAAATAGCATTGTAATAATTATCTTACCTGTACAGTGCATGTCCTAAACATCATATCAAGTCCAAGTGAGCCAACTTTGGGCATGTAATTTTTCATAATCTCATATCTTCCCTGAGCCAATCATTCTGTCAGTTTGAAAGTAAACAAAGTATCCAGTCCCAAAAAAAGTATGAAAATTAGTGTTATTAAAAGGCTGAATTTACGAAATGACAGTCTGAAATTGCAAAGGAATTTAATAGAAGTAGAAATTCCCACAATTAATGCCAATCTTAATCATAAATAAAGAAGTTTAATGCATGAAGAACTATTTTTAGGATCCAACTTCAGTGGCTTTGTACCCAGTCAAATAAAGTGGGTGCAGAAGAAAAATGGTACTGTCTGTCAGAGCCAAATTAACTAATCTAATCAAATACGAATTTTGTTTATAGGACTAAAAAAGGGAAATTTCTTCTTATGCTATCTTAATATTTGTCTTCTTTAACCGGTTATAACACGTGTCATTTACATCCAGTTCAAATGATTTAATAACGGAATAAGCAATACCTTGGGCATCACAGGTATGTCTTTAATTCCCCATTTAGGCTGGAAACCAATTCCCAGAAATCCAATGCCCATTTCCTCGGCTACGGCTTTAACCTAATAAGAATTTTTAGAAAGAAAAAGCATTTAAACACAGATGTGCATTTATAGTTATTGTATGAAAAGTGCAGGTGCACGTGCATGAGTGAGAGGGAGAAGAATATACAAGAGACACCAAAAATAAGTAGTTCATTGATGCTGAAATGCCGTAAGCAGAGACTGAACAGCAAGATCTAGTAGCCCATAAGTATTGTACAAGTTACACAACAAGCTTGCATGCATATGCTAGTACATAATTGTTTCAACTGACCTGATAAAGGTGAGAGTTAACTTCAGCACAAGTTTGATGTAACGTTTCAAGAGGAGCACCACTAAGCTCAAACTGACCACCTGGCTCCAGTGATATGCTTTGCTTGCCCTGGCCATAATTTTATATTACTTTTCGAAATTTACCAGCCATAAATGACAAAAGGTTTCTTGATAGTTGCTTTGATAATGGACAAGAATGTCCCTAAAAAATAACTTGCAAATATTATCATAACTATGTAGGAAACAAAGCTCACAACCTACAGTAGATAGATGATAGATAGGAAGATTGTATAGAGAGAGTGCCAAAAAGAAGAAGATAGTTATTTACCTGCTTGAGTCCAATAATGTATTCACCCTCCATTATTTTATCCCAATCAAATCTCTCAGCAATTCCATTGAGCAAATCTGCTATTTGTTCATATCTCATTGGCCGTAAAGTTCCAAACTCAAAACCAAATTTCTCATGTTCTGTACCTATTCTGCAATTTTGACAGGATAAACTATTTCAAGAAAAGAAGATGGGCAGCTGACAGATGCAAGAAGAAGATTCTCCATTTCACAATAACTTTTACATGGAAAAACTTTAGGAATGGAAAAAAGAGGCTTCAGGTATTACAGTTGAATAAATAACGAAAAGAAAATGTACTTAATCAACACATAGATATACAAAAATTAAAATAAAATAAAAAGATTGAAATTCAAATTCAAATTCAAATTTGAATTCATAAAAGTTTGTTCAATCTAACATCAGGAGTTGAGAATTGTACCTCCATTTCTCCTTAGGCTTGCATCCAGATGCCAAGTACCCTACAAGATCCTCTTTTGTCAGGGGCTTTGTGGCAACTACAGCATCTTCTGTTGGAGGACTTGCACCAACAATCACACTATGCCCTCGTTTCCACCCTGCCCCTCCACAGTTTATATGCAAAATATGCGACTTCTTGGCAGAATTATATGATAAGGATGAGCAACCAACAAAGTTTCCCTTCATCTTGTATGCATCCACATTGTTTACCATACTCAAAATCACATTCTGTCCATACTCACTCCGAATTATCTTGGTTCGGAAGCAGTGCAATGAACCTGTCCGTGATATGAGCGCCATGTGGGGCCCTGGGATGTTCATATGCAACCGCTCAATCAAATATGTCTAATGCCTATAACAATTCAAATGGTTCTCCATGATATATCACTTACTATCTAACTCAGAAGTCCACAATATTCTATAGAAATGTCCTCTGCATTGGACATAGATTTTTTTTTTTGTTTTTTTTTTTTTTTTTTAAAGGGATCCCTTGGTTTTTATTATTTAAATACTCCCCATAATGATTATTTCACTGCAATTGGCCTACTCATAACAGGATATTCCAATACAAAATTCAACGTGACATAACCACCATCCACATTCTACCAACAACTTGCAAAGCTTACAAGATTGAATTTACCAAATTTAACAACAAATACAAAACCATCTACCCACCCATGATCAATAAACATGCTTAATCAACACAAAATGATAACATCCAACTTATGAAAAACAAAAACAAAGAAAACAAAGAAAAACGAAAAAAAAAAGAAGCAAAATTAAAAAACCTATAGAGACTGAAAGAGAATCAGCACGGGAATGAAAAACTTAAATTCAATTAACAAATCCCAATAAAGTGTTTCCCACAAAGCTTTGGAAATAACGAAACAACCATGATGATGAAAATTAAGACATAAAAAAGAAAAAGAAAAAAAAAGAAAAATCATAATCAAAACTTTTTGTTTCGCTTAGTCAAGCTAAGACTGAAAACAAAGATGAAACTACATAGATATAGAAGGATTACCTGGTAAAGCAAAAATAGAACCAAAATTGGACGCCTTTTTTTATTTTTTATTTTTGGGGTCTTTGGAGATGCTGACTAGGGTTTTTGCTAACCCTTTTTCTGGTTGAAGGAGAAATTTGAGAAAGACTAGAGAGAGAGAGAGAGGGGTTTGTTTTCTCAGTGCTGATGAAAAGGAACAGACAGAGAGGGCACAGTGAGGACGATAATTATACAGTGCGGCACATGTTTTCTTCTCGTGTCCACTTGTCCTCGCTGTTGACACGTCAGTTTTCCTTGGGAACTCAATCCCATTCCTTTTATATATATATATATATATTATTGATTTTTTATTAGTAACTTTTTTTCTTTTTATTTTTCTTTTTGTTGATTCCTAATGATTATGCTGTCCTAAAACATTAAATATTTAACCTTTTTTTTTGCTTGTTAAAGTTTGATAAATTAATTATAAAAAAGACTAACTTTTTTTTTTTTTCCTTTATTCTCTTATTCCAAAGGACTTTCATATCCAATTTTCTATAAGTAAATTTTCTCTCTTTTTTTTTTTTAACACTTTAGACAACTAATAAATCCTCATGATAAAAAAAAAAAATCATATAGCTTCTGAACTATTTATTTTTACATGTTCATTAAATAAATTTTTGATATATAATAAAAAATAATATAATTTTAAAATGATTGATATGATTTAATGTTTTGAAATTTTTATTATTGATTTTGCCACGTATTAAAATGTTTATAGAAAAACCATATAGGGATAGGTGATCTAGGATTCATTTGATTTGATTTTATTGAATATAATAATTAATTAAAAGAAATAAACAATTCTAACATTAGAAAATACTAAATGATACTTTTTTTAAGGTGGGGGAATTCAAACTTAATTTTATTGATTGAGAAAAGATGTAATATTATTAATTGATAAATTAAAACAACTAATTACCATAAATTCAATCAAATAACAAATTAAGCTAAATCTTTTTGTTATTGGAAAACATCATTTTAAATGTATATATATATATATATATATAGAGAGAGAGAGAGATATACATTATATATAATTTGAAATAAAATATATGCGTGTATGGTTGCTAGACAACATCTTTCTATTTTTAAATTATACTGTTCTGACAATTTTCTTTTTTGTAGATCCCGGGCAGGCAACCAACATAAAAGAAAATAGATTTATTACTCTTATTGTACGAATGGTGTATTTGTAGTGCATTTTCATAAGAACTTTTATTCTAGTAATGCTTTCAAGTCTTTAGCACTTTTATCAAATAGCACCTCATAAAAAATCAATTAAATGTGTTGGTTAAAAATTGTAAAAAGCACCTTTAAAAGTAAAACAAGAAATTTTAGATATTTGATACATTAATTAAAACACCAAGCACTTTTTGTTTGGAAAGAAACCTTTTTTTTTTTTTTCCCATCTAAAAAGGCACTACCACTAACAAAAAACAAAAATAAGAAAGGGGATAATGGATATTTAATTTATGAGAAAAATGTCATTTTCTCAAAAACAATGAGTATTCTTTAAAAATTTATGAATCTCATTGCACAATTATAATTAGAAATTTAATATTCGTTATTATTGATCTATTATCAATGCACAAAACAGCTTATGTGATAATTGAATTGATAAATATTATATATGTTTATTTTCTCATATAAATTTGTAATTTTGATGGTTTATTATTACATTTATAGGGCAACGTAATGATAATATTTATCGTCTTTCTTATATAAAGTTTTAAATTTAAATAACTCGAATGATAAAAAGAATTGTTTACAGTCTTGTTTTTATTTAATTAAAATTTTTATTATTATTATATTTTACAATTGATAAGGACGATGATAAAAAAAAATTAGATTTTCTTTGATATAATTTATGTTTATATGTTTTTGCTTCTTTAGCATAGTTTATGTTTATATATTTTTGCTTTTTTAAAAGTATTTTTTAATAAAATTATTTTTTTATTAATTTTTATAAAAAATATTTTTAAAAATAAAAAAGATATTTTTAAAAAATTATCTGAAAACATTTTTAAAAACAACTTCTAAACTTCAAAAGCATTTTTGACTTTTCAGAACCTATATTAAACTGAGTAGTGAGGTAATTGATTACGGCATGAGGCACTATCAGGATTTTATAAGATGCCAACCGAGAAAATTCAGTTTAGAAAGGTTCTCTTTCAACTCGAAGTGGAATCCGAATGTCAAATAAAATTGTACGCTTAATTTTTCTTACTTTTATTAAACAATAAAGTATTTAGAGTCCCACAAAATGGGTTGGGTTGCTTTCCGTCTATGTCGCTGATTGAATTTTGAACCATAAATTAAAATATTTCTAAGTTGTGGATTTTCTAACTTAAAAAATAGTTATAGTTCACTATTTTTAATGATAAACCAATTAATTAATCTACCCTAAAGAATTCTGAGAATTTTATTTGCTAAAACAATTTCCTTTTTTTTTTTTTTTTTTTTTGGGTTGTTGTGGAGACAGTCTTATTGTAACATTTGCACTTTTCCATATGTGAAATAATGGATTCGAATAACCATAATTATTATTAAAAAAAAAAAAAACTATTTTCGTCAAAGTCAAATTTGTTTCAAACTCTAAAAATTCAAATGTTTGTACCGTAACGGTTTTAAAGAACAAATAATCCTCCAATTATTTTTTTTTTTATAAATTATCTAAATATAAATAATCTATTTTTTCTTTCTTTCTCATATGATTCGATCTCGTACTCAAGAATAATCCTCAAATTATGAAATAATTATTAATTATTTTGAAATAATAATAAAAAACAATTCTTACATGGCCAAGGGCCAATGTTTTAGAAAATAATTCAAGAATAATTTATGTATTTAAATTAGCAATTTCAAGGAAAAAAATGATAAATATATAGTTTTTGATATCAAAAGATGAGAATTCAAATATTAACTTTGCTATTAGACTTTTTTTTAACCAAAAAAAAAAAAAAATCTTTGACTAGTAGACTATTTTCGAGGCATAAAATACATATATATATATATATATATATATAGTGAGACCTTGTTGCTATCATGATGGCATTATCTGATGTGTAATTAAGAATTGGAACATGAATGAGATTACGTGCACGTTTTGTTGGTCCCATGCGACACAGATTTGGAGGCTTCTATGTTAGTGAGTTTGTAATCAACAAGGCAGAGTAAGTTAATTTGTGCATTTTTTTTCCTATGACAGAGACATCGCAATCATAGAATGTCCTCCAAAATGCTTTGGGGAGCATTTCGCTTCTTCAGAATCTCAGCAGCTTCACCATCAAATCCAACTACCTCTTTCAAATTTTTTTTTTTTTTAATAACAGTTTTTAAATTTTGTGCTAAATTATTTATTTGATTTATTAACATTTATGCCTGAAATACATTCTTAGTCAGAAGGAATAAATTATTGAAAGACAAAGAAAGACCCAATCGTTATTATTATTATTATTATTATTTATAATAAACAATTTTGTTCAGTTTTATTTGTTGATAGTGGTACAAGTTATACGTAAAAGATACAGTTTTTGTTTTCGTTTTATTTTTTTCTTTTTTGATAAAGCAATATATACAGATAAAGATAATCAAATTTATCAATATTGTTAAAGTTGCAAAAATATTTATCAAATGATGTAGTGAAAAATATGATGATATTTAATTGGTTAATTTAAATAATATATTAAAAAGTGAGATTACCTGTAGCAAGACTGTAAAATTATTATGCGTCCCCTAAAAGAGATGGAGCATGGAATTTAAAGTTCTTGACAAAATGACACTAAATTTGACAAATTTTTATATCAATCAAAGTTATTGCAAAATATGGAGGAAATTGCCCCTGTTTTCGAAATGTCATATAAAATCCTGTTTTCCGGCTAAAGTAAAAATACAAAGTTTTGGCCAACTTAGATCCAAACTGAAAAAGAACAGAGAAGAAGAAGAAGAAAAAGAAGAAGCAAAGTTAACAATATGAAAATTAAACAAACATGTATCAATATTAAAAAAGATCTGTCACCTTGCGCTAGAACTTTGAGATTACAATCTTGATTGCCATGCAATTACCTGTGCAAAGAGGCCCTAAACTTTCTTCACTACAGATCCAAATCAAATAAGACCATATGCCATCGAAACACTTTAGAATAAATTCAATCAACTATAGGTTTGCTATTATACACCTCCCTCGCTTCCAGTACATCAAGACAATAACGTTTTGTTAAAACTTCAACTTGGTCAGCAAATGACTTGTTCCCATGTTCACCAATATGTTTGACCATTTGATTCCATCTCTTTCGACATAGATCTCCAGATCTATGCTCCAGCAACTCATCCCACTCCACATCCTCCATGGAGGTAGCATCCAAGCTCGACAGAGCATCAACGAGACGATAATCATCAGTATCATTCCATATTCCTTCAGCTGCCATTGGCGATCCTAACTGGCTGTACCACTTCACGCAGCAGGCAGCATTGTTTCTGGTGGAGAGCTTCTCACTAATTGCTTCCCAGGAAATAGCATCTCGCAACATGCCATGCTTAGATTTTCTTTCTTCAAAAGCTCTCATACGCAGATCCATGTTTACCAAATCAAACAAATTCTGGTACTCCTCTTGAGACCACTGACCTTTCTTTAAATTGGCCGGCTTAATTCTGCGAAAAGTATCCTTGACATGAATTCTATGTTTATTAAGTGCATCAGCCAACATCCTCCAATTTGGTCCATGTTTCTCGTGGAACCTTTGAATAAGTTCAATTTCTTCAGCGGTCCATTTACGATCTTCTCCTCTTTCAAGCAAATTGCGGGCTCGATGATATACGCTTTCATGAGTCCTCCAAGGTAAGGCTGCCGCTATGTCCTTCCAACAACCTCTCACTTCAGGGCGTTTTTTACAGTGGAGAATGATGTCCTTGCCATCATCACCTAAGCCATGTTCTTTTATGTATTTATTAACTGCTTTCAGAATCATCTTATCTTCTTTCGGGGAATACCGCTTACCTTGTATTAATACATCTCCGTTATAATCAGTTTCATCACCTGAAGAATCAGATGATGAAGAAAACTCCACATTTTCAGCATCATTTCCACCACGAGGAGAATTACATGATGAAAACACCTCCACATTTTCAGCAAAAGTTACTCTTTTAGATGATCCTTCGAGTGCTGCATTTTCAGAAATTGTAGACATCCCAACACCATTTTTGGTTTTCTTTTTTCCTTTACACACACTGCCATCTGAAACTTGTTTATCTCCCTTAAAATTATTCTTCTTGTCCTTGCTGCCATGTTTATCTGACTTTGCCTTTTTGGCTTTGTATCCATCTTCTGCATTAACAACATCTGCAATGCAGCTCTGAATCAAACCTACATTAACTTCATTTTCGACATTCCTACCATCTTGAATTCCAAAATTTTCATCGTCCAGTTTCTCAGCCACAGCATCCTGCAATCCAGCTGCTGAATCATTTTCCTGGTATTTCTTCTTCGTCTTCTTCTTCTCCTTATGTGCAAACTCACTCTTTTTTGTGATTCTCTCATCTGACTTCTCCATTTCTATTCCATCACTTTTTAGTCCACCTGCCAGATCACCATCCAACTTCTCCTTCTTCCTTTTCTTCCTATTTCTTTTGCCCCTTTCTTCCTCATTGTTCATTTCAGCAATGTCCCAACATTCATAGCTATTCTGCCCCTCAGATACCTCACTCATTTTGTTATCCTCAAGTATTTCATCTGAATTCTCCTTCCTCACCAACATGAGCTCTTCCCTGATTTTCCCAGGAGAGTGATTTCTTTCTTTTGTGAGCTTTACCCCATTAGTCACATCGTTCTTCACCACAATATCACCCACTTTCTCCCTCTTCCTCTTTTTATTCATGTTGGCACCTCCTTCCTTTCCATTTGTCTTTGAAGTGTCTCTCTGCCTCTCAACTAGCTCATCCATTGTGTTATCCTCAAAGTATCCATTCAAAGCAGACACACCATTAACCCCATCTTTCTTCTTGTCCTTATGCTTTTTTTTCTTCTCTTTACTTTGTTTCACACCATCTCCTCCCATGTGACTCTCCTTTGAAGCCTCCTTAACTTCATCATCTTCCCCGTCAATGCTAACTATCTGTGCCTTCTTCTTAATCCTGAGAAATTCCTCCCCATCTTCTTTAGTTTCAAATTTTGTCTCCTTGTTCATCTCGCTTTTATGCCCTTTTTCTGTATGCACCTTTTTTCCCATGTAGAAGAATTTTTATGCGACTAGAAGCAAATTTGTTGTGCAAATTTACTGGAAACAAGTAAACAGACTCCCTGATTACGCAAATATCAAATAACATCTTCTAAATCAATGAAAATCATATACAAAACTATCTCCGAAAATGTTTTTAAGCTCAAAATATTTTAGAAGCAGCAAAATTTAAAATCTATAAACACAAAATTAGTTCTTAAATATTTTTAATTGCTAAACTATAAGGAGAAACGACCCAACTATAATGTGAGAGAATTAAGACATAAAAAATCAAAAATAAAAAATCAAAATCAAAACTTTTTGCTCCGGTTAGTAAAGTTAAAGATTGACAACAACGACGAATCTGCATAATAAATATGAAGAATACCTGGTACCGCAAAAATTGAACCAAAATTGAAAGCGTTTTCGGGTCTTTGGAGATGCTGACTAGGGTTTTTGCTAACCCCTTTTTTTTCTGGTTGAAAGAAAAAATCGAGAGAGGGAAAAAGATAAGAAAGATGACCGGACGGAACCGGAAAAAGAGGTTGATAATGCCTTCGGAGTCGGAGGGTCGGGGTTCGGTGGCGGCTCTGTCTGTTCGCCGATGACTGGTTGATGTTGATATGTTTGGGTGACTCGGGTCAGGCCTATCAGTGGCAGTTTTAGAGTTAAACGAAAAAATGTGGTCAAATGTCTCTCCTACCCTTTTAAAATTTAAAACTGGTGCATTTTTTTTTTTTTTTGAAATAAAAAAAATATATTTGTACAAGAATGAATTTGGGCTTCTTTTCAAAGCTTTTTGATTCGTGTGGTTTTAGGTCAAGTTAGATGTTAAATGTAGGTTAATTTCGAGTTTTGTTTGAGGTTTAGATCACGTTAAAATTTATAATCGAGAAAGAAAAAAGATCTTTTTTTTCTTATTCTCAAAAAAAAAAAAAAAATCATGTTAACATTTAACTTAACTGAATTTTTTTATTTATGGATTAATTTCATCCAATTCTTCAATGTCTGATTTGAATATAATTTCATCCTTCTTCATTTTTTTTTTTTTTCATCTTTTAGGTCAATATGACATAGCCTATACTTTTTAGAGCTATTAGTTATAATTTTTAAAACATAAAAGATTAAGTTGAAATTAATAAAATATTCCATTTATTTTTTTTTTTAATATATTATCTAAATTACAAACTATCTAAATTTTTCGTTTTCCAATCGAGAAAAATTTGTGCGTTTATAAACATAAATAAAGATGTTCAACCACTGGAGCTAACCCGTTTTGTTCCATTTATTTACTTTAAATATAAATATATATATATATATATATATATATATATATATATTAAATTTATTTTGAGAATACACAAGTTATAAAGTAGGTAATTAGATTTTTTTTTATGGAATAATCCCGATAATTAAGATAACAATGAAATCGTTGTTAAGGCCCTAGTGCTTGCTTTGCTTACCCTGCTCCTCACTGAGACGCTGCAATTATAGTATGTCCTCCTAATGGTTTGGTGAGCATCACCATCTAATTAAACCTTTAAAATACATAGTACAATTTTTCAATTTTGTGTTAAACAATCTATTTGTATATTAGCATTTCTGACTAAAATACATTCTTGGTTAGAAGGAATAAATTATTGAAGATAGAGAAATACTAAAACTTGTTGGATTACCCAATCATTTTTTTTTTAATGCGAATTGATATTTAATGATGAATTTTTTTTATCCAATTCCATTTGTTGATGGAGATTCTCAAACTATTATGTGTTCTCTCAAAGATGGGAGTATATGGAACTTGGTACTTGACAAACAAACTCTAAATTGGCAAAAATTTCATAGCATCAAACAAAGTAAGAGCAAAATTTAAAGGAATATTCCATTGATATGTGTGGTTCTATCTAATAATGGTCGTGGGTCTTTTTGAAATGTCATATGCCAACCTACTTTGAAAGCTCTTGAAACAGCAATATAAATATAACAATTCAATTAAACCAGAAGTATTTCAAACTGTATACAATACAAGATAAAGTTTAATCACACAGGACTACTGCTGAAAACCCTGTTTTCCAGTTATAGCCTAAATCCCAAGTGTTGGCCAGCTTAGTTCGAAACTGAAAAGGAACACAGAAGAAAAAGAAAAGTAACAATCTGAAAATTATCACAAACACCTGGAAAACATATCTGGGATTTGTGTCTATCATATATCAATATTAAGTTGTTACCATGTCTTTGAACTTTGGATTACAATCTTGATTGCTATGAGTAACATATAGACTAAACTTTCTGCACTGTAGATACAAATCAAGCAAGAACATATCCATATGGCATCAAAACTCTTTAAGATAATCTGATCAACTATAAGTTTAGCATTATCCACCTCACTCGCTCCAAGTTCATCAAGACAGTAACGTTTTGTTAAAACTTCCAACTTGGTCAGCAAGACTTAATCGCATTCAACTTGGTCATCAAGACAGTAACGTTTTGTTAATCACATTCACCAATATGTTTGACCATTTGTTTCCATCACTTTTGACACACATCTCTATATCTATGCTCAAGTAAATAATCTCATACCACATATTTCATGCAAGTAGCATACAAGCTTGCAAGAGCATCAACGAGGCGATAGTCATCAGTATCTTTGCATATTGCTTCAGTGGCCATTGGTGATCCTCACTGGCTTCTTCTCCTTCAACGCCAACTTCACCTCTTCCCTGATTTTCCCATCCGAGTGATTTCTTTCTTTTTTGAGCTTTTCCCCATTGGTGGCATTGTTCTTCACCAAAATATCACCCACATTCCCCTTCTTCCTCTTTTTATTCATTTTGGCCCCTCCTTCCTCTGGAGCGTCTCTTTGCCCCTCAATTAGCTCATCCATTGTGTGATCTCTAAGTATTCATTCAAAGAAGATCCATCAAACCCTCATTTTGTTCTTATCCTTATGCTTTATTTATTATTATTATTTTTTTGTCTTCTCTTTTCTTTGTTTTATATCATCTCCTCCCACTAGAATTTCCTTTGACGCCTTCTCAACTTTATCAGCATCCCTATCAATGCTAACCATCTTTGCCTTCTTCTTAACCTTTCAAAATTCCTTAAACACAAAATTGCTTTCCAATATTAACTGAAACCAAGAAAACAGACTACTACTCCATGGTTACTTAAAATGGGAAATAATATCTTCCAAAACCAAACCATAACTACATATAACAATGCTGGGTATTTGGCCAAAAATTTTTTAAGTTCAAAATAAATTAAAAGCAGCAGAATTTACAATCCTTTAATAACACAAAATTCTTTCCTCAATTTCTTTAATTGCTAACAATAAAAGAGAAATCTGAAATCACCACTAGAATTGCATTGATAAATGATGCAATAAATGCGTCGCACAAAACAAACAATGACGTATTACACGGCGTCGCCTAATGTCCTGTTACTAAATCCATAAGACAACAAGAAACGCAGTATGAGAGTCGCCTATATTTTAGTTTTTAGCGATACATATTGACTTTTAGTGATGCATTCTATCAATCCACTTATCACGCATTATTTAGTGATGCTTCACAATAATGTCGCTAAAAATATATTAGCGACTGTTTCATATAGCGTCGCTAAATATATTAGTCACTAATGAGTCGTCTATTTTGCGACGCACTATATAGTCGCCTATTTAGCATTGCATTAATAGAGTTGACTATTTAGCGACGCATTAATCCTATTTAGCGACGTATTAATAGAGTCACCTATTTAGCAACACATCGACACTTTTAGCGACGCATTATTTGTTAATGCGTCGCTAAAAGTGTCGATGTGTCGCTAAATAGGTGACTCTATTAATACGTTGCTAAATTGCGTCGCCCTTTTTTTTCTAATTTTTTTAAATTTTGTGAAAAGTGATTAAAATAGTAAAAATATAAAAATAATTAAAATACAAAAAAATGAAAACTAGCTTCATCCAAAATAATTAGAATACAAAAATTTAAAATAAATAATTTGTCATAACAAATTAATTATCAAATAAATTAAATATCATCTCATTGACATATTTTTACATAATTTGTAAGCTATTGTATTTTTCATAACAAATTAATATTAATTAAACTTCCATGAATGCATACTCATTGAGATGGAAGTTAACGTCTTTTTGTTGACGATATTACACCTTCATATTGCATATGGAAAAATTAAAAAAGTTATTAACACTTATGCAAAATAAATAAAATATTAATCATTATTAAATTTGTAATTTAGTAAATGAAAATTTAAAGAATATTACCGTTGTTCTTAAGATTTGGTGAGGCACATTTCTCCCCTCATAGTCATTACAAACATAGTCACTCTTACATTCATCCTCATTATCATTTTCATCGATACTTGGCAACTATATGAAAAATGAATTGTGAATCATCATAGTATCTCCAAGAACATCTTCTTCAACAAAAGTATGATGTTGTGGTGAAGTTAAAACAATAGACCATTTTGAATCAAGTTGATCTTCAACATAAAATACTTGTTGAACTTAGCAAAATAATGTCAAGCAATATCACAAACAAAATTTCTACAAAAGCAAGATTAATAAAATCCAACGAACCCAATCTGCAGTTAAAATGAAAAAAAAAAAAAAAAAACCCGCCTCATGTCTCCTCCAACCAAAAATAAAAAGAAACTCACCTAAACGGTGGAGACAAAGATAGAAGAAAACCAGAAAATCACGAGGGCGACACAGAAAAATCCAGTTTCTCGGCCAACGACAACATAGGCAAATGAAAAATGAAATCCGAAATATCTATTAGGTAGTATACTTGATGTAGTTTTTTTTTTTAAAAAAAAGGATTCAAAGGAGCGCATAAAAATTTTAAAACGAGCAAAAAATTTTCAAAAAATGGCAAAAACGCGCATTTTCTCCCAATTACATGTTTTTTTCTTTTGATTAATTTTTTATTTTTCATCTACAAATAAAAACTGAAAATATTTCTTAAAAATGCGAAGCAAAATATCGAAGATTACTGTTTATTTTTCTGTTTTTCAAGTACACCTTTATTCTTTATAAAATTTGCATGTCTTTCAAAATTTTTGCTTTTTTTAATTGAGAGAACAGGCGATGCATTCTCTTGAAGAAGGGTAGTCTGTTCTTGAATTTTGGGATCAAGCGACGCATTATGGTCGAAAAGTGTCACCTGTTTCATTTTTTATATTTTCTTTATAATCTTTAAATAATTTTTTAATTGTTCATCTACAAATATATTCATGCAGCAATCCAATGAACAAAAATTCCATTGATCTAAAAATAGAAAATAGTTTTGTCAATGCTCTTCTCAGTTATTCACATATATGTGCACAGACGAGACACAAAATATCTCAAGACCTAATTTGAGATAGGATACCGAATATAGAATTCTAATTCAATAAGATTTTATTGACCAATTTATCTACATAAGTATGTTAAATGAGCTTAACTTTCATGTGTTTGTGGTCAACAATAGTTTACTTGTTTTTAAACTGAAAGTCTATTAAATTGCTTTTTTTAAAAAAAAATAAAAAATAATTGAAGAAACAAACGACACAATTCCATTAAAATGTGTCGCCTATTCCATGTTTTTTTTTTAAATCTTTAATTAGTTTTGTTGATTGTTCATCTACAAATTATGAAAAAAAAAAAGAAGCATATTTGCCAAAATTAAAAAATTACTAAAAACAACTTTCAAATCGAAAAAAAGTTAAACATTGGTTGGGTGAAACAGCGACGCAGTTGTTGACAAATGCATCGCCTTTTTGTCTATTTAGCGACTATTTCTTAAAAAACTACGTCGCCTAAAACTATATTAGCTAGTTCTTGTTGTATTATTATTTCCAAGTCATTTGGCCTAGTGGTGTGGTGATTTCTTGAGTGTGTAGGAGGTCCTGGGTTTAATTCTTGTCATGGCCCTATTTTGATTACATTTGTTGAAGAATGCGTCACCTGTTCATATTTGGCGACGCATTCTTTAAATAATGCATCGTCTAACACTATATTAGATATTTTTTGTTGTATTATTACATCTAAGTCATTTGGCCTGGTGGTGTGGTGATTTCTTGAGTGTGTAGGAGGTCCTTAGTTAAATTTTTGTCATGGCCCTATTTTGATTTTTTTTTTATGGGTTTCTAAATGTTTAAACAGAAAAATTGAAAAAAAAAAAAAGGCGACACATTTGTTGAAGAATGCGTCGCCTATTCATCTATTTGGCGACGCATTCTTTAAATAATGCATCGCCTAACACTATATTAGATAGTTTTTGTTGTATTATTATATTCAAGTCATTTGGCCTTGTGGTGTGGTGATTTCTTGAGTGTATAAGAGGTCTTGGGTTCAATTCTTGTCATGATCCTATTTTGATTTTTTTTTTATGGGTTGCTAAATGTTTAAACAAAAAAATTGGGAAAAAAAAAAGGCAACGCATTTGTTGAAGAATGCGTTGCCTGTTCATCTATTTGACGACGCATTCTTTAAATAATGCATCGCCTAACAATATATTAGCTAGTTTTTATTGTATTAGTACATACAAGTCATTTGGCCTGAGGTGTTGTGATTTCTTGAGAGTGTAGGAGGTCCTGGGTTCAATTCTTGTCATGACCTTATTTTGATTTTTTTTTATGGGTTTCTAAATGTTTAAACAAAAATATTGAAAAAAGAAAAAGAAAAGGCAAAGCATTTGTTGAAGAATGGTGCGTCGCCTATTAACTATATATATAAAAAAAGCTCAGTTTTAGAGCTCTAATATTTTTACTGGTTATTTGGTGTTGAAATAAAATTAGATTTATTAAAAGAACTAAAAAAAAAAAGATGAGGAGAGAACAGGTGATGCACTATTACGTCCACTGCTATTGCGTCGCCTGTTAACTATATAAAAAAAAAAAGAACTAAAAAAAACTTAAAAAGAGAACAGGCGACGCACTATTTAGATTGTGCGTCGCCTGTTAACTATATATATATAAAAAAAAAAGAGCTCAGTTTTGGCGCTCTAATATTTTTACTGGTTATTTATTATTGAAATAAAATTAGATTAATTAAAAGAACTAAAAAAAAAGTTGAGGAGAGAACATGCGACGCACAATCTAAATAGTGCGTCACCTGTTAACTATATAAAAAAAGAAAAAAAAAGTTCAATTTTGGTGCTCTAATATTTTTACTGGTTATTTCTTGTTGAAATAAAATTAGATTTATTAAAAGAACTAAAAAAAAAAGGTGAGGAGAGAACAGGCGACGCACAATCTAAATAGTGTGTCGCCTGTTAACTATATATATATAATAAAAAAAGCAATTCAGTTTTGGCGCACTAATATTTTTATTGGTTATTTATTATTGAAATAAAATTAGATTGATTAAAAGATCTAAAAAAAAAAAAAAGTGAAGAGAGAACAGGCGACGCACAATCTTATTGGTGCGTCGCCTATTAACTATATAAAAAAAAAAAAAAAACTCAGTTTTGATGCACTAATATTTTTACTGGTTATTTATTATTGAAATAAAATTAGATTGATTAAAAGATCTTAAAAGAACTAAAAAAACAAGGGAGGAGAGAACAGGCGATGTACAATCTATATAGTGCGTCGCCTGTTAACTATATATAAAAAAAAAAAAAAACTCGTTTTTATCGGTCTATATTTTTACTGGTTATTTATTGTTAAAATAAAATTAGATTGTTTAAAAAAACTGAAAAAAAATTAGAAAGTAAAGGGAAGAGAATAGGCGACGCACAATCTAATTAGTGCGTCGCCTGTAACATATATAATAAAAAATAAATAAATAAACAGCTTGGTTATGTTACTCTAATATTTTTACTGCTTATTTGATGTTGAAATAAAATTAGATTGATTAAAAAAACTAAAAAAAAAAAAAAAAGGAGTGAACAGGCGATGCACAATCTAAATAGTGCATCGCGTGTTAACTATATATTAAAAAAAAAAAATCAGTTTTGTTACTATAATATTTTTACTGATTATTTATTGTTGAAATAAAATTACATTGTTTAAAAGAACTTAAAAAAAATTAAAAAGTAAAGGGAAGGTAATAGGAGATGCACAATCTAAATAGTGCATCGCCTGTTACCTCTATTAAAAAAAATAAAAAACAAAAAAACCAGCTCAGTTATGTTGCTCTAATATTTTTACTGGTTATTTGTAGTTGAAATAAAAAAATACTATTTAAGAGATTTGTAAGAATAAGTTATACAAGAAAAATTATATAATTGAACAACAACCTTGTATAATTAAATTTTATTATTATGTAAACATAGATTAGTGGTTGGTATTCATTTTTCCATGAGTAGCATTTAAACGTACAATACAATTAAGATAAAATATACACACAGTATTAATGGCGACTCTGGTTAGTCCCACATTTAGCGACCCTTAATGGATGTGTCGCGTGTTTTTTGTTTTTAGCGACCTTTTGAGGTCGACAGTTTTTGGATGCGTCATATATTTATTGAATTTTTACTGACGCATTAATCTTAGAGTCGTGGTTTTGTTTTTTTAGACGCGTTTGTTTCGTAGCGTTGCTAAGTGAGTGTCGCTAGATATCAATTTTTGCATATTGAATAATCATATCACAACCCACAGTTAAAATGTCTAACCTAAAAGCCTCTCTCCTATACTTTGAGGAATTTCAGCTACAAATTTATAATGCTCTTTTTGCTAACCAAAAAAATAAAATGAAATCACACGGGCATTTCATTGAGCATATCTTGATCAAAATAACAACTAAAGCAGAGATGCTTCCCAGAGAGTGGACACTGCTAGTTTATGTGAAAAGGGAGATAAGAGTGACAAGTGGAGAGAGAGAGTTGAAGTTGCCATCTGCTACGGAACTTAGAACCTTTGAATTGGTCTTAGGAAAGTTCCTATGTTTATGTTAATTGACTGGGTAATGTTTTGTTATTTTGTTTGTTGCCAGTGCGTAGACTGTTGAGTGGGTAGTGGGATATGGTTGCCAAATTTCAGGAAGTAATGGTTAAGGTTGTTGTGTTACACCTTATATATTTCGTAGTCTGCTGCCGTGTAAAAGGGCATGAATGAAGTAAAAGAACCTTCCAATCCCTTGTTCTTCTACTCTTCCTCCCATCCACTTTTGTAAATTAAGTTTTGGGACCTTAAATCTGTCTACATGTGAAGTCCATCAGGAAGTGGAGGCCCTATCTCTTAGGGAAACCATTCACTCTGAAAACTGACCAGTGAAGCCTCAAGTATTTACTGGAACAGCGAATCATTACTCCTGCTCAATCTCGTTGGTTGCCAAAGCTCATGGGTTACAATTACTCAATTGAATACAAGAAAGGTAAAGAAAACCAAGGTGGAGATGCTCTCTCATGAAAGGTAGAACATGAATATCACACCATTACCTTACCAATTCCAAGCTGGTGGAATACGCTTAAGGCAGAGGTCTGGAATGACCCATATTATGAAAATTTTTGTTCTATCCCTAGTAAGGAGGCTCAGGAGTATTTAGAAAAGGATGGGTTTTGGTTCAGGCGAGGACGTATAATTCTAAGTCCTAATTCAACTCTAATTCCTCTAATTATAGTTGAATCACATTCTTCTCCTATTGAAGGGCGTTTTGGGCATGGTAGGACCCTAAGCAGGGTCAAAAGAGATTTTTATTTGCCCCGAATGAAATTCACCGTTAAAACCCATATTAAGGAATTTGAAATTTGCCAAAGGAATAAGGCTGATTGCACCAAACCCTCGAGCCTTCTTCAACCCCTGCCAATTCCCAAGCGAGTATGGATGGAAGTTTCCATGGATTTCATTGAAGGATTGCCTTCATCTCATGGTTTCAACTGTGATCATGGTGGTGGTGGATCGGCTTTCCAAGTATGCACACTTTGTTCCACTCAAACACCCATATATGACATCAACGGTGGCTAAAGCTTTTATTGATAATATTGTTCACCTCCATGGAATTCCTCCATCCATTGTGAGTGATCGGGACAAGGTAGTTACTATTGCATTTTGGAAAAACTTATTTCACTTGCAGTGTACTTCGCTGGATATGAGTTCTAGATTTCACCCTCAATCTGACAGATAGATGGAGGTACTAAATCGAACATTGGAACAGTATCTTCGATGTTTTATTGGTGAGCAACCACGAAATTGGTTGGATTGGCTTCCATGGCTAAATACAGCTATAATACATCCAAGCATTCTACCTCTAAGGTTACCCCATTTGAAGTAGTATATGGAGTACCCCCGCCATCTATACTCTCTTATGTCCCTGGTACAGCTAAAATGCAGGCTGTGGAGGAGCTGGTTCTTGATAAGGATTAGATTTTGCATAAGTTATGCCATAATTTGGTGTTTGTAAAGAATCAGATGAATGCTTGGGAGATCACAAATGGTTAGATGTCGAATTTGAAGTGGATGATTATGTATACCTAAAGTTACAACCATACCGGCAATAAACAGTGGTACGATGACCATCGTTCAAGCTTTTACCATGTTTTTATGGTCCACATAGAGTGCTTGAACGTATTAGTCCTGCTGCTTATTGATTGGAGTTACCTGAGGGGTCCTTGGTACATAACATTTTTCACATCAGTTTACTCAATAAACATGAGGGCCCCCTACTCGATGTCTCCCCTCTTCCGAAGTCTCTTATTGACCAAGACCTATTGTTGCCTCACCCAGAACGTAATCTATCTACTCGTACTGTTCAAAAGGGAATGTATAAGCCAAAGACTGAGGTATTAGTTAAGTGGAGTGATACTCCACTAGAAGATGCTACTTGGGAAAATTTGAGGCGTTTTCTCAAGGCTTATACTAATTTTGTCCTTGAGGACAAGGACACTGTTAGGGGGGAGGAATGATATGGACCTTAGAACCTTTGAATTGGTCTTAGGAAAGTTTTTATGTTTTTGTTAATTGACTAGGTAATGTTGTGTTATTTTGTTTGTTGGTAGTGGGTAGGCTATTGAGTCGGGAGTGGGATATGGTTGCTGAATTCTAGAAAGTAATGGTTAAGGTTGTTGTGTTACACCTTATTGTTGGAAATAAAACAAATAACAAAACTGAATTATAATTACAAATACCAAATACCAAACAACATTAATAAAATAATAAATAATTATTCAGAGTTTAGGATGATCTATTTAGTTGGATCGAGGCACTCAATAGCACTGTCCTTAGAGAAGATACGCCCTCTTCTGCACTGGATTGTCTAATGTTCCTCTCCCAAGATACAATGATCCTTCAGGAATCTTGTGTGCAGCTAAGAATTCCCACGAACTTCTTAGAACTCTTGTAATGCTCAATATATATACTAAAATATATTTGATAGTAATAAAATAATTTTATAATAATGATAAGAAAATATGGAGGATTTGAGAGGAGTATTTAGAAAGAAGAAGAGAGAATAAATAACTTTCTATTGTTGTGTGTTTTCAAATGGGAAAGAAAGCTCCTATTTATAGAGTTTGAAGTAAGAGATAATGATGGATATAGATGATTTTTAGGAATAAAAATATAACAAAATAAACATTAGAAACAAAATTAACGTCAATAAACTAATATCTACGTTGAAACTGACTTTTACTAAATGACTAAATATATATACGTTAAAATGTATTATTTTGTAGGAACTAAAAAACAACTTAGACTTAATTTTTCAGTAAATCCTTCTTCATATAATATATAAAATAATATTTAATAAATTTTTTTTTGAAACAATTATAAAACTTCTATATTTCTAGTCTGCTACTGTGTAAAGGGCATGAATGTTCAAATCCCTTGTTCTTCTACTTTTCCTCCCGTCCACCTTTCTAAATTAGGTTTTGGGACCTTATCACTGTCAGAGTGAGAGGTTGTCACCGGAGGGTTTGGGTTTTGGTTGACATGTATTTGACATGTTGGGTTGGTTTTTACTTTTTGGATTTTACACCAAAAATATGGTGAAATATCTGTCCTACCCTTTAAAATTGGTTTTGCATTTTTTGTCAGGTCAAAAAATTTTAAAATTTTGGAAACGAAATTTTTTTGGCACGTTTCTTTAATTTGTGTGGATTTAGAGGCCAATGTTGATGTTAAATTAAATAGTGTTATTTTCACTTTATTCGAAAAAGATTTTATTTAGTTTTGTGTGGTTTTAGAGGTCAAGTTGATGTTAAATTAAATAGTGTTATTTTCACTTTATTCGAAAAAGATATTTTATTTAGTTTTTTTAACATATTTTAATTTTTGCTATGATTTTTTTGGCAAAATATTTTTATAATTTTTTTAAAAAGTGTTATATTAATTATGTAAAAAAAAAAAAAAAAAAAGGGGTAACATACACAAGTTGAATTGGAGATGGTCATTTTTTTGTGATAATCCATGGTAATTAAGATTAGCAATGAGGATTAACGATATTCCCAACAAATACGGTTATGTTAAAATAAAAATTTTGGGATACCCTTTTTGGGAAATGCCATCTTCATATTTACAAAACCACCTTCATGATTTTAAGCTTTTTACATTCAAGAAGCAACGCTGAAAACCTCCTTAATTTATATTCAAATACCTTTTATACGAATTCATTAAAAAGAGATACATTCAATTGAAAAGTTACCGAATTATACTTATATATGGATGCATAAAAAAATTTATTTACTGGACTATATTGAACAATTTATTTGGGAATTGAATGACTTATTACTAGTAATAGCTTTGATAGTGCTCAATATAAGTTGCTTAATGTCCTATTACTTTATTATTGATAACAAATTCTATGGCGCTACTATAACCATTTGATAGGAGTCCAATACACAATTTCTTTGGATACATTTTTAAATTGATATAATAGAAAATTTTTGGTAATAAGATTGATACATTAGAAAATTAACTCTTCATACAAAGGATCAACACATTGTCCCCACTTGCCATAATACTTGTCCAAATGTCTTTCTGCCAGTGTCTCACCTACCACAATTGCCATTTGAAAATATTAGCAAAGAAAAGGCAAAAGAAAAAGATGCCATATCAAAAAGATAATGCCTCTCAAAAGTTAATATTCTTCTTTTAAGATTTTTTACTTATACATAATACCTGTTGTTGCAACTTTTACTATCTCGTTTAGGTATCCCGATTCCATTAAGCCTCTCCTTTCCAAACCTTCCTGCCAAAAAAAAAAAAAAAAAAAAAATCATTTTTCTCCCAAAACAAAAGCCAAAAAAGTAGTCTTAGCCTTTTAGGAGCAATTACTATTAATGGATGCTCCATTTTGCTTACTTTTGCCCACTTCACAGCATCTTCAGCAACCTCACTTAGCAATTCACCTCTAAATGGAGTCTTCAAGCCTGTTTTGGGAACCTAAATTAAAAGGTAATGCTGCTTAGTAATTAGATTTGTAGTTGGATTAGTTAGATATACAAAATGTTTATAGCTATATATTATACCTCGTCCCTCAACATTTGTCTTTCTGCTTGTGTCCAGTCAGCTATCATGTCCAAAACATTTTGCAATGAAATCTCATCATATAGCAAACCCACCTAAGGAAATTACAATTGAACCACTAAAAATAATATTAAAAAAAATACCAGATATTGTTAACTACTAAAAACAAAAGATCTCAGAGATGCATTTTGTACTAAATTAAAAATGTAGAATTAGGGAATTTACCCAAAACGCTGGCAAAGCGTGTAACATGCTTAAAGGTCCTCCATCAGCACCCCTCATCTCCAAGTATCTCCTCAGCCTGACCTGAATAATTTATACCAAAGGATAGATAAAAGTATTTGAAAAAAAGCTAAAAAAAATGGGGGTTGTTAACATTGTTAGTCCTGAGCTATAGCTGTATATGTTTTATGGTTTTTAATTTTTTTTTAGCATTTTGATCCTAAATTTATTTTGTTACACTTGGTCCTTAAAACTATTTTAAATCTAATTGTAACCAATTTTGAGATGTGCATTGCATCTGATGCAACATGCAATAGTTTTAATTACTAGATTACCTAATTTTATTATTTTGTTGTTTGTCGTAGTAGGTGCCTTTATATCTCAAATTTGTTAAAAACTAAATTAAATATGCTTCTAAAAGGCTCAAGTGTAACAAAAATTGAGATTTAAAAGCCAAAATACAACAAAAAAATCTAAAGACTATAAGTGCAAATGTAAGCATGGTTGAAATATATATATAATAGAAATTAATGTTTTGCGATATAATTAAACCTCAGTATATATTGTTCCCAAATGGCATTCCCAATCAGTGATTGTTGGTGTTTCGCCTGGAATACGTTCAAGTTTTCCTGCCATGAAATCCTGCAAAACCATTCAAGACCAGTAAATAATGTATCTCAGACAAATTAATTATTAGGTTGAAAATTAATTAAACATCAGATTTTTTTTCTTTTCAAATATTTTAGGTAACCCACACATAAATAGAACAATTAGATTAATCGAAAAAATGAAAAGAAAAATCTTGAATTTGAGATAATTAATAGAGGATAATTATGGGAAACCCGAAAAGTCTTTCCACCACAATCAATGTGCCTGTTTTGTCTACGAACAAAGATCATTGGAACATCAAGAGCATAATCCACATACCGCTCAAATCTACAAAATCAAATAACCATAACATTAATTAGATTTATATCCATACGTGTTCAATAAGGTAAAGCATTTTATTTATATATATGTTGCAAAATTACATATTCTTGCTAAAAAAACTTTAGAGTTAACTGTATTTAGTGTCCTTTAGTTTGAGTACATTTACACTTATGGCCCTCAAATCAAAACCTTCGAATTTAAGCCCTTAATTCTCAAATTGGTGCATTGTGCTCCAATTGGTTTTTCAGAAAATGGCAGTTAACAATTTAGTGATATTAAAGTGTAATTTTTAAAAAAATGTAGTATCTGAACTGCAAAAATTAAAATTTGATGGTCTAAATTGTAACAAATTGTATTTTAACATTTGATACCATTAAATGGCTAAAAAAATTCAATTGAATTAAAATATAACAAATTGAAATTTAAATGTCTAAATTAAAACATTTTAAATTTGAAAACCAAAAATGCAATATTTCTAAACTAAAATGTACTAAAGTATAATTAACCAAAGAATATAGCTGATTTGAATAATGACACCAAAGAGTATCTATTGAACTTACCCAAATGAGTTTTCAAAAGCTATAGGTAACATGCCCGTACGACTATCATCGGTTTCGGTCCAAGCTTTACTGTTTTAATTTACATGAAGAAAATTATATAATTACAGAATGGAAAGCATACATTGGAAACAATTATAAACTTGAAAAAAAATAGAAAATCAACACAACTTGAAATTGTGTTCAATTTAATGTTTATTATTATTTTTTTCTCCTTTAACATTATAGTTAGTTTTGACACCTAACAAACTTTATTCACTAATACACACTTAAAATGAGCAAATTACATATATTTAGATATAAAAAATAAAAAACAAAATAAAAAAGAATAACCATGCTACCAAACAGCTTTGAAGCTAGCAACCTTCTCATGCTGAGATAACCATTTGGCTTGCCCTCTTTGAATGGTGAATTTGCAAATAAAGCAACCGCTATCTGTTTGTTTTGTACAGTGAGGTATAGCAAAGAAAAAAAAATAAAAAAACAATATGTATGGTGAGATAGCTAGGATTTCAAGGAGCCAAAAAAGTTCTCAAAAATATATAACATATATTTGTACAATTAATTTCCCACCATATGATGAGCATTTGATGCCAGATTACATATATTTAAAATAATATGTCTTATAAATAACAAGTAATTCGAATAATATATTAAATATATTTTGACGGCAGATGCCCACCATATATAGACAACGTTGCCCAACAAAGCAGGAACAGCATGTACAATTTTTATTTGTTGGGACCACTTTACATTGTGAACCATATCACCTAACAAATATTAAAGGTCATGGATTTTCAGATATAAATTATTAATTTGAGGTGTTACCTTTAATATTTGTCAAGTCTATTATGGTTTCCAACATAAAATAGGAACATGTTCAACAACATATCATAACTAAAATCAAAAGTTTCTTACAGGTTGCAAGGCAAGACTAGCACGGAATTTCTTGATCATGTCAATTTCAGAACTGAAGTCCAAATTAACCTAACACATGTCATAGATATATATATGTGTGAATACTTTAAACACACAAATTATTAGCCTTGAGCCTTCAAAGGTAGCGCAAAATTTCATATCTCACCTGAACGGTGCATGAACGAAAAAAAATATCCATTCCAAGTGATCCAACTTTAGGCAAGTATTCTTTGATAAATTGAAATCGTCCCTGAGACAAATAACCCTATGCAAGTCATAACCGGGATGTTTAAAAGATATGGTGTTATCATGTAAAATATATAATAACGATTATGCACTAACAAGCATCTACATACATATGCTAATAAAACGGACAATAAATGCCTGTAAGTACATATATACTGTTTTTGAACTTTAATTTTGTCCAGGGCCCTAGAGTATTACTGGAATATTTATTATTTATTCACATATAAATAATTTTACAAAGAACTTAATTAAATACTAGTACGTACCATGGGCATTGTTGTCATGTCTTCATGGTTCCACTTGGGATCGAAACCCATTCCTAAAAATCCAATTCCCATATCCTATGGTATGACTTGCTATATAATATGTCTTTATCATAAGGTACTTATAGGAAACTTATTGTATCAAAATCCTATATATATATATATATATATATATGTTGATATATATATATATATATATATATTGACAACCTGGCTCACAACAAATTAATTAAGAAGAATAATTTCAAACTGACCTGGTAAAGGTGAGAATCAATCTCAGCACAAGCCTGATGCAAAGTTTCAACCGGTGCATCACTAAATTCTAATTGACCAGAAGGCTCAAGTGTTATGCTTTTTTTACCCTGATCCTCACTCATTAAGAAAAAAAAAGAAAAAAAAAAAGAAAATCTTATTAATAAACTTCATTTTACCAACACTTATATGTAAGCTTGTTTATGGGAAAATAAATTTATAATAAAGAAGTAGTAAAAATAACTAAATTTTGTATTTTTAGAATATCCATAAAAATTCATATATTATTAATAAAGATGGATATATAGTATCTTAATGAAAAATTACCTTTTTGAGTCCTACAACATTGTAACCTTCCATTACCCTATTCCAATCAAATTCCTCAGCAATACCGTTCAGCAACTCTGCTATTTGTTCATATTTAATAGGACGTAAAGTTTTCATTTCAAAGCCAAACTTTTCATGCTCAGTACCTATTCTGCTAAGTTTACACATATATATAACAAAGTTAATACTCAAATGTTGAATAATATATATAATATAGAATTAAGAAGAAGCAATTTCTTCTTCTTCTTCTTCTTTTTTTTAATGAACAAAATTTAAAATAATACCTCCATTTATTCTTTGGTTTGCATCCAGAGACAAGGTGATTTATGAGATCTTCTTTCGTGAGTGGCTCAGTGGCCACAACTGAAGTGTCAGTAAGAGTACAGCAGCAGTGTCTCTCTTTAATCAAAATCCGAGTGGTGGTGGCTGACTTAGTTGGAAACAAAGACGACAAAGACAAACCAACACTACAAGCTTTCTTTATTGAAGATAGCTTAGAATTGTCAACCATGTCATGATAAAAATTGCAGTACTGCCTCAATAAACCTGAAGTGGACTGCAATATTATTGCCATTGTTGCAAGCTAGTGTTCATATACATATATGTTGTAACATTAGTTATTAACCCCTTTTATAGAGGGGGAAAAAAAAAAGGTTATTTGAAGGTGATCGTTGTTGTTGTTGTTATTATTATTATTATTATTTTGATAAAATTGAAGATGATTGTTATAAGTGGGAGCACCAATTGATATGACTTATTATTAATTAGCTTTATTTATTTTCTAGAATTAAAAATTTATTTGGAAAAATGAACCATAAAAAATTTTACCAATTAAATTGCCATATGGATTGATTTTGTTGATGATGATCGGCAACAACAAATATAGCATGATTAATCTGCTTTTTATATAGTGCTTTGCTATTGTTTATAAATACATTCAATAATTGCTAAACAACAAAAGTAAAAAAGGAATAAATTTGACACATAATGAAAGAATTGTTTGGTGGTATTATGAGGTTGTGATGGGCTCGTACGAGGTCATTGCTGATGCTGTAATGGATGCAAAGTGGAGGGATTGGAACGTATTTGGAAGTGTCTGGGATATTATTGAGCTTTCGAGTATTTTGATTGAATTCTTATTTGTTTTGAAATGCGATAAGGCTGATATTTATTTATTTATTGAGCAAAAATATCCATATACTATATTCATAACAAATAAACAACCATAAAAATAATTTTTAGAAATTCTTACCTATTTTATTGCCAAAAAGAATAAGAAAGAAAAAAAATCGTAATTGTTGTAAAAGAAAGGAGAAAGACAATGGAAGAGAAAATCAAAGAAAAAGTGTAATTATATTATTTTGTATATATTACACAGAGGAGGAGGTCCTATTTATAGATCTTTTCCATAATATAGATAATTACAATGATATACGGACAATTAATTTAGAGAATAAAGATAAATCACATCAA
Organism: Ziziphus jujuba; assembly: GCF_031755915.1. Taxonomy (NCBI): domain Eukaryota; kingdom Viridiplantae; phylum Streptophyta; class Magnoliopsida; order Rosales; family Rhamnaceae; genus Ziziphus; species Ziziphus jujuba. The sequence goes on from NC_083384.1 coordinate 27,521,499, forward strand.
GATTTGTTTATTTAAAGAGATAGCAGACATAAACAATTAATAATATTATAACACTTGCCCTTGCACTGCCCAATTATCCATGTTAATGTTGCCTAGTTAAAAATTTTACTGGGAAAATCCAGTGAGACAAAACCATGATGAGGGAAAAAGTGTACAAGCACAAATGCTTCCTCCCAAGAAAACAAGTCTAACTCTCCTTTAATCTCTTAATTGATACATTCTGACTTTGTGTACAAACTTTTCGCATATTCAAGTAAGAAGCTTATTCGTAATAAGTTTGTAAGCTTATCACTAGAATGAATAGAATGAATGCTAATAACTTAGCTTTAATGAGCTCCTATGCAAAGAAGAGTTCTTAGTGAAAACCTTTTAGTAATATAAGTTTATATGGATTTCAATAATATCCATATATAATTCTATATTCATAGCACTTCCATTTGGACATTATTGCACTATGATTATGCGTCGTTAAAAAATTTATTAGAAAACCCAATGGGAAAAGGCTAGCTAAGGGAAAAATAGTACATGTTCATATGCTATTTTAAAATGCACATTTTGCCTCGTTAAAACCTTTAATCAAGAAAACCCAATGAAACAAAAACTTGACTAAGGAAAAAGAGTGTAATCATAAACATTCCAAGTTTGACCAAGTAGGTAGATATATGTTCGCTTTCTCTTATGAAAACAACAAATAAAATCTACATATGCCAATCTCATATATATGGTTCTCAAAAATACCAACTGATATTGGTTTATAAACATGCAAGATTGTTACTCGGGCAAACTTGGGGAAAATCAAGTTCACAAGTCTGCAGAAGCCCATGTATATATAAAATAACTTGTTTCATTAAAATATTCATCATTCATTTGTGCAATGAATATTGCATAGTCCTTAAATAATATATTAGAATTTCTTTATTTAAGGCTAATCCATAAGACTAGTGGATGTATTGGACTAGGGATCTTAAACATGCACAATCACCTCCTTTTATATGCAGTGCTAAAATATATAAATGGTTTTAGAAAGTTGAAACAAATATTTGTTTAGTAGACCTCTAATATATCGCAAAACTTAAATTAAAGAACATATATCCAGCTCGTGATGTGGTATTGCATGGATTAAATAACAATAATCATAATAATCCTCCAGGAGTTAATATCAATGGCATTACCATACACAGCTCATGATATGGTATTCCCATTGTTGCTAGCTCTTGATCGTATACATGTATGTTGTAACATTAATTGTTAACCCCTTTTATAGAAAATAATAATAATAAAAAAGTTATTTGAAGGTGCTCATTATTATTATTATTATTATTATTATTATTAGAAGTAGTAGTAGTAGTAGTAGTAGGGTTAATTTCCTTAAACCCTTTAGGTTTACCTCTATTTCAAATCATAATTAGAGGCTTAAAAATTTTCAAAAACACCATATTCAGAGGTTTGAAAGATTTCATAAACACCCCTTGCTGTTAGCAACTTTTGTTAACTTACATTCTCTCTCCTAGTTGGCAGTATGAAAAGTTAAAAATACATCCAAATGTTGAAAAAATAAAGATTGTTACATTCAAAATGTTTTTTCTTTTCTTTGAAAAAAAATCTGACTTAGTTAAATACCCTTAGAATAAAAACTTTATTTTTTACCTCTTGTTTCATAATTATTACACACACACACACATATACACTAATTAAATGTTTTACTTTATAGATAGAAAACAATAATTTTATCACTTTTTAATTAAAATATTTTATTATATATTTTACATATTTATTTTTCATTGGCTATGATATATTTACATATTTAGAAATATTAAATTTAAGTTACTATATTTTCCTTAAAAAATCTAACTTAATTGCTTTAAATGAATTTTAAAGTTTTAAATTTGCTATAAATCAATCCAATTTATTAATGGTGTTAATTTTATCATTAGATGATATCAGCATGTAGACGTCATATTGATATCAAAATTTATTTTTCAACAAAAAAAATAATTTCTTATTTTTTTTCATTATATTTGTAATTTTTTATTTGAAAATTCTATCTATACCTATTTTATTCAAACTAAAATTTCAAAAAAAATTAAATATTTTTTGACTTAAAATTAGACCAAAAATAAAAATAAAGATAAATTGTCAATCTAATTAAAAAAAAATTATTAGGACAAAAATTAAATAAAACAATTTTATTTGATAAAAACATATAATATTTTTTATATTTGGTCTAATTTTAGGTTCCAGAATATTTAATTTCTTTAGAGTTTTAATTCAAATAAAATAGGATTTGATATAAGTTTTTAAATAAAAACTATATATAAAATGGAAAATTAAGAAATTTATTGTTTTTGCTGAAAAATGAATTATGATGTTAGTATGACATCATGCTGATAGAGTTAAGATCATTAATGAGCTAGACTGATCTGTAACAAATTTAAAACTTAAAAATTTAATTTAAACAATTTCAAATTTCAGAATATGAATTGTATATCCCAAAATTTCAAGACACTAATTAGCAGTTAACATTTTTTTCTTCATTTTTTGAACACTTTGGTAAAAAAAAAAAAAAAAAAAGGTGAAAATGTGTTATAACTAATGTTTAAGTTAAGAAAAATATACAATTATTTAAAATAAATTTGTGTTTTCTTTTTCTATTATTATACATTATATTGCACTTTTTTCAATGAATATTAAATAAAAATTTCAGCTTTTCTGACTTTTAAAGATCCTTTATTATCAATTAACTTGGATGTTTTTAAAATTTTTAAGTATAATTCAGGATATGGGTAAATTTGGAATTTAAGTGCGATTAATATTTATTATTATTTTAATAAACTTGAAGGTGATCATTATAAGTGGGGGCACCAATTGATATGACAAATTATTAATTAGATTTATTTAATTTTTTCAAATTGAAAATCTATATATAAAAAAAGTGAACCATTAAAAATTTCACCAATTAAATTGTGATATGAGTTGATTTTGTTTGATGATGATTGCCTTGGATGACAACAAATATAGCATGATTAGTCTGCTTTTTATATATATAGTGCTTTGCTGATTGTTGATAAAAACATTTAATATATTACTATACAACAAAAGTTTAAAAAAAAAAAAAAAAAGAATAAATTTGACACATAATGAAAGAATTGTTCGGTAGTATTCTGAGGTGGTGGTGGACTTGTGCGAGGTCGTTGCTTGTGCTGTAATCGATGCAAACGAGAGGGATTGGAACGTTTGGAAATGTGTGGGATATTTTTGGTCTTTCATGTAATTTGATTGAAATCTCATTTGTTTTGAAGTGCGAGGGGGCTGATATTTGTTTTCCTATTGGGCAAAAATAAACAACCATAACAATATGTTTTAGAAACTCTTTGCTATTTTATTGTCAAAAAGAATAAAAAAGAAAAAAAAAACAATCTTAATTTTTTTTTTTTTTTTACGAAATGAAAAATAGAAAGCTCGTTGTAGTGGATTATAAAATCAAAAGCCTAAACTACAACATTTTAAAATTAAAAAATATCAAAATGAAATTAATCTTTTCAATTAAATGCATATGAGTTGTTTTTAAACCTCCATTTTTGGTTTATAAAAGAATTTTCCATTAAATGCAGTGTGATTTTAGATTTTTTTAATAATCTAAAAAGTAATCACGGTAACTTTTTAGATTCTACTTATAGAATAATCAAAATTTTAAAATTAAAATTATTATTATATCCTGCAACTAATAATAAAATTCTTTTTTCCCAATTAATATATAGTAATAGTAATATATATTCATAAGAAATAATTATTTATATATATTTTGGATACTATATATCATTACAGCAATTAAGTAGGTTCTTTACCAAATGTTTAAATTTTAATTTTGTAACTTTTAATAATTTTGAAATAATAGTTTTAGTAAACACTAATTAAGATGCCAGAAAATCTGGTTGTTACTTTAACAAAGCTTTTACTGATTTTTTTACAATCAACAACAACCCTAAACTAAGGACAGAGTTGACTTGATTACTTTGAGCAAAGATTACATGTGTCCCGATTATTTTCTTGTTCATGAGCTTAAAAATATATTTAAGTTTTATGATAATTTTGTTTGTGTTTTTACTCATTGAGAGTCAAATAAGGTTGCTCATTATTTAGCTAGCCATGCAATAACAAAAGTTGTTATTGATACTTGGATGAAAGAGGGACCTAAGTGGCTCTAATCTCTAATTATTTCTGATTGTTATTTTTTAAGTTTCTAAATACACATGCACATGTCAATAGTAATAGGCCATGCACGATATTAATTAAATGATTTTTTTTTTTAAATTAAGATCCATAAAAAAAAATTTATTTAGATATATATATATATATATATATATTGAACATTTTATATATATTGAGGGATTTATGAAGCAAGATTAAAAGGAACATCATCTACAGTTATCAAATTGAACATTATCTCTAAAAATTTCTTCAATGTAGATGTGCATTATGATCAATGTGACACATAAATTGGAAGAGCTTGATGTGTATCCATGTGGCATAAATATCTATTTAATAGATAGTTCAAAAACGAGTCTCCAATAATATTGATGTATCTAATCTATTTTTTTTTTTTTCAAAAGATTATATTGCTGATAAAGATTATACTTTTTTACTCAATCACACGGTTTAATAAACATTTTCAAAAGTAGACAATTACATTTGCAATATCTATATTTTTTTTTACCATATCATATTTAATAGAGTCTTTAAACAGACCCATTTAAAAAAGTATTTTTAAATGTGTATCTATATTTCTATTGTGACAAAATAATTTTAGCAATCCATAGAGTTTACAATTGTTTCATCAATTGGATATGTAATACTATAAAAATATTAGAATAACATGCAAGTTGAATTTTGTAATCTATGTATTAAGGATTGGTGTAAACCGATTCAAACTGACCAAATCAAACTAGTTCAGTTTAGTTTGGATAAATTTTAATCCAAATCAAAATGTACTCAACCCATCATACATATGTATTATTAATATATTTATTATAATTAATTATATTTTAAAAATATTTACATGTTTTGTTTAAGATATTAGGGTATTAATTCAAATTATTAAAAAATAATATTTTTAAAAAATAAAATAATAAAAATAAAGTAGTAGATCAAATCCTAAACGACCAAAACCAATGATGGTTTGATTTGATTTGGCTTTTTAAAATATTTCGTTTAAAAAAACAAAAGGAACAAAAATTGACTGTGCTAAATTGACGCCCACCTCTGGCATGTATTAAACTCCATGTGATCTGCAGTTCATAGTTCCTTCTCCCCTCCCAAAACCCGAAAATAGATTTGATATTTCCTAAATCACTGTATCTATAGTTAAGCTCACGTTATACGTTGTGACAACGGTTTTAATATTAGATATTTCTTTATTAATTTTTAAATTATATTAAAATTTATGATTTAAAATTGAAAAATTAATAAGTACGGCTTTAACTACATACTAAAATACAATTTAATAAAAACAATTTTTTTTGAAATACATAAATACAATAAAATTTTAAAATTTTAAAAAAATATAATAAATCATTTACGTTATGCTCTTATATAAATTTCAAATATATTTAAATTTTAATTACTGAAATAATGTAAAGACTAAAAAAGAGACCTCAATGAGATAGCATTTAGTACGTTCAACCACTGACCTGATAAAAACTGCGAATCAATCTCAGCTCAAGCGTGGTTTAGAGTTTCAACTAGTGAAACGCCAAACTCAAGTTGGCCACCTTGCCCTACTGACAACCATTCATTTACCTGATTTTCCAACAATATTTAATCAGTTATTGCAAAAACTATATATTAATTCTAGATATATAGTTTGAATGCTTCATGTTTTTTAATCTAAAGTATTCATATAAAAAAATTCATCTTATGTAGAAGTGTTTATGGATCCATAATTGACCATTTTATCTAATAAACAAACCGATCTAATCTTGATCAGTTTTTAAAATTTCACATCCAATCCAAATCAAATTACATATCCGATCCAATAAACTATAAATCGGTTTGGATTAAATTAAATAATTGGTTTTGCTGCTTTTAGATTTATTAATTTTTTTATGCTTTTTTTTAAAAACTTTTTATGCTTTTTCCATTAGAGATAGTTCGATTTTCTTTTTACATTAAAAATGATGAGTGCATGGATAAAAAAGAACCACATATAAAAATACATACTTTTTTAAAAAAATATATTAAATGTAAATTTATTTGATTTGGTTTGATTTAGATCGGATTTTAAAGTTAAAAAATTAATCTATACCGTGCCAAATTAATTTTTCTAAAAATTAATCTAAACTAATTCAATTAGAAATTAATCAACCAATTCAAACATATTGAATTGGATCAGTTTGATCAATCTAATCGATTTGGTCGGTTTTTTAAACAACCCAATTTTAAGTATGGGAATGGCGGCAGCTGGCCGGTTAACCCAATCAAAGAGTTCCTAAAATGGCCGATTGATCCATGAGGGTCAGCCCACTTGATGTATTATTTTAAGGCCGAGGAATAAGTTCATGAAGCATCACATTGGTAAATGTGTATCTGATCAACGAGGGAAAAGAGGAATTATTTGGTACACAACGTGTATTGACATGGCATTTGAGCTGGTACACATAACCAATTAGATCATAATATGTGTATTATTAATCACATACCATATTAAAAAATTCAAATAGGCAGCTATATAATTTAACATTTTCTATTTTTTTCCTTTTCTTTGTGAGACAAGTTAAATCAATCTTTTCCATTTAATATCTAACAAGTTTTATAGATTTTCTAATTTTTTATTCCCATTTTTCTTTAAAGAGACCAATGAAGGAGGTGAAATTTTTTTAATTTTTGTTTGAAAAATATGAGAGATCTAACTTTAACAACCAAATATACGCCTTCATAAACGACAATTAAAAACTCAACACAAAACACATTCATCGTTCATTGATGGGAGGCGCATTTTTCATAACTGCCTCCACATAAACAATTTTGTTTCCATTATTTCTCAATCAATACCATTTTGTTATCTTAATGGCATAATTTATTAGATGGGTTTCCCATATATTAGGGAACCACCCACAGAGTTGAGAAAAAGCTATTGGTGCCGGAGACGATGATCCATGTCCAAGAGGAAGTGTATAACCTTTCCTTTTTTTTTTTTTTTTTTTTTTTTTTTTTTTTTCTTTCGGGTGAATAAGACGAAGTGTATAGCCTATAGAACAAAGAATAAGACGCAAAAATGAAAGTGGCAACTGACGGAGTGAAAGATTAATGCTGATTTGGATTTTTTTTTTTTCTCTAATGTACTAATAATATATGTGGCATTTTATAAACGGTTATGTGTACCAAATCAGCAAATTCATAATGTGTACTGAAAAATTCCTCAACCTTTTGAGGCAATAATGGAGTTACTAAGATTCAAATTACAAATTTTGAATTCACAAATGTGATGGTTAAGTGGTTTTTTTTATTTTTTATTTATTTATTTTTTTCCTCTATTAAGCTATTATTATTTTTATTTTATTTTTTGTTCTTTTTGTTTTACTTCTTCTTAAAGCTAAACTAAATTGGTATTTCTTCAATTAACAAGTACTTATCTACTGCAACTAAATACTTAAACATTTTGCTTTAAAAAAAAAAAATTGAGTCTCAAATAGAATTTTTTTGACAAAAGAAAAATATACCGAACATAGGCTAAATACATTCTCTAAAATTTTTACTAGATATTGTTTTTTTTATAATCAATCAAAAAATAGAAAGATTTTTCATTTAAGAATTACACAAAATTGTTTTAAAACTCAATTAACAATTCTTCTGCTATTATACAATAAAACTATGGTTTAATAATGTTTTATAGGATACCAATAATTCTTGAAGCCAATAATTTTGTGGGGGTGTATGAAGACATTAATGGCTTTGGCCCCTGAACGTACTTTTCTGGCTCTGCCCTGTCTGTACCTAATAATTAAAAAAACGTGGGTCATAAAAGGACATAAAGATGTGAGATCGTATCTTATCAAGTTATGTTGGAAATGGAGGAGGAGGATAGCAATGTAGATGAAGAAATAAGGAGAAGACTAAGCCACGTGCTTCAACATTAAATTTAAATATTTATTTATATATGAGCTTCCAAAAAATCTGGTGTGACGCTGAAAACAGAGAATGATGCAGAGCAATTTATCATCCACATGATAACATTTCAAATTTATTACTGGACCACTTCTTTAGCCAACTTGTCTTTATTATTATTTTAAGTGAAACATTTCATCGACACTTTTTGCTTTTTCTTGAAGATTGTATTATTTCAATTTCTTTTTATCCTAGATGTTTCAAATTTTTTTTTTTTTTTTTTGTGAATAGATTTTTCAAAATTTTGGAGAAAACCCCCCTTGGAAGATTGTACTTGTGACTGAGAGAATGGGTAATCGGTCAATGCAACAAAGTTGAAGGTTGACATTATTAAGAAGAATAAATAAAAATGTTGAAGTGGGGAAATTGACTCACAAATCAAATGAAAGTTAGCGGGTCTTTGTAATTTTCCTATAAAAAGAAAAAAAAAAAAACTCAATCATTGCTTGTGTTAATTTCATTTACTTCAATTAAATGTTATACCATTCCATATAAATTTGAATATTGTATACCCAATTGCCGTATGCATAACTTTCTACAATATGTTCCTTATCAAAAACAAAAAAACAAAATAAAACTTTCAACAATATTGATAATTTAATAACAAAGTCATAATTTTTTTTTTACAATAATTTTGAATTGGAATTTTTATTTTCTCTTGAATTAAAAAAAATTATATGCAAAATATATATATATATATATATATATATATATATTTATAATGGTGATTATTAAACATATAATTAATAGAAATTATTACAATACAATTAAGAAGTTGGTTTTGCTCATTCATCAAAAAAAAAAAAAAAAAAAAAATTTTGCTCCATGTGATCCAACTGACAATTGAAAAATCAATAGTCACACCAACATCTACCCACCATTTTTTTGTTTTTGTTTTTTTTGCTTGAACATCTACCTACCATACACTCACGGTCACCTGCACCAATCATATCCGTTTAGAGAATTATTAACTTTTTCCCCTCACCGCATGCCAATTTGCAGGGTTTTTTTTGTCCTATTTTGCCATCCATGTTTATGTATATTATATGTCTCATGATATCATAATGTGCACTGCACATACAAATAAACCAACATGCATATATATATATATATATAATATAAAAATGAAATTAAAAAATAATTAATATGACTGAAACATAAGGTGGACTTAAATAATTGAGATGCTCTATACTTCAATAATGTCTCAATGATTGTACGGTAATTGGTACATCAATATATTATACAATTAAGAGTGATATGCTTTTGCGAGTTGGTTAACTTTTTACTGGGTTCTTCTTCAAAGTCCATTGAACCAATAAAATAGTTTTGCCAGTGATTAATTCCTCTTTCTATGTGAGCTTAAAATGTGTATCCAAATTATGAGCAGCAACTTTTTCTTTAATTTTATATCCAAACTAAATAACTCCTTTATTAATTAATGTAAACAGTATTCAAGCAAAAAAATAATAATAATAATGTAAACAGTAATACATAGCCAAGGAGATAAAACTCAATAACTTGTTTTTGGCATTGTCCATATGGACCAACTCTAGCAAATTTTTGGTTCACAATGATTCACCCTCAACAACACCTCAACTTCCAAACAAGTCACTTTCGCATAGACCATCATTTTCTTTAATAAAAGGCAAATATTGCCGTATTATTTTGCCAAGTACCTACCATTTTATTTTTTTTCCCCCCAACGTAGAAAATTTACTTTGTCATCACTCATCAGTAGATTAGCTCCTCATATTCATATACTTTATCAACGTTTTGTCCCCACTTTCCATGGTACAATTTCAAAAGCTTCTCGGCCCTTGTCTCACCTGTCACAAGTACCAACAACATTACATACATACATGCACACATTCCAGCCATTCAAAGCATAAAACCAAAAGACTTTATTTAGCTTATATAAAGGATTGGTAATAAGAGAAATTATACATATTTATATATATGTATATATAGAGTTTTTTGGTAAATTATATATATATACACCTGTTTTTGCAATTTCTTCAATATCATCCAGGTACACTGATTCCTTTAATCCTCTTCTTTCCAAGCCTTCCTGCAACAAGTAAATATATATAAATATATATATATATATATATATGTATTTACTCCCAAAAAAAAAAAAAAAAAGTGCAGGCATAGTCTATTTAGGCAGCCTCATTTCCTCACCTTTGCCCACTTGACAACAACTTCAGCAACCTCCCTTAGCGATCCACCTCTAAATGGAGTCTTTAAACCAGTCTTATGAGCCTAAAATGAAGGTAATATTTTGTTTGAAAATTAGATTAATTATTTCGAAGCTAACCTAATTGATTTCTCAATCTAAATCACCTATATAACTAAAATATCTCTTTCTTCAAAAAAAATAAAAATAAAAATTTAATAATAATAATAATAAATAAATATTTCTCGCTAAGTAATATTATATTACCTCATTCCTCAACATCTGTCTTTCTTCCTGGGTCCAATCAGCTATCATGTTCATAACATTTTGCAATGAAGTCTCATCATATAATAAACCCACCTTACAAAATTTAAATGAAATCAAGATTAAAAAAAAATTTTATCAAAAAAGATTGAAAATTTCAAACTGGAAAATAGGGTAAAGAAAGATTTTAGAGAAACAGAGTTGATAATTAATTGGGATCTATGGCTAACTAGTACCAAATAATGTTGATCAAGATAGGGCATTTACCCAAAAAGCTGGCAAAGCTATTAATGTGCTTATTGGCCCTGTATCAGCACCTCTCATCTCCAGGTATCGTCTTAATCTAACCTGTATATTATTATTGCACCGAATATTAAACCATCAAATTTATAGAATAGTACTAGTACTGTTTTTTTCTTGAAACAGAAAAAAGGACAAAGAACAATGAAAAGGAAATAACATGAAAAAAATATATATATATGTATATATATATATATATATATATTTAATAAATCATAGAAATTAATGCTTGTGATGTGTACCTCAGTAAATATTGTTCCCAAATGGTAATTCCAATCATTCATGGTTGGCAATTCACCTGGCAAACAAGCAAGTTTTCCTGCCATGAAATCCTGCGGAGAAGAATACAGGGTGGTCCAGTTATTTTGGTATAATTGAGATCAGTTTTTGCAAGAAAATCTACAGAGAAGAAAATGTTTAATTTTATATATATATATATATATATACAAACCCGGAAAGTTTTTCCATCGCATGGAATATGCTTATTTTTCCTACGAACAAAGACCATTGGAACATCAAGTGCATAATCCACAAACTTCTCAATTCTGCAATATCAGAAAAAAAGTTATGAAAAGCATAGAGCATTAGTTCAACTTCAACATGGTAAAATGTATAATTCATATATGAGTAATGCTATAAATTATTGTTCCGTCTTCTGGAATGCTAAAAGAAATTTTAAGCTTCTTATTATTATCTTTGTCTTTATTTGTTTAGGTTTGTTTACTAGTTTCCTTGATAATTAATTAAGATGTATATTGAACTCACCCAAATGAGTCATCAAAAACAAAATGGAGCATACCCGTTCGAGAATCATCAAATTCCATCCAAACCTGGCTGTTTTTCAAGCAAAGATTATTAATTTTGATTGTTGTTTTATTAGTATTATTGTAGAAGCTAATCAAATGGAAAAGCAAATATATATTGTTGAGCAAGAGCAAAACCAAAGGGCGACCTTCTTTTGCTGAGATAACCATTTGGCTTGCCCTCAGTAAATGGTGAATTTGCAAATAAAGCAGTTGCTATCTGTTTGGTAAATTAGAAACTCATTCATGGGTTAGCTTGCATTCATGGAATTCAAGAAGATAAAAAAAAATAAAAAATAAAAAATAAAAAAAATTCAAGAGCACATATATATATATATAGAAATTCTCTTGACCAGGATTCATATTCATGCATTTAAATTTTAAAAGCGCATAAAAGTATAGTAATTAGTAAGCCCGTAAAAGCACATGAATATAGATCCTGTACTAAAATTTATATATATATATATATATATATATATGGACAAATTAACAGAAGGACCAGAGCTTCTCACAGGTTGCAAAGCGAGACTAGCACGGAGTTTCTTGATCATGTCAGCTTCAGAACTGAAGTCCAAATTAACCTATATAGCAACCCCATTTAAGTTTATGGAAAATACTTGGCCTTTGTTTAATTGTTACTTGAAAAATTATGAGATCAAGTATCAACCTCAAGGAGTGTAAAATGCAAGCTCACCTGAATGCTGCACATACGGTATAACATATCAAGTCCAAGCCTTCCAACTTTAGGTAAGTACTCCCTCCAAACCTCGTATCGTTCCTGACCCAAAATTATTCCATCAGAGTACAGCCTCATAACCAAGATTTCTAAGGTTAATTTATCACAAAAAAAAAAAAAATAGATTTCCAAATTTTATTTTATAGGTTGCAGTTATAAAGTGTAACGGTAAAGCAGAGTGCTATAGCTAGCTAGCTAGCTTGTTCTTGTATTCTAAGAAGATTGACCAAACCCCTGATACGCGATGGAGTTCAATTGATTAGAACACATTTACAATTTATATAATAGGCTAAAGTATATACTCAAAATTGATATAAACAGAGATATTAAAGTCAATTCTTAAATTAAGCATACTATTTAATATGTACTAGTCAGCTAGTTCTATAAAAGTTATTAAGTTAAAAAACAAATAAAGAACATGGATATTAATTAGTACCTTGGGAACTTTTGGTGTCTCTTCGTTCTTCCATTTGGGATTGTAACCCATCCCTAAAAATCCAATTCCCATGTCTTTTGCCACCTCCTTAACCTATATATATATATATATATATATATATAGTCATATAATTATAATGCTACTACTGGTGTTCAGTACAAAATAATTCCTCATTAAAAGAAAAAAGAAAACATTAATCTACGAAATAATAATATCAATTGCTGACCTGATAGATGTGTTTATCAATCTCAGCCCAGGCTTGATGCAGAGTTTCAACAGGTCCATCTCCAAACTCAAGTTGACCACCAGGCTCTAGCGTTATGCTTTGTTCACCCTGATATGCAGTTAAAACAAAATAATTCCAACTAATTTCCAGCTTCACCAAAAAAAAAAAAAAAAAAAAAAAAAAAAAAAAAAAAAGAGGAAGAAGAAGAAGAAAAGAGAAGAAGCTGTACTTCTATTTAATTTTTGCTCGTCTAGAATTGATTACCTTTCTGAGTCCCAAAATATTGTCACCATCCATAATTGGATCCCAGCCAAATTTCTCAGCAACGCCATATAGCAGCTTTTTAATTTGTTCATAGTTGATAGGACGTAAAGTTTCCACTTCAAATGCAAACTTCTCATGCTCTGTCCCTATTCTGTTCAGTTCATCAAACCTACTTTAGAATCCCCAATTTAACCAAAAAACAAAAAAGGAAAGAGAAAAAAAGGACGACCCTCTAAAATTTCCATTTATAGCAACTCTCCTTTATACATAGACGATATCAGAAATGCCCAAATATTGCATATGTAACATAAAGTAGGAAGTTCTCAGAAAATAAAAAAATAAAATAAAAAAAATAATACCTCCATTGATCCTTGGGCTTGAATCCAGAGACAAAGTAATTTATGAGATCTTCTTTAGTGAGTGGTTTAGCAGTAACTGCATCACTACCATCTGTGCTTGAATATTTGTCCAAAATTAATGCTCCTCCATTTTCATATTTGCCTCCACCATATGTCCCCATACCCCGAAATTCCAAGTTTTGGAAAAAGAAAAAAAAAATAATAATAATAAATTAAGAATTGGGGAAGAAAGACACAGAAAACACAAGCTTCTAACTTTGTTTGTTTGAAGACAATGGCTATAGGCGCCTTAGAATGTTACACTTGTGAATGCTTTAAAATAGGGGCTTTAGGTGTGTTCTCTCATAAATAATATTAAACAACAATCTGGTACCATTCTTTTTCAAAAAAAAATAAAAAATAAAAAAAATAAAAGGTCAAAAAGATACACACAAATTTTGGATTATATACTTGGTTAAATCCGACCATCGATTGTGCTTGCTAGCTACATCCACAAGACCCAAAAAAAATAAATAATAAATAAATAATAATAATAATAATAATAATAACAACTTAGTCAGTATATTCATAAACAGCCATTTAGAAACCAAAAAAAAAAAAAAAAACAGAATTTTTCTTCTTCTTTTTTTGTTTGATGTGACTGCAAATACACTATAATCATTTTTCTTTAACAAATGATTAAACGGTTGAAAGTAAGTTATTATTATATTTATATTACTACAGAAGAAGTCGTCGAACTTTTGTCTTATTAATTTATTTATTTGGGATAATATGGATGTCTGAATTTGATAACATGTTTTTTTTTTTATTTGCTATGCCGCCAGGCAGCCCCTAACTTCCCAAGACTCGAACCCAGCGTCTATTGGCAGGGCCATGTAGTGCTAGCCACTGAGCTCTCACGCGTCTTGAACTTGATAATATGTTAGATTATTAATTTTAACACTATTCTTCAAATAGTTTAATTGATATAATTTTTTATACTTACATATATTTTAGGTTGTAGGTTTGAAATATTAAAAATAATAATAACAATAAATATATGTAGGTTTGAAATATTAAAAAATAATAATAATAATAATAACACACGAGCTGAGAGATGGCACCCAACCCTAGATAATAATGTAGATAGGGTGGGTCGGTGTTGTATGCGAGGAATCGAGAAGAAAATCGATGAAAAAGGTTAGGCCTGGAAGGGTGAGAGGATAAGCAACCATCGACGAAGAAATAAATGAACAAGATGTTGCCACGTGTGCAGTTGGAAATTAAAGGAGGAAGATAAGGCTGCAACAAAAAAGGGAAGGATAAAAATTGAATCTGGACAAAGATATTATATATATATATATATATTTCAATTATTACGTATAAGCTTGGAATGAAAACCATTCAGTATAGTACGGGAAACGAGGACCACCACATGCCATGTGATCTGCAAGCTTTTTCAATTATTAATTCGTGCTTACCCAACTTTGATTATTCGTCTTATTCTGGTCTGCTCTGATGCCTCATGGATTCCCCTCCATTATTTTTGGTCTCTATTCAATGATACACCGAACCTTTAAGATTTTCTATTCAATAAGTATCATCAAGAAATTATTTAGGTCAATAAATTATTAGTCAATAAATTATTAATTTAAAAAAATAGATAATTTTAATAATTGAATTTTTTTATTTATGTTTATGAAAATATAAATTTGAATCATAAAATATGTAAGAGATTTGGATAATTTATAATTTTTTTAAAAAAATTATTAGTCTTTTTTTTTTTAATAATTTTTTAATCCTCTCCACCATTTGCTACCATATACCAAAACAATACACGAGATACTCATAGAGCTTACTAAGAATCAATCGAACTAGCAACCCTGATTAATGTGTAAGATGAGATGTTTTCATTGTTATTAGACGAGGCATAAGCTTTAGGGTGTTGAAGGATAAACTTTATGGGAATTAAATTTTAATATTAAAAAATAAATATATGTTTAAATTGATATGAAATTAAAAAATATATATATAAATAATCTTTTTAAACTGTAAAATAAATCAATTGAAACTTACATAAAAATATAGAATTAATAAATTATAAATAAATATACAATAAAAACGTGCACTTTTAATTTATAAATAATAATGTATAAGGTAGTTTTTTTTTAAATAAAAAATAAAAATCTTAAATTTCACTATATTTGTGAGGTGTATATCTTCCGGACAAGGTTTTTAAGACAATGCTCATAAGTCATCCAGTTGACCATATGAAGTGGAAAGAATGTGCGCACCAAAGATGATAGGTGTTGTCTTTTATGTTTTCTTTCTTTCTTTCTTTTTTTTTTTTTATTTTTTAAATTTTTTATGAAGCCAATATTTCAGTTCTTCGTTACTCAAAATTCTGTCGAATCAGATGCACGTCCAATTGGAAATGAACCTGCCCAGAATTTGGAATAAAATAGGTGGTGGGGTTCCCTTTGGATAATGTTTTTAATATGATAGCTCCCTTTATCGGTGTGTTATCACAAAAACAAACGTAAAGACTTTTCATATATATATTTTTTATTCCATTTTGTATGTATTAAACATTTTATGGTGGCTGATCTTAAAAATATGTTGCCCAAAAAAAAAAAAAAAATTGCTTTAGGTTGTGATTCATATTACACTTGGCTTGAAGAGGACCCTGCATGGTTTGATTCTTAATCTATTTTCTGATTTGTCAAACCTTTCTTCTAATTGAAATTCTTTTATTTTATCAAAACAAAAAAAAAATATATATATATATATGTTAATTTTTTAGATGAGCATTGATATATATGTTAATTTTTTAGATGAGCATTGAAAGCATTATAATCTTTACAAGAAATTCACAAATGAGAAAGTAACATAATACACTGTATGGGGGTGTCATTAAAATTTTAGAAACATGTAGATAGAAGTTAAAATTGAGTAATCTTTAGAGAGGTATTCGGTGAAATGTTTTCTTATTACTTAAATCATATAGCATATGACATGAATTATAACACAGGGCGTCTTAGCAGGCGATTGTATGTAAATATAGAAAACAAACAAAAACAAAGACTAGCTCTGTATAAAAGGACTAGAATTAAAACTAAAGAAATAGAAATATTATAGTTTGAAACGTCTCCTCAAAAACCTTATTTGATGCATAAGGCTGTATTAAATGTTGGAATTGATGAAGAAAACCATTTTCGAATCTCATTTGCTCTCTCATTTTTTATTTATTTATTATTATTATTTTTTATAATATGTATTGAAAAGCTTCAATATGTAGAATTCATTTTACCCGCAAATTTCTCATTTTTCAATATAAGATAAATGCCAATATTTATATTTTTATTATTCATATGCCTTCTCCTATCAAAAAGGATAAATATTATTTTTCCATATTTAAGTTTTGTTTTATTAATCCAAAAGTATTAGCAAAACTTATATGTCAATTGCTCCACTTTCCAATACAATAACAAATAAATATTAGGTGATTTTGATGGTGTGAACCCACTAAGAGATTGATTATTAAATTATTACATATATTTAGTACTTGTTTCTCGTCTGAAGAATTATTTCTTTTGAAAGAAAAAATGGTATTTATTATTGATGAACTCGTCAATAAAATCTATATACTACATTGTAACTTAAATGCTTATTACTAAACGGTTCAATTTTAAAATTTTAGTATAAAAAAATAATAAAATTAAATATTCTAATTAAAAACTAGTAATCGTTATCAATAATAACAAATAGCAAAACTCTTTTGAAAAACAATCTACTAGAAAAATTGCTACTTCTTCAAGCAAAAGAAATTGGAATCCCCAGTCGTAGGTCAAAATAGAAAAAAAAAAAAAAAAAAGAGAAGACGATAATATGATTTTACAAAATTGATTAATAATTGTATATTCAATTAATTATAAGTAATATACTTATATTTTGAGGAGAGTTTACGAACTATGGGATGAAAGGAGCTGTTATTGGAAGGAGAGTGAGATACCGTAAATTTGTAATGCTAAATCAGCTGAAGCCATTTTACAGTTGTCGTGGTCAGGAATTGATTGTAGAGATAAACTTATATGGCAGGAGAATAAGGAAGGAAGGTTTACAATCAGAAGTTGCTATGAGCTCATGTTCGAAAACGACCAAATTAATGAGAGAATTGAAACATGAAGGAAGCTATGGAAACTTAAGATTCATGAACGTGTTAAGCTTTTCCTTTGTAGAGTGATGTCCAATGTTATTTCCACAAGGGAGGTGATGGCAAACAGAATCCACAAAGGGGAACGAAGCTGCGTGTTGTGTGAAGCTGAGGTGGAAACGGCTTTCCACATTTTCAAAGAGTGCCATAGCATTAGGAGTTTAGCTTTCGCAAGTAAATGGGGATGTAAACTTGATTCTTGGGAGATTACTAGTATTTGTGATCTTGTGGAGTTCTGAGTCAACCCCAAGATAGAAGCATGCTTTCAAAATATGGTTAAAAGAACAATCACAATATTTCTCTCCACTCTAATGTATTTTGCATGGAACTGCAGAAATGAAAGAATTTTTTCCAGGATTGATCGAAAACAGGACATGGTGTATTGTTTTAATCGTTTAGTAGATGATTTTCTGACTTCAAACGAAGTGAATCAAGGTCAAATTGAAAAGAACAAGGAAAGATGGGTTCCACCAGCAGAAGGATGGTGGAAGATCAATACAGAAGCAGTTTTCCACAATGGATAGGCTGGGATCGCTTTTGTTGTTCGAGACTACTAGAAAGGGGAGGTCATCTATCTACCCTCCAATCTTGTTTGTTGCGGTTTTCCATATGACGCTAAGCTAAAGGCATTAGTTAGGGCAGTAGAAGTGCCAAAAGAGAGGAGGTAGGACAACCTATGTTGGTCATTGAATTCCTTTTTGGTGGTTGATGGGCATCAACCACCCAGAGGATCCTTCAGCATGGGAGACAAGGTATGATCTAATCTTACTCTACGCAGTTTTTGCAAAGAACAATTGGAAATTATCATGGAACTCTCCAAACTCTAATAGTGTGGTAGACTTGTTAGCCAAGAAAGCTCTTCATGCAGATTGGATGTTTGATTTAAATAACTTTACTTTAGATTCCTTCCTGGAGATATTTTAGATTTAGAATCTGCTTGGTATAACTGATAAAATTGAGCTTTAATCTGTAGAACTTTGTATAATAGATCTTTTTAAAAAAGAACTTTTACTAAAAAGTTAATAAATGTTTGGCTATTAAAAAAAAAAAATTGTATTAATTGCTCAATAAGTTTCTATATAAGCTAAAAATGTTGTATTAAATGCTCATTGAGTTTCTATATAAATTTAAAAAAAAAAAAGATTTTCTAAAAAAGTATAAAATTTGGACTTCTCTAAAACAGCTTAAAAAAGCTATTTTTTTTTTTTTATCAGTAAGTGATTGTTGACTTTTACCATACACTTTTATTTTTTAACAAAAAATATTTTGGCCTTCAAATAAAACTTTTAATATAAAAAAAAGTTTTGTCAAACAGATACTTAATAGCTATTTGATATGCTTCGAAGTGGATTCTTTTGTAATATTTTTATTCTTGGAAGGCTCTTTATGCTTTTAACAATGAATTATTATTCAAAAAAAAAAAATATTACTAAGACTGTCCCCTGTTATTTCCAATTTAGTGATTAGTGATTGAATCCTTTGTCCTATTTGTCTGCTTCATGTTTCTGTACTATAGATCTATTTTTTTCTTTTTTCTTTTTTAAATTTCTATAATCAAGATTTTTTTCTTTTTTTAATAATAATTTTTTTGGTAATATCTTTTTCGATAATAATTTCTGTGCTATATATCTGACAATGATATCATGCATAAAGCTAACATGCGTATCACATGTGATTTTAATCTATAACAAGCTGTATCCTATGGACCCATTTTAAGACTTCTTCTTTTTTTTTTTTGGTCGATTTATAAGAGATTAAATTTATTACACATAATTCCTCCTCTCCTTTCTTTTGAATCTTTTCTCTTCCCCGTCCATGACCTTTCCTTTTTTATCTAGTTTGTTGGTCTCTCTTTTTTCTTTTTTTTCTTTTTTTCTTTCTAAAACAGGGGTTTCATTAAACCAAAAAGACAGGCTACAAAAAAGCCAAATCTCAGGAGGCTTCCAGAGGAGCACACCCTTGAGTAATACAATTCAAAATGGGAGGAGACAACCAAGTGATGAGAATTGGACCTAGGACAAAATGAGTTGCTCCCCATTGACACACTAGATGGGCTAGACTATTAGCAGATCGAGCGACCCAAAGATAACTAACAAAAACAAAATTAGCACTATATGAGAGAATATTCTTAAAGAAAGAATCTGCTGCCCAGTGAAGCAAACTCGGGTCTTTCATGTTTAAGGCCTTCACAACAGAAAGAGCATCCGATTCAAATATAACCTTTGTCCATCCCTGATTGTGAGCCACTTTCATTGCATTTCCACAGAGCTTCAATTTCCGCTACTTCTGGGATAGACACTTTTGATTTAAACGTGTGAATATGCAAAATTGTTCCACTATCATCGCGAGCAACCATGGCCAAAGTGCTGCCTGATTCTTTGACGGCAGCATCAGAGTTAATTTTAACCATGCCCTTCGGTTTTCTCCACCTCTACACATCCCTCCGTTGGAATTCATATCTGTGTTACTTGAGCTTTCTTCTCTTTTCCAAGATTCCATTATTTCTTCGACTCTTTTCTTAATAGAATTCATCGAGGACTTAGCTTGGACCACATATCCTTCGAAGCAAACTTTGTTTCTCAGCCACCAAATGTGTTCCGGGATTGAGGCACTGTAAATGAAAAAGTCTTCCCTGTCCTACGGATGAACAGGTAACAATCCCACTGGATTGCTCAAACAATTTAGGTAGAAACCAAGCTCCTCACCCCTCAAAGACTCCCATCTGATTCCCCATGGACTAGCATGCCACAACCTTTTAGCCACTTCGCAGTGGAAAAATAAGTGCAACTCATTTTCTTCACTTTAATAGCCATGCACACACTCCTGCAAATCAATCAAGATAGCTCTTGCTATCCGGTTGGACATGGTGGGGAGGCCAGAATTTGCAAACTTCCAAAGGAACAATTTCATTCTCTCAAGGATTGAACTTCGCCATAGATGGGTCCACCAACCATTCGTAGAATGATCTTCGCCTTCTTCCACCTTATAAACTGACTTTACGCTAAAACTTCCTGCTTGGTTTTTGTCCAAATTATCTTATCCTCCTATTCATCATTCACCTAGAACATATCCTTGATGTTCTTCATCGATTCTTGATCAAAAATGTCTTCCAGCTTGCTATCATCCCAAGCACCATTGCTTCTCTTGAGTGAGTTGACCATACCCAAGGTTGTTGTGTCATTATTTCTTGGCTTCGGAAGAAAATTTGGCCTGTTTAGGATCCACAGATCTTCCCAATAATTGACCTTGTCTCATTTGCCTACTCTGAAGCAAACCCCTTTGGCTAACAATGACCTTGTCTTTAATAGTCCTGTCCATAACTAGGAGCATCCTCTTTTCTTCCTACACTTCAGAAATGAAGAGTGAGGGAAATACTTAGCTTTAAGGGCTTGAACCCAGAGCTTGTTTTTTGCAGAGATCAAATTCTATCCTAGCTTTGCTATAAGGGCCTTGTTAAAACTCCACAGATTTTTAACTCCAAGCCCCCTTGGACTTTAGGCTAACAAATTTTCTTCCATGCTATAGGCACCAATCTTCTCGTCCGATGAGTTTCGTTACACCATAGAAAGGCTCTAAAACACTTTTCGATTCTCTCGCACCACCTTTTATGGAGAAGGAAAGAGGACATAGTATAAACAGGAATTGAGTTTGCAACATGTTTTATGAGAGTTAATCTACCCGCCTGGGAAAGTAGTTTCACACTTCATCCTTGGAATTTGGCTTCGACTCTCTTACTCAGCTCCTCAAAGGTTTTGGATTTATTCTTTTCAGTGAAGAGGGGTAGTCCTAAGTGCTTTGCCTTGTTATCTAGCTCTTTCATATGAAGACATCGTTTGATTTCTCTTTTAATTCTCCGATCAACATTGCGAGAGAAGAAGCATCCAGATTTTTCTCGATTGAAAGCTTGCCCTGTCCACTTGCAATAAAGTTGAAGACACCGTTGGATGTTTCGAATTTCCTCGGTGTTGGCTCTACGAAGATAATAATATCATCTGCAAACATAAGGTGAGAAATTGATGGAGCTAGCCTACCAATCCTAACGCCAGTAAACTTTTTTTCCACCTCCCACATATATAACATCCTTGAGAGAAGCTTGGCCATAATAATGAAAAGGAATGGACACATAGGGTCGCCCTGCCGAAGACCCCTTTCCATAGGTATTTTTCCAAATATACTGTCATTGAGGAGTAATTCCATGGACACAGAGGATAAGCAGTTGAGGATCAAATTTACAAAATGTTCTGAAAACCCGAAGAGGATTAAAATCCTATAGATAACCGTCTAATCTACCCTATCATATGCCTTCTGAATATCTATTTTGATGCCTACGATTCCCCATAAACCTTTCTTCCGATCCATAAAATGGACCATTTCATTAGCCAAGATCACATTCTCTCCAATCCACCTCCCTGGGACAAAAGCAGATTGGTTTGGGGAGATGATATTCCTTAGCACCAGTTTTAGTTTGTCTGCTATAAGCCTCGATATTATCTTATAAACTGTGTTGCATAGGCTAATAGGATGAATGTGTTTAAATTCCGAAACCCCACTGGTTTTAGGGATGAGCATTAGGAAAGAACGATTGATATCCCTAAGGAGAAGACCAGACCTGAAAACATTTTGGACCATCCTTACCACATCCCTGCCAACAATGTTCCAGTACTTCTTAAAGAAAAGGGTCGTCATACCATCCAGGCCTGGAGCCTTAGAAGGATTCATTAAATTGACCACATTCCAGATTTTGACGTCTTTAGGTATAGCGTCAAGAAGCTCGTTTTCCTCCCTAAAAATGCAGTAGGGGATATAATCCCCTAGGCCTTCACTTCTCCTGATTTCCTCTGCTTTAAAAAGGTTTGTAAATTCGTCTGTTAAGAGTTCCCCAACTTCTTTTCTGATCATTTTCCACACTCCATTACTGTCCTTGAGAGCTGAAATAAAAATTCTCCTCCTGTTGTTCATCGTCAATGCATGAAAGAATTTCGTATTTTTGTCTCCTTCCTTTAGCCAAAGCTCCGTAGATTTTTGTCTCCAAAGGATTTCCTGTCTCTTCCTCCATTCGCCCAGTTCCTATTGAATAATCTGCTCTTCAGACAAATTATCCACCGATGGTTCTAGGCTTTGAAGCCACAGAATTTTCTCCTATAGTTCATTGATTTTTATTTGGCAGAAACCAAACACATCCTTATTCCACCTTTTTAAAGCAAGGGTCGTACTATGAATTTTGAATCTCACAGAAGCTACCCTGAAACTGCAATCAGCACGCTTTCAAGCCATCTCCATGACCTCCTTGCACGTATTGTCCCTTGACCAAATTTCTAGGAACCGAAAAGGCCTGGGCTGATACTGGTGATCTAGGTTCAGGCTTAGGAGAATGGGAATGTGATCCGAGCATGCACTAGACAGATGGGAAACTCTTGCTTTATCAAACAATAATCTCCACTCCGTGCTGGCTATCACCCTGTCTAAATGTTCTCGTATGTTACCGGTCAGCCACCCATCTTTTCCTTTTGGTCTACTACGTCATTAAAATCCCTGAAACACACCCATGAGTCCAATCCAGACTTGACTTTTAAGGATAGTTCCTCTCAGAAAGCTTGTCTCATAGCTCTTTCAGCAAGGCAGTAACAAAGCCACACCATCCATCTTGCTCCCGAGGTTGATTCAGCCAGAACTCCAATAATGCATTTTGTGGCTGAAAGGATCGTCCACCTCCAACTATTGTTCCATATCAAGGCTAAACCTCCTTTCCTGTTCTCTGGTTTCACCACAAATAAGTTGTCAAACATTAGCTTTATTTGAATTTTCTCTATCCTTCCCTGTTGAGCCTTTGTTTTGCAAAGAAAAAGGCCGGGAGGGAAGTACTTTCGCACTAGGCCCTTAAGGCCTCTCACTGCCGAGGACCTCCCCATTCCTTGGCAGTTTCACATCAAGATACTCATGGAAAAGAAAGGGAGGGGGGACTTGAAAAGGCCCGCCTCCTCGGCCATAGTAGCACAAATCGATGCCATTCTAGCATCTTTTGTTCCGTAATCCTCTGCATCTGCAGCCCCGCCTAGCTCTCTGTTTGTCTTGACAATCTCTCCTGTAATTGAGAGGAGTTTTTGAATCTCCTTCCTTGCCAAATTGGCTATCTATTCAGGCCCATGTCCCTACATCTTTAAATCACTCTCTGAAGCCCGCATCCTCTTATTTCCTCTTTGATTCTCATTAATCAATTCCTGATCTGTGTTAGGCTTTGAATGGAGTCAGGCGGGCTTGGAAACGTAATTTCCTTGCTTGGAGTAAAGTTTCTTAAAGGCCTCAGAATTAAGACCTCCTTTAGCTCAGGATCCTCTATCGATTGCTTGGGCCAAATAAAGGAGGAGTTCGGTCCACTTTGTCAGGCCTTGCGTTTAAGGCCCACCAATCATCGTTCTTTTGAATCCTTCGTGTGACTTGCCCCAAACTGAAACTGGCAACTGATTTGCTTAGACTGAATACGCTCCTCGCTCGACAAAAATCCGAGTTTAATTTGTAAGTTGTCAGAAGTCACCCCAAAATCTTCCTTTGTCACCCAATCGCCTTCAGTAAACTTTTTGTCAATTTTGGAAAAGGTAAAAGCGTGTTCTATAGGGTTTTGGATCTCAGTAGGTCTGCTTCTCTTTTCTAACACAACTGATAGACCTTTCAATGTTCCCCTACTTCTAGGGTTTCTTTTTGCAGGTTGTCCCATACCTCTAATGTTCAGGCTGTACCCGTAAGCCCTGGATTCAATGTTCAGGGGATGATTGGTTTGCTTCGACCTGTCTTCATGTTCCCTCTCTAGTGATTCTATTTCGTGCTGATCAGGTATGTGTTCTTTCCCTTTGGACTAATTGGTCTCTTTAGGGGATTGAGGGGGGGACCTCTGAATTTTCTTCGATCGCACCCTCTATTGGGGATGCTTCATGTCGATCAGGTATTGGAGCTTTCCCTTGTGATTGATCGGTCTCTAGGTTCTTGCCATCGATGCCCAGCTCTTCATTAGTGGACAAATCGAAGAATCCTCTCCTCGAAATGTCCTCCTTCCTTAAAGAATTGCCGAAGCGTATTATCGAGAAAGGACCTTCTCCCGCTCACAACCAGGCCCCATACTCACTGCCCTCGCGTAGTGCTGAGGTATTTGCACTTGCTTGGCATGATTTCTTTAAATGCCCAATTAATCCGCAATTGTAACAGAAGTCTCCCAATCTTTCATAGCAGAAATGTATCCATTTATTTTCTTTCCCAAATTTTTGAAAAAAGCCCATTGGGAGGGGTTTGGTTAAATCGATTTCCAGCTGTATCCGCATATATTGCATGCCCAACCCACTTTTTGTAGAAGAATTTTCGCAACATAAAACCTTCCTAAACAAACTCCTAATTTTGAAAGCGTTGTCTTTATTTAAAAATTGGAGTGATAGTCCATGGATTTGGATCCAAAATGTAAAGGATGAGAAATCGAAGTCTCTAAAAGACATCTGTGGATTCCACTCCTTAAGAGCTAAATGAGCTCCATTGAATGTCCAAGGTCTTCGGTTCCAAATCCTTGACCTATCTGCTGCTTTAGTGAAAGTGAACAGGAAGGTGTTTAGGTTTAATTGATCTACACTTACCAGTTCTTGGGTGAACCATAATCGCCATGTGATCGCTTGAACCGAGGTTGTCTTTAGGGATTTGGTAGAAATGATCTTTCCTACCAATGTCAGGTTTGATTTTCTTGTTGCCTCTGCAACATCTGCCTTGAGCTCTAGCTGTGGAAAGCCTCCCACCTCTCCATTTTGATCTTCTTCTGAAGTCATTCTATGACATTCAATGTTTGCACCAAACCTTGTTCACTGAAATCTTCACTTGCAAGAAGACAAACAAACCACTGCACAATATTTTCCAGTAGGAAACCACTGTCAGTGCATTCCACTAACCCTTCGTTAGTAACCTCTCACATGGAAGCCTTTCCATGGAGAGAAGTCTAATCCCAAATGAGAGTTGTGAGACTTAATTGGTGATTAGTGACAAGCACAAAAATCTAAAGGTAGAGAACAAAAATAGAAGAACCATGTGAGGATTGGTGTGCCACCTGGTTTGTTGGTCTCTCTTCTTTCTTTGTCTAATCTCTTTGATTTTTATTCATTTTGTCAAAAATCTATACCCATGGACAAAATCTATTTTTATTTTTCTTCTTTGGTTTTTTGTCTTTAATTTTTTCCTTTCCCAATCATCATCCTCTAACAAGCTGCAACCCAGAGCCAGCAACTCTTTATTTATTTATTTATATTTTTTTATGTTATTTACACTTCGCACGTGCAAACGTTTCTAACTAAATTTTTTTAAGCCATGGCACCAAATAGATATTGTAGACTTCACATGTGATTGATGATTAAAGAGGAAGCCATGGTAAGAACTAGTGATAACCCATAAAAATATAAACCTTTAACCAAATCTAAATCTTATGATTTTCTTTTTGTTTTGTTTTTTTTTTTTTAAGACCCAAAACCAGATCCAACCAAATCTTATGATATTAGATAAGATTATATAAAAATATTAGGACAGTTCGGTGGAGCAACCGTCCTAAACAAGTTTTTCTCTTTTCTTGTAGGTATTTTTTGTTTTTAGTAATTTATTATTGTATTTCTTTAAAAATAGGAAATATTATTAAAAAAATGACCCCAAAAAAAAAAATGTATGGCAGACTTCAATAATTATGACACCTCACACTTTTCAATAATTTTCTTAAAATTTTTATATCCATACTATCTTGTGATCATAGGAACCATTCACTCAAAAAGATATCTTGGACAGAGAACAATTGATATATCAATGTTTTTACCCAAAAAATATGATTGTATCAAATATAATATGAAAATAATAATTAATAAAATAAAATTGATGGAGGCAAGTAGATGTGTAAAATAGACTCGCGTGGGAGCTCAGTGGTTAGCACACCACAGCCTGGCCAGTAGACATTGGGTGCGAGTCCTAGGGGGGGGGGGGCGCGGGCATAGCAAAAAAATAAAAAAAAAAGAAAAAAAGAAAAAAAAAAGTTAGCTGTGTAAAATACTAGGGCCTTTTTTTGGGAGTTGGTTAAGGTTGGAAGTAGTGGTGGGCATGAATTGAGTTGATTCGACTTTGAACCAAAATATAATCCAATTTATACTTTTGGTTTACCTAATAGAAGAATTCAATTTAAACCATTGAAATTTTAAATCCAAACCAATCTAAACTATTTATGATCGGTTTAGTTTGGATTGGCTAATTGGTTTGGAACAACAAGCTGATGTCGATTATTGAAGCAAATAATGAGTATTGCTTGTGAAGCTGCCGTGAGTTTTGAAGCTGAGAAAGAACAGCAAGTTGATGCCGAGTATTGAAGCAAAGAATGAGTATTGCTTGTGAAGCTGCCGTGAGTTTTGAAGCAGAGAATGAAGAATGAGCAACTGATAGCTGAGTATGAAGCAAAGAAATGAAAAATGAGTAGCAGCTGATAGCTTGTTGTGCCATGAGTTTTGATGGGCATGGATTGGGTTGGTTCGATTTTGAACTAAAATATAATCCAATCTATACTTTTGGTTTACCTAATAGAAGAATTCAATCCAAACCATTGAAATTTTAAATTTAAACCAATCTAAACAATTTATGATCGGTTTGGTTTGAATTGGCTAATCGGTTTGGAACAACAACTTGATGTCGAGTATTGAAGCAAACAATAAGTATTGCTTGTGAATCTGCCATAGGTCTTGAAGCTGAGAAAGAACAGCAAGCTGATGCCGAGTATTGAAGCAAAGAATGAGTGTTGCTTGTGAAGCTGCCGTGAGTCTTGAAGCAGAGAATGAAGAATGGGCAATTGATAGCTGAGTATTGAAGCAAAGAAATGAAAAATGAGCAATAGCTGATAGCTTGTTGTGCCATGAATTTTGATGGCTGTGATAGTTGAAACTTGGTTAATGGTTATGGTGGTGGTGGCGGCAGCAATGCAACATAATGATAAGGCAGTTGTTTAGGGTTTCATTTCATTTGGAGATATGTTAAAAAATATATATTAAAAATTAATATATAAAAATAAAAAAAAATACAAAATATATAATTTTTAATCATATAATATATAATTTGGATTATATTAGGTTGGATTAGGTTTGTACTTCCAATTCAATAACCAATCTAATCCATAAAATTTATGATATTTTGAACTCAATGCAATTCATTTATATAAAAAATCCAATCCAAACCGCTAAAAATGGATTGAATTGGTCGGTTTAAATAGATTGGATTGGATTTTGTCTATCCGTAGTTGGAAGACCCATAACTTTT
Organism: Ziziphus jujuba; assembly: GCF_031755915.1. Taxonomy (NCBI): domain Eukaryota; kingdom Viridiplantae; phylum Streptophyta; class Magnoliopsida; order Rosales; family Rhamnaceae; genus Ziziphus; species Ziziphus jujuba. The sequence goes on from NC_083384.1 coordinate 27,549,717, forward strand.
TAAGATTTTAGCCAACTTTTTCTTTAATTTTATATATTTCATTATCCCAAATTTTTCTTTAATTTTATATATTTAATTATCTTCTCAAATAATTCAAAAATGTAAATAAATAAATAAATAAACAAATATTCAGTAATTCCTCAATCAACTCCATTATTACTCCAAAATAAAATCATTTAAATAATTAGAACCCCAACTCAATGGGTGCAGTGTCGAAAATTACTCAATGACATAGCTTCTTTATGTGTAACCCCAAAAATAAAAACAACAATATTTCCAATAGAATGTTTAAAGTTCATATCCTAACCTTACAAACCATGCATATTCAAAAAGCCATATTAAAAACTCATTTATCTATTAATGTGAACAATAACACATCAGGCAAAGAGATAGAACTCAGTTTGCTTACAACTACCAACACGTATTCGCTGTAGTGTCATCCATATATGGATCATCTCTAGCAAATTTTGGCTCTCCGTAATTTGCATCAATTTAAATAATTGACGGTGTTGCTTTCCAAATAATCAACCTTTAAATTCAGTCACCATTTTTCCTTTTTTTTTTTATTTATTTTTTATTTGTTGTGGTGTAACATCATTATTTTCTTTAATAAAATGTTTTTTCCATATATAAAACACACATTCACATATCTTCATAAGAGTAGTTCTTCATGTTTGTATACATTATCAACATTTTGTTCCCACTCTTCATGATATAATTTCAAAAGCTTCTCAGCCCTTGTCTCACCTGCCATAAATGTCATATAACAGCACAACTCTTAGCTAACATATATATATATATATATATATATAATATATACACAGACAGACGTATATATGTACATGCATACATATGCATATACATATCCATTTCACCCCTCCAATGCATACAAAAACTAATTAAAGACCTTATTTAACTTATATTAAGGATTTCTTATAGGATAAGTTATATATATAATAATAGTTTTAATATATTGGAAACAATATTTCCCATTTTATATTGAACATTTATTCATGTGATAATTTTTAAACTTTATCACTTATCTAATTAGAATTTTTATTTTAAATTATTAATTGATATGACACATTTATCATTTAAAATTTCAAAATGTTCCCACTAGTAAACCACTGTACACTGTAATATTTTACTAGACAACATTTGAAAGCTTACATCGTTCGATAATCAATTTCTTATAAATAAATTCAACACCTGATATCGCCTAGTAGAATAAATCTACACAAAAATATATACCTGTTTTTGCAATTTCTTCGATCTCATCCAGGTACGCTGATTCCTTTAATCCTCTTCTTTCCAAGCCTTCCTGCAATAAGCAAAAAATGTGTTTGCGTGTGTATATATATATATATAGATAAATGTCTCGACTCCTTCCGCAACAAAAGCAAATAAAAGCAGTCATGGTCTCTTTAGGTAGCCTCATTGCCTCACCTTTGCCCATTTGACAACAGCTTCAGCAACGTCCCTTAGCATTCCACCTCTAAATGGAGTCTTTAAACCAGTCTTAGGGGCCTAAAATAAAGATTATATTTTGTTCTCCTATTAGATTAATTTATCAATCACATATAATTAAAATATTTCTCGCTGATTAATATCATATTACCTCAACTCTCAACATCTGCCTTTCTTCCTGAGTCCAATCAGCAATCATGTCCACAACATTTTGCAATGAAGTCTCATCATATAGTAAACCCACCTTACAAAATATAATTGAAATCAAGATTTAAAATTTCAGACTAACTGGGAAATAGGGTAAGAAAGATTTTAGAGATAATTTAGGATCTACGGCTAATAAGAAATAATGTTGATCAAAATAGGGCATTTACCCAAAAAGCTGGCAAAGCATATAATGTGCCTATTGGTCCTGTATCCGCACCTCTCATCTCCAGGTATTTCCTAAACCTAACCTGTATATATTATTGCACCAAAGGTTAAAACATCACAAATTTATATAAGAGTACTATCATTGTTTTTCTTATAACAAGGACAAATAAAAATAATAAAGGGAAAAAAAAAAAAAAAAAAAGCGAAGAAGGTCGGATATACAAATATTCAAGCATCTGTTTCCCGATGATAACTTTTTTATATAATATATATAATTAATCACTGTCATCCACGAAAATTATACGGAATCATTTAAAAAACGTTATTCAATATGTTGTAGGACATTACAGTCATAAAGCATGTTGCATAACGTTATCTTGAATGATCCTGAATAGATTTTTATATATAATACATGTAATACTTGTGATATACCTCCGTAAATATTGTTCCCAAGTGGTAATTCCAATCATCCATGGTTGGAAATTCACCTGGCAAACAATCAAGTTTTCCTTCCATGAAATCCTACAGAAGATAGTATTACACAAAGGGCAATGAATCTCTCAGACTAATTTGTTATGCGATTGAAGTGGAAGGATTAAGAAGATATATAAATGCATACCCGGAAAGTTTTTCCATCACATAAAATGTGCTTATTTTGTCTACGAACAAAGAGCATTGGAACATCAAGTGCATAATCCACAAATGTCTCAAATCTATAATATCAAACAAGTTATGACTTATGAATAGCATAAAACATTAATTCAACATGGTAAAATATATATTTATAATAATGTTGTAAAATTATAGTTTTGTCTTTTGGCTGCAAAAAGAAATTTTAAGGTTTTTTTTTTTTTTTTTTTTTTGTCTTCATTTATTTGGCGTTGTTAATTAGCTTCCTTTTAAGTCCGCATTTAGGATCATACATAATAGATCTTTTTGAAAAAGAACTTTTATGAAAAAGTTAATAAATGTTTTATTGTAAGTAAAAAAGTTGCATTAAATACTAAATAAATTTCCATATAAGCTAAAAAAACTAAATTAAATACCCATTAAGTTTCCATAAAAGCTAAAAGAAGAGTTTTTTTAGAAAAACACAAAATTTGAACTTCTCTAAAACAGCTTAAAAAAGTTATTTTTTTTTGTCAACAAGTGCTTGTTGACTTTTGCCAAACATCTTTATTTTTTAACAAAAAATCTTTTAACCCTCAAATAGAGCTTTTGACCTAAAAAAACTCTGCCAAATAGACACTTAAATAAAGGTAAAGTTTATAGAAATCTAATTCTCATGTAATGATTTTTTTTTTTTTTTTACTATTTATTTGGAAGTGGAAAAATATAGTTTTGGAAATTAGATTCCCATCAATATAGAAAAATAGATGAGAAAATTGTACTCACCAATAAAAATGTTATTTTAAAAATTCCAAAGAAAATAAATTTAGAATTTATTAAAATATTAATTGATTCTTAATTTATTACATAATATTAAATTTAATTATTTATAAATTTTAAATTTTCTATTACTTACTGAACATAATATGAGAAAGATTCATTTCTAAAAAATTAAATTTTGAAAATTAATTTTTTTTAAAATTTTGACATTTTTTAAACAAGGGCGTAACAAATAAATATATATTGAACTTACCCAAATGAGTCATCAAAAACAAAATGGAGCATACCCGTTCGAGAATCATCAAATTCCATCCAAACCTGGCTGTTTTACATACAAAAATATTAATTTTAATTCTTAATTTATTATTATTGTAGAAGCTTCATCAAATGGAAAAGCAAATTGATACTGTTGAGCAAGAGAAAGACCAAAAGGGGCAACCTTCTTTTGCTGAGATAACCATTTGGCTTGCCCTCAGCGAATGGTGAATTTGCAAATAAAGCAGTTGCTATCTGTTTGGTAAATTTGAAACTCATTCATGAGCTATAGCTATTGCATTCATGGAATTCAGGATGATAAAAAATTAAAATTAAAAAAAAATTCAAGAGTGCACACACACACATGCATGTATATATATATATTATATAAATTCTCTTCTCTAGGTCCTGGAAGCCACATTTCTTGCATTTAAAGGTGCATATAAACATTTAAAAGCTGAATAATTAACAGCAACATATAATTGCATGAATGTGAATCCTGTACTAAAATTTTGTCCAAGATCAATCCTCAATAAAACTAAATAAATGAATAACCATATATATATATATATATATATATTAATAGAAGGATCAGAGCTTCTCACAGGTTGCAAAGCAAGACTAGCACGGAGTTTCTTGATCATGTCAGCTTCAGAACCGTAGTCCAAATTAACCTATATATATAGCAACCTCATTTAATTTTATGGAAAAACTATTGGCCTTTACTCTATTGTTACTTTGAAAAAAATGATGTGATCAACCTCACCGAGTGATGCAAAATTCAAACACACCTGAATACTGCACATACGGTATAACATATCAAGTCCAAGTCTTCCAACTTTAGGTAAGAAGTTCCTCAAAATCTCATATCGTTCCTGGCCCAAAATAATTCGATCAGACTCATATCCAAGCTCCGACGGTTAATTTATCCCACAAAAAGAAAAAAAAAAATCCAAATTTTATTTTATATATGGGAATATAGTTTGTAATTAAGAGCTTGCTATTTTTCTCTAGAAATATATAGACAAGTGTAGATGTTAAAGCAGAGTATAATAATTAGCCAGCTAGCTTGTTCCAATATTCCAAGAAGACTGACCAAACCCCTGATAAGAAATGGAGTTCAATTAATTAGAATACATGTGATGTATATAATATGTTAAAATACTCAAAGTTAATGTTAACAGAGATATATAGCCACTTCTTAAATTAAGCATACTATTTAATATGTACTAGCTACTAGGTCCATAAAAATTAAATTAGAAAACAAATAACATTGACATTAATTAGTACCTTGGGAACTCTTGGTATCTCTTCGTTCTTCCATTTGGGATCGTAACCCATCCCTAAAAATCCAATTCCCATGTCTTTTGCCACCTCCTTAATCTATATATATAAACCAGGTTAAATACGAAGAATGAGCAACAAAAAAACGCCAGTACAAAATAATTCCTAAAAAAAAAAATAATAATCTGTATATATATATATGTACCAAACATTTATTTAGATGGTCCACTTATTTAATATATACATATATATATATATATATATATACATATATTTGGATAATTAATTAAAAGAGTAATATTATCAATTAGCTATCCATGTTCTATCTATCTAATAATACAGTTTTTTTATTATTATTATTATCATCATTATTATGATTTTTTTCTATTTTTTTTTTTTTTTTTTTTGTGGTGGAGAATGATAAAGATTATTACTTGATAAAGATCTTGGCCTAGCTTATATTTAAACTGTATTAAAATATTTAAGAGTTAATTTAATTAATAGAGCAATTATGAATGAAGGATGTATGCATTTTATTTTCCACTAAAATGATTTTAGAGTATGTTTTCTAACAACACATATATTATTAACCTGATAGATGTGTGTATCAATCTCATCACGAGCTTGATGCAGAGTTTCAACAGGTGCACCTCCAAACTCATTTTGACCACCAGGCTCCAGCGATATGCTTTGCTGACCCTGATGTGCATTGAAAAGTTATCATAATAATAATAATAATAATAACAATAACAGTATAATCTTTAATCAAAATATTTGGCCAACAATTAATTAGTTTATACAAAAAGTGAAAAAACTATATGTATAATATGTCATTTTATTTTATTGGATGTCATTGCCTAGATTATGCTTGACATGAGCTTCATATTATTAATGATAGAATGTCAGCAACTGTATCGTATTAGGCGATAATAGGACAGTAATGCCCAGCATAATTTAAAATACCACTTAGTAGACACAAACTATATATATGTATTTGCTTTAGAAAGATAAGACTGGTAGCTTCAATTTTTTTAATAGGTGAGAAAAAAAAATAATGGTTTCAAATGAAACAATGCAAGTCTAATTTTATAAAAATATTGATGGAAATTTCAAAAAGGAAAAAAAAAGGAAATAAGAAATACATATGAAATACATTTTAGGTTTTTTTTTATTCAAATAATTCTTTAAATGCCAGAACTACAATTGATAATGTATAATAAACTTTAGAAAGTAATGTAAATAGATAAAATTGCACTAGTTAGTATGATTAAAAATACTTCAACCCTATTTACTATTAAATTTCTTAATTTTATTACATTTAGAAGCCTTAATTTTATTGTTATAATTGAAAATTCATACAATACAATTATGTTTTTTGAAATAGTTTAATGTAATTTTTATAAAAATAAATTAAAAACAAAAGAATTGTTTTTTTTAAAGTATTTAGTCTATTCATTTCGTAAAATTTTCAAACATAAATACTAATTTTTAGAAATTAATAGTTTTCTGATATTTTATTTTTAAAAGTGAACCAAACTTCTTCTTTTTTTTAATGAAAGTGAACCAACTTTGTTGTTTCTTTTAATGTATAATAAAGATATATTTTCTAAGTCCTTTTTTTTCATTTTATTTAAAAAAAAAAAGTCTTTTTCTTTTTTTAATGTTGGTTAATGTAATTGTGTATTTGGACCAGCCCAAATTAGTTTTCTTTATTTGTAGCCCATACAAGTTATTCAAGTTTTAAAAGAGCCCATTTTTAACTTTATTAATTAAAATATTAAGGAACCTTGTCTGTGGCAAACCTAATTAGGTCTAGCATTTAGAAGATCTATTTTCTCCTTCTTTTTTTCTTTATTTTTTTTTCTTTGTTCCTTATTTAAGAATGCCGCCGCCTGTCTTAATCTTCTATGCCAGTTCAATTTCTCCAGCAGGTTAAGTTCTCAAATCTTAATCTCCTCTAACTAATAAATATATATATATATATAGATATATTTTTGCTGAAACTACTAATAAATATATATATGTATATATATATATATATGTGTATTGCCAGATTTAATTGATTATAGAAGTCAAAAGTTCCGGAGAGTAAAATCTCCCATGCATTTCCAATGTATAAAGTTTAGATTTACCTTTTCGAGTCCTAAAATATTGTCACCATCCATTACTGGATCCCAGCCAAATTTCTCAGCAATACCATATAGCAACCTTTTTATTTGTTCATAGTTGATAGGTCTTAAAGTTTCCAATTCAAATCCAAACTTCTCATGCTCTGTACCTATTCTGCTCAATTTCATCCAAATACATACAACAAAGTCAATGCACAGATATTGCATGTATATGATTAGATATTAGTAGTTATCAGAAGACAGTATGTATATATATATATATATAAGAATTGCTAATATATTAAATTGTATTTAAATCAAATTTAAAAATATGGATGAAATTAGCCCCAAAAAATACAATTATAAAAATACCTCCATCGATCCTTGGGCTTGCATCCAGAAACAAAGTAATCAATAAGATCTCCTTTTGTGAGTTGTTTTGCTGCAGGAGCTGCAATACCAGTGTTAGTGCTTCCACCTTCATTTTCTTCTTCTCTGTCTTGAATATTTGTCTCCCGAACCATTTTCTTCTTCGTTTTGAAGGTGGATTGCTTGGAATTGTAAGGAGAAACCTGCAATTAGTTGGGGATTGAAGAAGGCTTTTTATTTATTTATTTTTTGGTGAGTGGGGGGGTATGAGGAATCTAATAATTAAGACAGATGGCACTTTTGATGCTTAAAAATGGAGGCTTTCAGGGTATTCTTATAATTGGGAAAGTGGTTGTGCTTGCTTAATCCTATAGATAGCTAACACATGGAAAGTTCAATTAATAATCTATTCCATGCGATCCATGCAGAACCTTATAGCGGTCAAACTTGCAGAAAATTAAATTTGTTTTGTTTTTATTTTTTTATTCTTTAATAAACTTAATAATAATGATAGCCACACTTATAATATAATTATATAATTTAATATAATTACCAAAACATGTAAGTGGGAATAAAACTAAACCACAAAAAGATATATATGTGTGTATATATTTTATTTGTTGGTCACATAATTTTACTTTATTAGGTATCTAAAAATGCGGTAAATATTAAAATATTATTATTTATCTAATTAGTGTTTTTAATATTGACTTATTAAGTGAATAAATCTTCAACTTTTGATATATTTTAGGTCTTCATTTTATGTTGAAAATACATCCCAATAGAATGACTTTTTTTTTTATATTATATGTTCCCAATAGAACAATTCTCTCTCTATATTATATAAAGTAAATCTTTTATTAAAAATTCTAGTTCAATTAAACCAGAGTGCTTCCTTTAAAAAAACAATTAAATTAAAATATTTACACGAGAAAAATTTACCCATTTAAGTAATAATTAATATTTGGATTCCAATTTAAAATCGTAAATAAGATGTAATAACCTTTATCATGTAATAATTAATTTTTGATATCAAATCCAAAATAATAAACAAAATGTAACAAGTCTTAGCATTTATTTTATAAATTCTTTTATCTTATAAGTATTTCTTAATAAAAAATTCTTTTATATATATATATATATATATATATATATGTATAAATTTACTGTATTAATTTCACACTTTTATTACCCAAAAAAAAAAAGAATAAAACATTTGTCCAAAAAAAGAATATAATATAAAGTCAGGAAAAGGATAGCTGGAGAAAAACTTCGTGAAACGCCGTGTGGTCCGACTGCCGGCTCAAGCAGCCACACGGCCCACACATACTTGAAAGTTTAGTTTTGTTTTATTTTATTTTATTTATTTATTATTATTATTATTTTTTTTTTTTTTTTTTTTTGACTCTTCCCCTCTCCCACATCCACACGTTTCTTTCATTATAATTCATCTAATTCCGATTTACTTTTTTTTTTTTTTTATTTAGGAAAAATCAATATAATAAAAAAAAAATTCTAAATATTTTGTTAAAATCCAAAATTTTATTCTTGCTTTCCACTTCTTTTCATTTGTTTAGAGGTAGTTTTTAAGTGATATTAAAATGATTAAAATAAAAAACGCTTTGTAACTTTGGAGCCTTGGTGGGATTGCTAGTTCCGCGAAACATGGTTGACACATAAAGTATAATGGATTCGTTAGACACGTTCTTCTGTTATCCCAAAATGACCACATATCTCGGTCGGGCAGTCCGCTAAAGATGCTTCAGCTCAATGATATCCTGGCTTTTGAAACATTAGAAACATTTTTTTGTTAGAAAATTACCCCTTCAACGATTTTTTTTTTTGTTTTTTTTGGGAAATCACTTCCCAAAGCGAAGGGCTTTTGAAAAATCATTGCCATAATAGCCATTTCTCTTTCTTTCTTTTTTTTCTTTTTTTTTCTTTTTTGGTTTTTCTCGATAAAAATTAAGAGGAAAATACTTATAAAAATAAAATTATATAAGAAAAATATTTTATTCTTCTCTTAACACTCTTTTTATTTGATTTGCAATTTGGTCATAAAAATTGTTTTATTTATTTATTTTTATTTATTTTTTTGGTCGCTATGTATATAACCAACTATGCTCACAGCCACCTACCAGAATCATACAGTGCAGAAATTATTAACTATTTTCCTCATCACATGTCAATTTACATATTTTCTTAAATGTGTCTTTGCTGTCCATGTTTGTTTATATCATAAATCTCATTGCATATCATAATAGGAAAATATATATTATATAGAGTAATGATTCCTTATTTCCAAATAAAAAAAATTTAATGATCTTTTAGGAGTATATTTTTCCCCAAAAAAAAAAGAGAATGCATTAATGTATTAAATGTTGAATGTGTCACTTTAATAAACAATTTAACACTAAAATATAGTAACTTTTTTTGCTGAAAAATACTAATACATAGTTAGACAAGCTAACCTTTGATATTTTTAATGTCATTAAATGTCCAACATAATATAATAATTATATTATCAACTGCGCAAGACTATAGCACTCCTAAAAGTGCGAATAAACAATTAAACATTTCTAACCCTATAATAATTTCTTAATATCTTCTACTGTTGAGGTTTAAAAAGTTGAAATTAATTTGCCCCGACCAATCCAATATCCATGGTGCACGGCCCTTAACGCTCGCGCGCGCAGGGGGGGAGGGGGTGTGGGGCTTTTCCCGAAACATCAGGATTATGGGACCAATTTAGAACAAACGTTTAAAAACCAAATCGGAGACGATTGGAATCAGAGAATAAAACCCTTGGTTTAAATTCAGCCCGATATATATATATATATATATTTTATAATTTCATTGTATTATTTTTTATATATAAATAAAAATATTTATTATTTTTTTTCTAGTTGTGACTAAATAATTTTATGATCCCTAATAAAAATATTTAATGAAATTATAAAAATATTTATATTCAATGAAATTATAAATACTTTATAATAAATATTTAGTCATTTTCAAACATATCGATAGACTGCCAACATCATCTTTATGTATTTTATTATATTTTTATTGTATTTTAATCATTTTATTTATATTTTATTAAAAAAAAATTTACATAAATTTCTAAAAAAAATTATATCAATTATAAAAAAAAAAAAATGAAAAAAACCGATCCGTTCCATTTCCAATTGGAAAATTTCTATTCCCATTTAAAGAAATAGAAAAAACTGCAAAAACGGAATAAAAAATTTCTTTTTTAATCCCGTCCTAATCCTTGGACATTCTTATATCTGGCATTTAAATAATTGGTGGACCTTTATTTATTTTATTTTATTTTTTGGGCCTAAAGTAGCAGGGGTGTATTATTACGGCCTCTTGCGGGGGAGTTGGTAAAGGCCCAGAGGCCTTTTTTTAACTTTTTTTCTTTTTCTTTTTCTTTTTTTCTTTTTGTGGTGGCGTCCTCTAGATAAATTATTACTGTTCTACTTCTGAATTTTTATATTCGGTTTTTCATTAAAGTCCCTTGGACCAATTATTTATTATTTTGGAGGTCTCCAACAATCTCTTTGATGCAACTTTCTTTAATTTTATATGAGGAATGCTGAAGTACCAAGAAACTAATGTTATGATTTACCTAATAAAAAAAAGAAAAAACTAATGTTATAGTTAATTTATCAAAATGATATAGTAAGGTAATATGTTATTTATTTTTTTTAAAAAAGTAATATGTTATTTTCTGGTTTTTGCCAATAATATTTGTCATTTAGACCAAAAAATTATGAATTATTGATTGAAAAATTAAAATAATTTAAATATGTATAAGTATAATAAAATATAAATCAATAGAATAATGATACTGATAAGCATTTTGATAGATTTCACGTTATTTATTTTATATTGGATTATTTTCTTAAATAATTTAAAATGTAGATAAAATTTTTTCACTATTTATCTTTAACTTAACTACTCCAACATAAAAACATTTAAATAAATTAATTAAGAAACCAAAATTAATTCCAAATTAATGAGTGCAGTGTAGTGTCTTTTTTGGAAAAATCCAAATGATAATAACCATTAATCAATACTGAAAGTGGGTATTCCTAACCTTACAAACCATACGTCCCCAAAAAAAAAAAAAAAAAAAAAAAAAACATAGATAAATAGATAAACCTACAAACCATATTCAAAATGCCAAACTGAAAATTCCTCTATTACTGTAAACAAAAATACATAACCAAAGAGATAAAACTCAATTTGCGTACAACTAACAAACACATTTATTGTGCCGTCGTCCATATGGACCAACTCCAGCAAATATTTAGCTCAATGACATATTTCTAACTTAATAGTTGACCGTGTTGCTCTTCAAAGAGTTCACTTTTACATAAGTCGTCATTTGCAATATTATTTTATAAGCTACTGTTTTTTCCCATCGTATAAAATACAGAGAAATAATTGATAAATCATCAATAGAGTAGTTCCTCATGTTCATATACCTTATCAACATTTTCTTCCCATTTTCCATGATACATTTTCAAAAGCTTCTCGGCCCTTGTTTCACCTGCATAAGTGTCATATAAGAATCCAACTCCTAGCTAACATACATACATATGCATCCATTAGGCATTCAAAGCGTACAAAATCTATATGACTTTATTTAACTTATACAAAGGATTTCTTCTAGAAGAAGTTATATATATATATATATATATATGGATCTGATATACAAAGCATACGATAAAGACTTTATGATAAAAACATTATATCCAGCAAACTATGTCAACTAAACAATGTTATATATAAAAGGTTTTTATAAATCTCTCATAAAATCCTGACCATATCAAATTTTTATATGTATACATTTGTACCTGTTTTTGCAATTTCTTCAATCTCATCTAGGAACATTGATTCCTTTAATCCTCTTCTTTTCAAGCCTTCCTGCAAAAAATTTAAATATATATATATTTGATCAGGACCTTCACCTTCCTTACCACAGAGTGATTATATATATATATGTCTTTACTTCGCCAACAACAAAAGCAAAAGCTTTCAGCCTCTTTAGGCAACCTAATTTCCTCACCTTTGCCCACTTAACAATAACTTCAGCAACCTCCCTTAGCAATCCACCTCTAAATGGAGTCTTTAAACCAGTCCTAGGCACCTAAAATCAAAGTGGTATTTTGTTTTAAAATTAGATTCATTGGATTCTGACCCAATTGAATTCTCAATCTAAATCACATATTATTCAAATATTTGAGCCTAACTAATAATATATATATATATATATATTACCTCAACCCTCAACATCTGCCTTTCTTCCTGGGTCCAATCAGCTATCATGTCCACAACATTTTGCAGTGAGGTTTCATCGTATAGTAAACCCACCTAACAATTCAAATGAAATCAAGATTGAAATTTTCAGAATTAACTGGAAAGTTAATAGGGTGAGAAAGATTTTAGAGAAAGAAATATAAGATAATTTAGGAGTTGGCAAAAAAGTAATAATAATGTTGATCAAAATAAGGCAATTTACCCAAAAAGCTGGCAAAGCATATAAAAAGCTTATTGGCCCTGCATCAGCACCTCTCATCTCCAGGTATCTCCTAAACCTAACCTGAATAATATTGCACCAAAGATTAAAAAACATCAAATTTATATAAGAGTACTAGTTGCTCTTTTTTCTTGAAACAGAGGAACAGAAACAGGGCAAACAAAAATAAAAAGGAAATAAATTAATGCTTGTGATATACCTCAGTATATATTGTTCCCAAATGGTAATTCCAATCATTGATGGTTGGAAATTCACCAGGCAAACAATCAAGTTTTCCTTCCATGAAATCCTGCAGAAGAATACAGGTTCCGCGTATTATATATGATAATTAATCTCTCAGACTAATTATTATTAGCTTGATAATGTAAGAGGATTAGGAATATCTATATATGGATCCAAACCCGGAATGTTTTTCCATCGCATAAAATATGGTTATTTTTCCTACGAACATAGATCATTGGAACATCAAGTGCATAATCCACAAACTTCTCAAATCTGCGTATAAGTAGCATATAACATTAGTAGAATACTACAACATGGTAATTAAAATATTATAACAATGTTTTCCTGCTAATCAATATGTACGTTGAATTAATATACCCAAAAAAAAAAGATTAAAAAAAAAATGATGTATATTGAAACTTACCCAAATGACTCATCAAAAACAAAAGGAAGCAGGCCTGTGCGAGAATCATCAGTTTCAGTCCAAATCTTGCTGTTTTACATGCAAAAATGTATGAATCGTTATTGTTATTTATTATTATTGTAGAAGCTTATCACATGGAAGAGCAAATTAGTAATATTATTGAGCAAGAGAAAGACCAAAAACCTACCTTCTTTTGCTGAGATAACCATTTGGCTTGCCCTCGGTGAATGGTGAATTTGCAAATAAAGCAGTTGCTATCTGTTTGATTAATTTGAAACTGATTTACTTAGTTGCATGCATGGAATTCAGGGAAAAAAAAAATTATATAATTCACATTAAATCTACCTGAATGCTTTAGCATCACCAACCATGTTTATTAACTATTAGATCACTTCAATGATTTTGATTTATAAATTCATTTATAGTTTAATATGGATTTAGTAAAGTTTTAAAATTTTATTTAAGCAAAACTATAAATGTATTTTTAAATTTTAAACATTAAAGCGGTCTAACAACTAATAAAATAAGTTTTGATAATAAAACCATTTAACTTGATCAGTATATTTTAACTTTAATAATATTGGTGGAATATGCACATGTTATTAAAGTTATGACATCCTGATTTGATCATGATTGTATATATATATATATATATATGTATGTATGTACAATATCAATGGAAGAACCAAAATTTCTCACAGGCTGCAACGCAAGACTAGCACGAAGTTTCTTGATCATGTCAGCTTCAGAACCGTAGTCCAAATTAACCTAACAGTAAACCCCGAGAATTTAAACTTATTATGGAAAATAAATAGAGTACTTATCTAATTATTACTTGAATAATGAATGTATGTGATTAACTTCACATTTAAGGGCGAAATTCAACTCACTTGGATACTGCAGGTACGGTCTAACATATCGTTTCCAAGCGTTCCAACTTTAGGGAAGAAGCGCCTCATAACCTCATATCGTTCCTGACCCAAAATAATTAAGCCAATTCTTAATTAATCAAGCATGCTATTAATATATATTTACGGCTATGACCATATAAATAATTAAATTGAAAACAGAGAACATTGATATTAATTAGTACCTTGGGAATTTTAGGTATTTCTTCATACTTCCATTTGGGGTTGTAACCTATCCCTAAAAATCCAATTCCCATGTCTTTTGCCACCTCTTTAACCTGTACATAATCACAAGGACTAAGTATGAGAGTGACAAATAATTGCTACTTATGGTGTTTAATCAGTACAAATATAATTCTTAAAAGAAAAAACGTTAATCTAAATTATATATATATAGATATGTAAAGTAATAATTTCAATTACTCACTTGATAGATGTGTGTATCAATCTCAGCGAAAGCTTGATGCAGAGTTTCAACAGGTGCACCTCCAAACTCAATTTGACCACCAGCCTCTAGTGATATGCATTGTTGACCCTGATTTGCAATTTATGTATGATAATAATAATCTTTAATTAATAAATCAACTTGATCAATACTACAAAAGGAACAAAAGAAAAAGAAAAATAGAGTATAAGGCTATAAGCCACAACAAACAGTCTACTTGTGGCTGTTTTTAGTTTATGCAAAAACTATTTAGTTTACTTCAATAAGAGAGTTTGTTTTTTTTTTTTCCCACAAAAAAATGAGAGTGTTTTTAATCCGGATATTTTTTTTTTTCTCGGGGAACAGCCCTGCCTATTTTCAATAAAAAAAAAAACAAAAGAAAATTTTTGGAATAATAACTCTGGATTTATTATGATATTTATAAAAAAATGTATCAGATTATATGATAGCATTTAATTGATTTATTTTTTAATTTATTTATCTATTTAAAAATTAATATTTTCATAGTTAGTTTATTTAAATATATCAACAATAATATTTTAATATATATTATTTAATAAATAAATTTAAAAAGTATTTTGATGCATGTGATATTACTATTTTGGAATTACCTTTTTGAGTGCAAAAATGTTGCCACCATCTATAATAGGATCCCAGCCAAATCTCTCAGCAATACCATATAGCAATTCTTTTATTTGGTCATATTTGATAGGACGTAAAGTTTCCACTTCAAAACCAAACTTCTCATGCTCTGTACCTATTCTGCTCCAGTCCATTCATAATCACATATAACAAAGTTAATTAATGCACAAATATTTCATGCGTATCATAAAGTAAATATTTCATGTGTATCATAAAGTAGTAGTTATCATATGATAATAAGAGAATAATACCTCCATTGATCCTTGGGCTTGCATCCGGAGACAAAGTAATTAATGAGATCTTGTTTTGTGAGTGGTTTAGTGGGAGCTGCTGCGAAATCAGTGACAGTGGTCGAATATTTGTCAAAAAATCCTCCTCCATTAATATTTTCTTCTTTGCTTTGGACATTTGTCTCCCTACCCATTTTCTTCTTTGTTTTGAAGATTTATAGCTTTGAATTTCTCAGGATAAAACCTGCAATGTAGGTGTAGAAAAAGCTACTAATTAAGAGATGGATATAGGATATCCCTTCTTGCTTTTTCTTGCAGTTATGGAGCTCTGGGAGTATTCCTATAAATAGGGGAGACTAACTGGCTGAGAGCTAACACATGGGATGGGAAAGTTCAATAATTTAGTTCATTCAATGAATGCAAAACCATACTTTAATTCACATAAAATTATTTATTTATTTATTTATTTGTATTCATGTGACTGCCATATTAAATCAAATCTATAAAATGAGTCATATTATATTTGTGAATGTGTTTCCAACCCTTTGGCACTTTTCACGCTGGTAAATAACCAGCAAATTAAAATCTACATGTAATACAATTTTGCTATTTGGTGGTTGGGATGACTGTTGGATAGCATACGATTTGATTATATTTAATCGCATGGATTGGAAGATAAATCTTTATCAGAGCATTTATATTATATGAATTGAAATCCTGCCCCGACGTGACAACATCAAAGGGATTAAATGAGGACATGGGTAGAGAAAAGAATAGTAATTTGACCTATTTGAGATAGTTTTTGTTTCTACTTTTTTTTTTTTTTTTTTAGAAGAGCTTTTTGAAAGTTATTATTTCCTAATTCTAGTTGGAAGCTTTTCTCAAGGTGTGAAGTACCGTTTTCATGAAACTGTCCTAGCACTTTCAAAACGGTATATTTACTGTAAAAGTTTAAAACATCGCCTTTCCATAAGGCATATGAAATATATGGCCAAATCTATAGAGATAGATCACAGAAAGATATGATAACATGAAGTCAGGCCGGAAATGGATGAGAATGTTAGCATTCGTAGATGAAAAAAGAAGGGTTAAGGAAGAATAAAATGTGCCACGTGCTAAAATCCGTGGATAACAATATATTTATATATTTATATATATATATATATATATATATATAGAAATTTTATGATGAGGATAATCCGCATGAGAATCGTAGTATTGATGATGATTTTTCATAATATTAACGATAATTTTTTAAAAAATTGTTATCAATATTATAAAAAACTGTCACCAATATTATAATCCGCATAAGGACCATCCGTACCATAGACAAACTATATATATATATATATATATATATATATATATATATATATATATATATATATATATATATATATATATATATATATATATGATCTTCTGGAAAACTTGGTGTGATGCTGAAAATAGAGGACCATTATAGCAATCTCACCCATGAGCTTTTCAATCATGCCCCAAAGTTAGTATTATTTAATAATCGGGGAATAATAAAACCTTTCACTGGTACTCGATGTTTGAGATTTGTCTTATTTCAACTTTTACCTACCCTTTCAAAATTTTAATAGCACACCTTTGAATTTTATTTTTTTTTTATTTTTTTCTTGCAGCTCCCCATTGAAAGATTATAATGTGTTAGTGTTACTAGCACCCTCCTCTAGTATATGAATGATAATTTGTTAAAATTAATAGCACTGTGTTAATTGTTCATTTAAAACATATCACGTGTCAAGCATACTAGTTGACATAAAAATATAAGAATTAAAGTTTACAAGTTGAAATAATATATGTATACATATATAAAAATAAAATAAAATAATTAAACCTTGCTGGTTAAAATAATATATACAAAATCAAAAAATATTTTTGAGGCCAATATGAAAATTTAGTTTATATGATTTGAGTAAGAGGGAGCACAAGTTGTAAAGATTAAGTTTGTAATCGAGTTTTTAGATTGCGATAAAATTGATTTTCATACTTTCCATAAAGTATTTTTAAACTTTTATTTCAATTCATGTTCAAAAGAAATTATTTTAATCCACATGCATTAAATATTTTATATTTTTTAAATAAACATTAAGTATATTATAATACTTATAGGGGGCCTAACTAAAATTTTGCAAAAGATTTTTTCTTCTCCTAATAAATTGGAAAATAAGGATTTTATCACCAAATTCTGAATTCAAAATCTAAAATTAAAGTCAGTGATATTAGATTATATCAAAAGGGAAAATTTTGTTTAAAAAAAAAATTTGTCATATTCATTTATTAATTAAGTCATATCTCATAAATCATGAGTCAGCAGATTATAGATATGCCATGTGATGTGGGTTATTGCCATTTGCTCAACTCTATATGCAATAGAATATTGTAAAAAAATCATATCAAAATAAATAAATAAAAAGGTGCCTTTGATGGTGTGAACCCAGTAAAGAATTGATTATTGAGCATGTTTTTTAATCAATATGGGTGATCTATTAAAATAAAAAAGGAAAGAAATCAATGGGTTATTTTTATTTATTTATTTATTTTTTGGTGAATAATCAATGTGTGATTCTTCAAAAATATGGGTGGAATGGAATTTGCCAAATGAGATCGTCTCAACAGGCAGCACGATTATTGAGCATTATACTATTAATTTATTACAATATATGTCATTAATTAATTTTTTTAATTTTTAATTTTTTTGCTTTAATGGAAAGGTTTGACAACCAAAACACCCAAAGGCAAAAAGGCTACAAAAGGGAGTTGGCCATGAAGCCATTCTCCTGGGCGACAAATTTAGTTGATCGATGTTATATGATTAACAGCTAATTGTAGTAAGTAATGTCTTGTACAAGAATCAAAGTATTGATTTTCTTTGTCCTATTTAATTTTGTCGTCCATGTTTGAAAAGGTCACAGATGGATCTGACCACGATATAATATATATAAATATATATATATATATATATATATATATATATATATTCATATATATACCAACATGTACATGTAGTGATATCTCATGTTTATATGTATAGGAATTTGATAAACTGGAACACATAGCTGTCTGGTACCCTGTGGCACAAAAAAATGTAAAAAAATTTCTGTTGATTCTACTTTTACATAGTACATTATAAAATGAGTTATATATAACCTATTAGATCACAACTTTTATATACACATATACGTGTGTGTGTGTGTGTGTGTGTGTGTGTGTGTGTGTGTGTGTGTGTGTGTGTGTATGTAACAACGTGCTCATACATGGGCCTTCAATGATGCCCCTTTAAGCATTATTTTACCAACCTTTTTTAATTTTTATTTAGTAATCACATTCTATATTATATTATATGTATCAGATTTTATTTCATACGCTAAAAAAAACTTTTTGTATAATAAATAATCATCAAGGATGATAGTTTAGTAAAAAAAAACTTTCAACCTTTACATGTATAAGTTTGAAAATTAAAATTTAAAACATAATAAATCCGATTATTAGTTCAGATAATATCATACCACAATGTCTCATAACACAAACCTACAGTTTGATATCTACCATGCTACCACACGGGATATCTTTTTTCTCATGGCAATATACTAAATAAAGAAGGTCGATCCCCCCCCCCTTTTTTTTTTTAGGTGAACATAAAAAAAAATAAATAAATAAAAAATGTCCTTTTGATAGTGTGAACCAACTACTTGATGGTTCTCATTATAATTACAATAATAATTATTTAGTTGTGTTTGCTCCATGTGAAAGCGGTCGACAGGAGTTAATCGATGCGTGTGTGTGTGTACAAGAATCAAATCCTCTAACAGGATATTATTTTATTTGATTCTTGCTCTTACAAGATATTTATTAAAATTTATTCAGAAATAAAAATATATTATTGGGATTTTCCCTCGCCTCGTTCCAATTTACTGATGAATTGCCAATGATTTCAAACAATTCTTTGTTTATCAAATTTTTAAATCATGTTTGATTTATAAAATGGTTATTCCCATTTTAATGGGAATAGTTATTTATAAAAATAAAATAAAATAAAATATTAATTTTTATTGTAACAATAAAATATTAAATTCAACGTTTAACTTTTAAAAATATAATTTAGTTATAATCAATAAAAAACCAACTTTTATATTTATTTATGTATTTTTTAAATATAGTAGATAATTTAAATTTAAATATATTACAAATATTATATATATATATATATATATAAAAAGAGAGAGAGAGAGAGTACTTTTATGGTGAGGTCAAACCTGACCAATACAATGGGTATCAAAAACATGTTCAAAAATTAAACCATTAGATTCAAATGGTTTTATTTGGACGACTCAGGTTATAAAGAAGCTCATGTATCAAAAATTGTCATTTGCACATAGTCTCTTTTCTTATGATACACATTGGCATCATGCTCTTTTCCTCTTATTCTCATTTGCACCTTTTTTTCTTCTATAGTGTTTTTTTTCCTCTGCTTCCACCACTATCTCTAGCTCGCATGCAAGCCGTTCTAGCCTTGCCGTACCAAACTCAAACTTATCCAAAAAAAAAATATATATATATATATATCTCAAAAATTAGAAAAATAAAATAAAAAAATTACTCAAAAAATTTAAAAAATTAATTTTTTTTAAATTACATAAAAAAAAATTAGAAAAATCGAAACTTCTACAATAATAAAAGCATCGGTTTTGGCCTTTTCCTTTTTTATATTAACTTTAAATTTTATAATTTTCAATCAATTTCAATTATTTTTTATTAAATTTAAATTTTATAATTTTAAATAATACTTGTAAAAATACTCCAAAAAAATTATAAAAATTATAAAAAAAAAATTAACATAAATCGACTTACATTGTAAAAGCATCCGCTTTGACTTTCAACATTCTTTTTTTAAATTAATTTTTTGGTATTTTTTTAATATATCAAAGGAATAGAAATCAAATCACAAATGCTCAACCCGAGAAATAATTGTGTCAGCTCTTTGTGAGACGAAAACTACGTGTTTATTTCCTAGCCACGTGTATGCATCATGTATTTTTAATTTCTCTCCCTGTTTCAAAATGGTCCCACTGAAAGTTTAGTTTGGAGGCTTTACAAACGCTTTTACAATGTAAAACATCGGCTTTTCTAAATTTTTTTTTATTTTTTTTGTTATTTTCTTTTGATAGTTTTTTTTTTACTATTACAAATATCATTTACAATTATAAAATTAAAATTAAACTAAAAAATTGAGAATCAATTCAAAATTATAAAATTAAAAAATAATAAAAACAAATTGAAAAACCAAAACCAACATTTTTACATTGTAAAAGTATTACCTTTATAAACTTTTTAAAATTTTTTGGCAATTTATTTTTAGTAATTCTTTTGTAATGTTTTTCTAATTTTTGAGTAATTTTTTTTATTTTTCTTTCTTCTTTTTTTGGATAAGTTTGAGTTTGGTACGGCGGAACTGCAATGGCTTGCATGCAAACTGGAGATGGTGGTGGAAGCAGAGGAAAAAAACTCTATAGGAGAAGAGGAAGGAGGGAATGGGAATCAAAGAAGAAGAGGAGAAGAGGCGTGATGGGAATGGGTATCAAAGGAGAAGAGGAGAAGAGGAGAAGAGGCTCAGTGCGAATGGTAATTTTTGGCATGTGAGCTTCCGAACAATCTGGCCGTCTGAATAAAATCATTTTAATCCAATGGTTTAATTTTTTGGCATATTTTTAGTCCGCACTATGTTGATCAAGTCCGATCTAATCATAAAAAAACTATATATATGTATATATATATATATATTTAAAGCTTATTTAAATAAAAATATGAAAATGATATTAATTCCGAACTTTTAAAAAAAATAGCTATTTCTTTATTTGAAAATGTGTCAAATATTAAAGAAAAATTTAATATCGTGGAATAGATATTCTATTCTTGGATTCATTCTACATATCAAAGTGCTCTTAGTTTGTTGACTATATATACAAACAATCAATCACACACAAAATTGAAGATGATAGAAATGAAGCATATCAAAATAGATGGAAAAAATAAAAAAATAATTTATAACACATGTACGAAATATACTAATTTGAATATTATATACCTAACCATGTTTTTAGAAACTAGTATATAAAATCAAAATCGACTTCTCTATTTATAGAAATCAAAAAGCCACTAATGTCTATTTGGTAGAAGGAAAAATATAGTAAGAAATTGATTCCTGATAATCAGTTTTATAGGATTTAGTTTCTCGAAAATAAGTTTTTTTAGGGGTTATTTTTACAATGTTTGGTTAATAATAGAATAATATATGACTTACAAATAATTAAATAAGTTTGCATAATAAAATTAAAGGGTAAAATTATATTTAAAAAATAAAAATAAAACTAATTTTCCCAAAAACATTTATAATGACACCAATTTAAAAGGATCAACTTTCATTTTATGGGGTGTTTGGTAAAACAGAAAATATTAAATGAAACTGATTCCTGATAATCAGTTTTTGGGGATTTAATTTTCAGAGAATGTGTTTCCTTGGGCTTCTTTTTATAGTATTTAGTTAATTATAAAAGAAGATAGGATTTATTAGTAATTAAATAAATTTATACATTAAAATTAAAGGGTAAATTGTATTTAAAAAAAATGTAAAATTAATTTCTCAGACAATTTTAAAATGACACATTTTTTGGAGGATTCACTTTCCCTCTAATTTTTCCACATTGTGAGATTTATTTTCTGTTGGGGTCCATAAATTTTTCATTTTAAAAACTATCCAAATAAAAGAAAATTTTACTTTTCTAGGGAATTTTAGATTCCCATTAACTTTACCATTATTCAAACACCCCATTAATTTTCCAGATTGTAAGATTTATTTTCTATTGGGTGCCACAAATTTTTCTTTTTAAAAATTATCCAAATAAAAGAAAATTTTACTTTTCTAAAATATTTTAGATTTCTATTAATCTTGCCATTACACAAATATCCTGTAAAAGTGTTACAATTGACATGACACAATTTTAAAATAAATAATGTTTATGATATCAATTTATCAAAGTATATATCAAATATCATGTGGCAATATTTTAATTGTTAATATAATAATATTGTATTTGGTATTTTTTTTAAATAGCAAACAAATTTGGATTGTTTCTTTTTGTGTGGGCATGCCACTATAAATAAGTTTGAAAAAATAAAATGTAATAATAATAAAGATTGCAGAAAATAAATCTGACAAAATAAAACCACTGTATTAATTTTCAAAGAATAATCAAATTAAAGGCTTTTTTACGTATAAATAAATAGGATTTTAAACATAAATCAACTAAAAAAGAGACAATAAATTTCTAAAATGAAAATAACATGAACTTTTAAGAAATATGGCATAAACTAAAATTAATTAGGAGGAAACATTGTAAAATGATAGCTGTGTGTTGATTGATTAGGAGTTAAGAAAGGGGTCTCCTTGTTGTTGTAACATCTTCATATTCATAAATTTATGATTCCTTCATTGAATAAGGAAAATCCATAAATTAAAATATTCAATTCCCATAATTTACTCCATTAATTTTTGAAAATTTTCCAAGTGCATTCAATAGCATAATTTTTACTTAATTTGAGACGACTATATCAATTTCAAATTTAAATTGAAATTATAACCATAAATAGTCATTGATTAGCTTCAAAATTTCAATAATAAATAAATAACAATAGCAAATCAGAGCATTTATATTATATCAATTGAAATCCTGCCCTGACGTGACAACATCAAAGGGATTAAATGAGGACATGGGTAGAGAAAAGAATAGTAATTTGACCTATTAGAGATAGTTTTTGTTTCTAATTTTTTTTTTTTTTTTAGAAGAGCTTTTTGAAAAGTTATTATTTCCTAATTCTAATTGGTAGCTTTTCTCAAGGTGTGAAGTACGTTTTCATGAAACTGTCCTTGCACTTTCAAAACGGTATATTTACTGTAAAAGTTTAAAACATCGCCTTTCCATAAGGCATATGAAATATATGGCCAAATCTATAGAGATAGATCACAGAAAGATATGATAACATGAAGTCAGGCCGGAAATGGATGAGAATGTTAGCATTCGTAGATGAAAAAAGAAGGGTTAAGGAAGAATAAAATGTGCCACGTGCTAAAATCCGTCAGAACAACAATATATTTATATATTTATATATGTATATATATATATATATATATGATCTTCTGGAAAACTTGGTGTGATGCTGAGAATAGAGGACCATTATAGCAATCTCACCCATGAGCTTGTCAATCATTCCCCAAAATTAGTATTATTTAATAATCGGGGAATAATAAAACCTTTCACTGGTACTCGATGTTTGAGATTTGTCTTATTTCAACTTTTACCTATTTAATAACACACCTTTGAATTTTTATTTTTTTTTAATTTTTTTTGTGAAGCTCCCCATTGAAAGATTATAATGTGCTAGTGTTACTAGCACCCTCCTCCAGTATATGAATGATAATTTGTTAAAATTAATAGCACTGTGTTAATTGTTCATTTAAAACATATCACTTGTTAAGCATACTAGTTGACATAAAAATATAAGAATTAAAGTTTACAAGTTGAAATAATACATGTATACATATATAAAAATAAAATAAAATAATTAAACCTTGCTGGTTAAAATAATATATACAAAATCAAAAAATATTTTTGAGGCCAATTTGAAAATTTAGTTTATATAATTTGAGTAAGAGGGAGCACAAGTTGTAAAGATTAAGTTTGTAATCGAGTTTTTAGATTGCGATAAAATTGATTTTCATATTTTCCATAAAGTATTTTTAAACTTTTATTTCAATTCATGTTGAAAAGAAATTATTTTAATCCACGTGCATTAAATATTTTATATTTTTTAAATAAACATTAAGTATATTATAATACTTATAGGGGGCCTAACTAAAATTTTGCAAAAGATTTTTTCTTCTCCTAATAAATTGGAAAATAAGGGTTTTATCACCAAATTCAAAATCTAAAACTAACGTCAGTGATATTAGATTATTTCAAAAGGCAAAAAATAAAAAAAATAAAAAAAATGTCATAAATCATGAATACCTCTGTTTTTTTTTTTTTTTTTTTTTGTTATTGCCATTTGCTCAACTCTATATGCAATAGAATATTGTAAAAAAGTCATATAAAAATAAATAAATAAAAAGGTGCTTTTGATGGTATGAACCCAGTAAAGAATTGATTATTGAGCATTTTTTTTAATCAATATGGGTGATCTATTAAAATAAAAAAGGAAAGAAATCAATGGTTTTTTTTTTTTTTTTTGGGTGAATAATCAATGTGTGATTCTTCAAAATATGTGTGGAATGGAATTTGCCACATTAGATCGTCTCAACAGGCAGCACGATTATTGAGCATTATACTACTAATTTATTACAATATATGTCATTAATTAAATTTTTTTATTTTTTATTTTTTATTTTTATTTTTGCTTTAACGGAAAGGTTTGACAACCAAAACACCCAAAGGCAAAAAAACTACAACAGGGAGTTGGCCATGAAGCCATTCTCCTGGGCGACAAATTTAGTTGATAGATGTTATATGATTAACAACTAATTGTAGTAAGTTATGTCTTGTACAAGAATCAAGGTATTGATTTTCTTTGTCGTATTTAATTTTGTCGTCCATGTTTGAAAAGGTCACAGATGGATCTGACCACGATATAATATATATATATATATATATATATTCATATATATACCAACATGTGCATGTAGTGATATCTCATGTTTATATGTATAGGAATTTGATAAACTGGAACACATAGCTGTCTGGTACCCTGTGGCAAAAAAAAAAAATGTAAAAAAATTTCTGTTGATTCTACTTTTACATAGTACATTATAAAGTGACTTATATATAACCTATTAGATCAAAACTTTCATATGTCTATATATATATATATATATATATATATATATATGTATATGTGTGTGTGTATGTAACAACGTGCTCATACATGGGCCTTCAATGATGCCCCTTTAAGCATTATTTTACCAACCTTTTTTATTTATTATTTAGTAATCACATCCTATATATATATATATATATATATATGTGTGTGTATGTAACAACGTGCTGATACATGGACCCTCAATGATGCCCCTTTAAGCATTATTTTACCAACCTTTTTTAATTATTATTTAGTAATCACATCCTATATCATATTATATGTACCAAACTTTATTTCATGTGCTTAAAAAACTTTTTGGATAATAAATAATCATAAAAAATAGTAGTTTAACAGAAAAAAACTTTTAATTTTTATTTTTGTGAATTTGAAAGTTAAGATTTGAGACTTGATAAGTTTGATTATTGCAACTAATGATCCTATATCGCAATATCTCGTAATACAAAACTATAATTTGATACCTACAATACTACCACACGGGATATCTTTTTTTTCATAGCAATATACTAAATAAAGAAGATCATCCCCCTTTTTTATTTTTCAGGTGAACATAAAAAAATGATAATAATAAATAATAATAAAAAAAGGTCCTTTTGATAGTGTGAACCAACTACTTGATGGTTCTTATTATAATTACAATAATAATTATTTAGTTGTGTTTGCTCCATGTGAAAGCGGTCGACAGGAGTTAATCGATGCATGTGTGTGTACAAGAATCAAATCCTCTTACAGGATATTATTTGATTTGATTCTTGCTCTTACAAGATATTTATTAAAATTTATTCAGAAATAAAAATATATTATTGGGATTTTCCCTCGTCTCGTTCCAATTTACTGATGAATTGCCAATGATTTCAAACAATTCTTTGTTTATCAAATTTTTAAATCATGTTTGATTTATAAAATGCTATTTCCTTTTTAATGGGAATAACTATTTATAAAAATAAAATAAAATAAAATATTAAATTTTATTTATATATTGAGTAACAATAAAATATTAAACTCAATGTTTAAATTTTAAAAATATAATTCAGTTATAATCAATAACAAACCAACTTTTATATTTATTTATGTATTTTTTAAATATAGTAGATAATTTAAATTTAAATATATTACAAATATGATATATAAATATATAGACTTCTTTTATGATCAGGTCAAACCTGATCAATATAGTGCGTATCAAAAACATGCCAAAAAATTAGACTATTAGATTCAAATAATTTTATTTGGACAGCTCAGATTATAAAAAAAATTCACGTACCAAAAATTGTCATTCACACAGAGCATCTTCTCCTCTTCTCATATAATATACATTCGCATCACACCTCTTCTCCTTTAATTCCCATTTGCACATTCCTCTTTTCCTATAGTGTTTTTTTCCTCTGCTTCCACCACTATCTCTAGCTCACATGCAAACCATTCTAGCCCCGTCATACCAAACTCAAACTTATCCAAAAAAATAAAAGAAAGAAAAAAAAAATACCTCAAAAATTAGAAAAATAAAATTAAAAAATTACATAAAAAAAAAAGAAAAACTGACGTTTTTACAATAATAAAAGCATCAATTTTGGCCTCCTTTTTTTTATATTAACTTTAAATTTTATAATTTTCAATCGATCCTAATTATTTTTTTATTAAATTTAAATTTTATAATTTTGAATAATACTTATAAAAATATCGAAAAAAAATTTTAAAATTACAGAAGAATTACAAAAAAAAAAAAAATTAACATAAGTCGACACTTTGACACTTTTACATTGTAAAAGG
This sequence comes from Ziziphus jujuba, assembly GCF_031755915.1. Taxonomy (NCBI): domain Eukaryota; kingdom Viridiplantae; phylum Streptophyta; class Magnoliopsida; order Rosales; family Rhamnaceae; genus Ziziphus; species Ziziphus jujuba. Next base: position 27,577,107 of record NC_083384.1, read on the forward strand.
ATCGGTTTTGACTCCTCAATGTTTTTTTTTTTTTTTGGGTTATTTTTTGTTATTTTTTTTAATATATCAAAGGAAGAGCAAATCAAATCACAAACGCCCAACCCAAGAAATAATAGTGTTAGCTCTTTGTGAGACGAAAACTACGTGTTTATTTCCTAGCCACGCGTATGCATCATGTTTTTTTAATTTCTCTCCCCATTTCAAAATGGTCCCACTGAAAGTTTAGTTTGGAGGCTTTACAAACCCTTTTACAATGTAAAACATCGGCTTTTCTAATTTTCTTAATTGTTTTTGTTATTTTTTTATAGTTTTTTTTTTTTTTTACAAACATCATTCAAAATTATAAAATTAAAATTTAACTAAAAAAATTGAAAGCCAATTGAAAATTATAAAATAAAAAAATAATAAAAAAAATTAGAAGACCAAAGCCAATGTTTTTATAATGTAAAAGTATTGGCTTTTTGTAAATTTTTAAAATTTTTTTTGGTAATTTATTTTTAGTAATTCTTTTTTAATTTTTTTTTCTAATTTTTGAGTAATTTTTTTCTTTTTTTTTCTTTTTTTTTTTTTTTGGGTAAGTTTGAGTTTGGTACGGCAGGATTGCAACGACTTGTAAGCTGGAGATGGTGGTGGAACCAGAGGAAAAAAACTCTATAGGAGAAGAGGAAGGAGCGAATGGGAATCAAAGGATAAGAGATGTGGTGTGAATGTGTATCAAAGGAGAAGAGGCTCGGTGCGAATGACAATTTTTGGCACATGAGCTTCCATACAATCTGAACCATCTGAATAAAATCATTTTAATCCAATGGTCTAATTTTTTGGCATGTTTTTAGTCCGCACTATGTTGATCAAGTCCGACTGATCATAAAAAAAACTATATATAAATATATATATATATATATATTTAAAGCTTATTCAAATAAGAATATAAAAATGATATTAATTCCAAACTTTTAAAAAAAATAGCAATTTTTTTATTTGAAAATGTGCCAAATATTAAAAAAAATTTAATATCGTGGAACAGTTGTTCTATTCTTGCATTCATTCTACATATCAAAGTGCTCTCAGTCTGTTGACTATATATACAAACAATCAATCGCACATAAAATTGAAGATTATAGAAATGAAGCATATCAAAATAGATGGAAAAAATAAAGAAATAATGTATAACACACATACGAAATGTACTGATTTGAATATTATATATCTAACCATGTTTTTAGAAACTAGTATATAAAATCAAAATTGACTTCTCTATTTATAGAAATCAAAAAGCCACTATGCCTTGTTTGGTAGAAGGGAAAATATTGAAAGAAATTGATTTCTGAGAATTAGTTTTCTAGGATTTAGTTTTTCGAAAATAAGTTTTTTAGGGATTATTTTTACAATGTTTGGTTAATAATAGAATAATATAGGACTTACAAGTAATTAAATAAGTTTACATATTAAAATTGAAGGATAAAATTATATTTAAAAAAAATAAAACTAATTTTCCCAAAAAAATTTACAATGATACCTATTTAAGAGGATCAACTTTCATTTTATGGGGTGTTTAGTAAAAGGGAAAGTATTAAAAGAAACTGATTCCCGAGAATTAGTTTTTTGGAATTTAATTTTCAGAAAATATGTTTCTTTGGGCTTCTTTGTATAATGTTTGGTTAATTATAAAAGAAGATAGGATTTATTAGTAATTAAATAAATTTATACATTAAAATTAAATAGTACATTATATTTAAAAATATATATAAAACTAATTTCTCAGGCAATTTTAAAATGATACATTTTTTATAGGATTTACTTTCCTTCTAACTTTCCCATATTGTGAAATTTATTTTCTGCTGGGGTCCATAAATTTCTCATTTTAAAAACTATCCAAACAAAAGAAAATTTTATTTTTCTAGGAAATTTTAGATTTTCACTAATTTTATAATTACCCAAAGACCCCATTAGTTTCCCACATTGTGAGATTTATTTTCTATTGGATGCCACAAATTTTTCTTTTTAAAAATTATCCAAATAAAAAAAAATTTTACTTTTCTAAAATATTTTAAATTTCTATTAATTTTGTCATTACACAAATATCCTGTAAAAATGTTACAATTGACATGACACAATTTTAAAATAAATAATATTTATAGTATCAATTTATCAAAGTATATATCAAATATCATGTGGCAATATTTTAGTTGTTAATATAATAATGTTGTATTTGGTATTTTTTTAAAATAGCAAAAAAATTTGGATTGTTTCTTTTTGTGTGGGCATGCCACTCTAAATAAGTTTGAAAAAATAAAATGTAATAATAATAAAGATTGTAGAAAATAAATCTGACAAAATAAAACCACTGTATTAATTTGCAAAGAATAATCAAATTAAAGGCTTTTTTTATGTATAAATAAATAGGATTTTAAACATAAATCAACTAGAAAAGAGACAATAAGTTTCTAAAATAAAAATAACATGAACTTTTAAGAAATATGGCATAAACTAAAATTAATTAGGAGGAAACATTGTAAAATGATAGCTGTGTGTTGATTGATTAGGAGTTAAGAAGGGGGTTTCCTTGTTGTTGTAACATCTTCATGTTCATAAATTTCTGATTCCTTCATCGAATAAGGAAAATCTATAAATTAAAACATTAAATTCCCATAATTTACTCCATTAATTTATGAAAAATTTCCAAGTGCATTCAATAGCATAATTTTTACTTAATTTGAGACGACTATATCAATTTCAAATTTAAATTCAAATTATAACCATAAATAATCATTGATTAGCTTTAGAATTTCAAAAATAAATAAATAACAATAGCAAATCAGTTACCCATTAGCAAAATTTAGTATTATTGATGGTTTTTTAAAAAGGTAGTTCTATCCATATTACAAATATATATTTATTACACTACATTTTATATACATTCATTTTAAAAACATTTTATATACATTCATTTTAAAACTTGTTTGAACTAACTACACTAATAAATTATATCTAATTTACCCTTCTTAATGATTTAAAATAAAAACTAGATATCCTGTACAATCCACTGTTTTTTCTAATACAGGATTAGGGGTCCAAATCGATGAATATGAGTGTGTTCATCTAAAGCGGTAGAACTAGAAAATGTATAATAGTCTGAATATTCTGCTGAATTATAAGCCACCAAAAAATAAAAATAAAAGAACCTTTCTTGGATTGGGATGGCAATAACAAGAGATCATGGACACGGCACGTCTTCACGCCCATCGGATCTTTCACATGCCACCTGGATAAATTTCGTTCAATGAAGCTTTACTTCTGCAACTCTTTAGCATATATTACCCAAAAAAAAACAAAAAGAAAGTATTATATCCTTCTTTTTCTTTTCTTTTTTTTTTTAATAATAATGATTAAAAACAATTCTTAATTTATATAAGACTTCATAGATGTGGGCAATATATATATTTTAAAAAGATTAAAATGAAATTTGCCCTTTTTCTCTTCTCATGATTGTCATAAATGTCCATTTCTCTTCGTCCATGTCTCTACTAGAATCCACAACAAAACATAGAGTCGCCACCGTCAAGCACAAAATCAAATATAGCCATTTTCAAGCTCCACAAAATTTAGCATATTACCAACAATTTCTCTGCCGGTCTCAAACTTGGGTAAATTCTCCCAGGATCAAAACATGGCTCCAAATATCAAACCACAACTGTACACACATATTGTAAGACAGTAACATAAATCATCGGTTAATATGAATTGACTTTAACAAAATTGAATAAAAATAAATAATCTCGCTCATAAGAATAAAAAAACCCACAAACTAAGAATTAGAAAACCGAAAATCCAAAAAAAAAAAAAAAATGTGATCCAATGCTGCTTACTCACGTCATACTAATAATAATAATAATAACCATTTTTATTCCTCCTAAAATGGAATGTTTCATCTAAGGGCATTGGTCAGAAGGGTAAGTTTTATTTGGGCTTTATTTGAAAGGGCATCAGGCCTAAAACCCCTTTAGCATTTCCCCTTTGGAAATGCCTAATCGAAAAGTATTGCTATAATACAGCATTGCCTTTGAGATGATATTTGGTAAATGGATTATTGGTGTTATGTTGAGAAAAAACTTACATGTAGCGGTGATGCCAAGTTCATTTTATATTATTTTTATTAACCATGTGTCGTTCAAATTTAATCAGCCATAATTATGTGCAATCTCATACAATTATAAAATAAAGCATATAAATTCTACCAAATATTTATTAAATTTCTATTTATAAGTGGTATATTATACCACCAATCGTATAAACCATCTATCGTATGTAAGTAGCTGCCCTTTACCTTGAATGAACTACCTTGTAAGTTTTTGTCCTTTAGCTTATGTGAACTCTTCTAAGGTATCCTTTATGTTTTACAATTTTTTGCTTTTGATTTTAGAGTTTTGCTATAAGCCGGTTGTTTGGGTTGCTAAAGAAAATTCCATAGAGGGGATTTACCACCAGCATAGGGTGTTTCACACAAGACTCTGGGTATTTTCTTCTTCTTTTAAATTTTTTCATATTAATGAAAGGTTTCTCGTTTTATGTCAACAAAATGAAATGACCAGTGTACTTGATCATCACCAGCTTCACATAACACATAAAATCATTTTAAAAAAAACACAGAAGGTCAATTATAAATTCATAATTTATATATCAGAATGGCAGTATTTTGGACTCAAAAATTACGTGTAAAATGCAAACTGCATGTAAGAGACATAAAAAAGTACCAAAATACCGTATGTGGTAGCGAAAGAAAACTCATCCATAGCGGGACTTGGCACGAACTTGTATATATATATTACAGCTCGGTGGGTTATATGTATACATATATATATATATATATATATATATATATATATATATGTATATATATTTTGTTAAGAATAAAAATAAAAAGGGTTATTAAATATAGGAAAGAAAATTTTTTACTATGCACCAAATAGCTTACCAAATAATACGACATAAATAATGTATTGTCATATATTTCATATTATTTATTAACAAAAAAATATAATCTAGATTTAATTAAGTAAGCCCTTAAAAAAATAAGTGCAACTAAAAACAATCTAATAAAAGGCACTATTATTTTGCAACATCATTAGTGAACTATTTGGTACGTATTATTACAAATGTATACGGCTGAACGCATTCATGAACCCTTATTTGCATTTCTCACTTTTGATTTTCCTATATCCATTTGTTATTTTTGTTATCGCCACCTTGAAGAAATTTTCTGCCTCCTACCTAACTACAAGCAGAGTAACGGTAATTTGAAGGGAAATAACAGAAAGGGCATTCGTATAAGGCAAAAATAGAATTAACAGCAAAATGCATTGTCCTCAAGCTATTTTAAGTGAATATAATAATTGAGCCAAAAAGGAAATTAATTATAATCAAACATTGAAGAAACTAAAACATTACTGCATAACTTCACGTAACAAGCACCTGAATCACCAGATACTTCAAAAGACAAAGACCCACTTGATTGTAAACATTCAAATTGGAAACTTTATATGCTTGACCATGATGGGCAAGTACGACGATTCCAAAGCCTACATATACATATATATATATATATATATATATATATGTACTTTTTTTAAATTGGTGGTACATTTTATTTTATTTTTAATTGGTGCTACATTCTTTTAGGGCCTCAACTTTTCAAGAAATAATTTTGTGCTGCCCATCTATCAGTCCTCAGTTTATCATATTTTGATAAACATTTAGACATCTAGGACATATAACCTGATGCCAATCTCCTTTAAAATTGGTTCGACCAAATTTCTTTTTAATTTGTGGTACATTCCTTTAGGGCCTCAACTTTTCAAGAAACAATTTTGTACTGCCCAACCATAAGTCCTCAGTTTAACATATTTTTCTAAACATCTAGAGATCTAGGACACATAACCTGACGCCACTCTCTCTTAAATTTGCCTCGACCACTAGTTGATAAACTGTTCCCTTTCCTTGTTTCATCTTACTTTGGACAACTATTAAAATAAATTCCTCTGTGAGGGAAAAGGGCAAATCCAATCTTACCTACCAAAATGAATTATAACAGAAACAGCAGCAGATAAATTTTGAAAGTTGCATACATATTTAATTACATGCATGACAACATCAAGGTGGTCCAATGCAGACCACCCGTAATCTGTTTTCTATTCTTTGCATTTTGTCCTTTTCTAATTTGTATACACAGCATTGTCAATATAAAGCTATTTTTTATCAAGAATCAGCAATGAGTAATGAACTGTACATTTTATGGGGTTACCAGAAATTATCATCAACTGCTGCCGAAGTTGATGAAGTTGGACCATCATATTCTTCCTCCAGCTCCAACTCTGGCTCTCCAGAACCAAATTCAGCTGTTTCAACAGCAGCTAGATTCTTCAAATCGACCACTGAGAGCTCATCTAGGTGTCTAACCACCAAGTCTGCAGCCCCGAGCTCGTATACTGGATGCTTGCTAGCAACAGCCACACATTTCATCCGAGCATCATGGGCAGCCTCCACTGTTTGATTTGAGTTACCAAACACAATGCACCGCTCAGGTATGAATTTTAGTAGTTGTGCCGCATATACAAACATTTCTGGATCAGGCTTCCCCCTATGTACATCTTCCGCAGCTACAATCACATTGAAGTATTCTTCAACACCAATGGCTCCAATTGCAGTCTCAAGAGTTTTTCTAGCACGTGTAGAAACCACTGCCATTGGTATCTTGTAATGCATCAAGATATTCACAAACTCTTTTGACCCAGCTCTTAATCTATATATCCCACCTTGCAAAGCTTGGTAAATTTCTTCCCTTCTAGAAGCCATCCTTCTCACCTGAGACGGGTCTCTTGACCAGCACAGAACCTCCGAAATAGCCTGTTCATTTTTCATTCCTTCTATTCTTTTAAGTATGAATGCTGGCGGAGGAGATTTTCCTTCTTCCTGAGAAAGAGCAAGCCATGCTTGCTTCTCAAGATCAGGATTGTCTTCTATCAGAACTCCTTCCCACTCAAATATGGCACCTAACCAACCGCAACCCATCCTTTCTTGTCGAAGTAAGGGATTTTGCAGTGAAGGGTTATCCGCTTTATTCTCAGGTGGCCATACAACAGGCTTTTCATTTATACCGGTATCGATCTGATAATTCCAATTCCGTGGAATTCGCTCTTCCTTGTATGAATGCACTTCTTTTGTCAGCTCCATTGCAAGAGCCTTAATTGATGAAACAGGTACATGATCAACTTTCAATCTTGGCAAAGGAGGGGATGCAATTACCCTTCTTCCAAGGAATTCTGTTTTCGTAAGCTGGCAGTTATATGTAGATTTCCGCTTGTTGGAGACATCTGTTACAGAAGTCCCACTACAAAACGGCCTATGCCCCAAAAGAGATGTTGCAGCCATTGATTCAACCATATTTGAAGCAGTGATAACAGTCCAAATCCAACCAGATTTTTAGCTTACGAAATTCTCCTGATGCCACAGACCCTTGTGAGCTCTATGCGAATTGAGAAATTTGTAAGCAAAGCTTGACCCAATTTGACACCTATTCAAACTACCCAACTGGGGAATAAGCACTAAAATTCTGACTATTTGAAGGAACCCAATTAGCTGCTCAAAAATATCAGCAAAAACTATATGTTATAAGGTAAAGAACCAATCTTTACAGGAGAAGACTGCAAAATTTTTTAATTTATTCTTTAGAACTACAAAAGGGTAAAGAATAAACAGCCTTCTCACACAACCAAATCCAGAAAGTAATGTCAAAGAACCACCATAAACATTCCCTTCAAGTAAAACTAAGCATGACCCATTAAGCCCCCTAATCCAAAGTACCAAATTAGTAACACTCCTACAACTTCAAACCTATAATTCAACACAAGAAAGTAATTTGGGAAACAAAAAATAAAAATATACACGGCAAAGACGCACCAAATTTAAAGCCAAATACAACTCTTGGTAACTGTAAATTAACCAGAAAGAACCTAAATACAAAAAACCAAAAACCCAACTAGAAAATAAACTAAATATACACAGAACCCAAAAAAAGATAGAAACTTTATGCTATCATAAACAACTAGAAAATAAAAGAAAATGTAAAATGCATTAATAAAAGAAAACCTGCAAAGAATCAACCGTTTGATGGAGAAGTTGCAGGGCTGAGAGATATCAGAGAGAAAAAAACGAAATAGAAGAAACACTGAAATTCTTCCAAAAGAAGAATTAGATGAAATCTTTCCCTTGTTCTTATTATTCAGAAAAACCACAAAAAAGAAAAAGAAAAAGAAAGTTTTTTATTTTTTTTGTGGCACATAAAATGTGGAACCGGCTCAGAAATTGAGAGGCCGGTCATGACGGCGAAAGTAACCCATTGGAAGGACACGTGTCGGTGATATGGAAAGAGAGAGAGAGAGAGAGAGAGTGGCTCATTTTTTATGCCCCTCCTAGTCCTCGCGGTTACCGATTAAATTTACATTTTTCATGTTCATTTTTGCCCCAAGTTAACAAAATATTTACGTTAGTGCCATCGTGTATCTTGCAATGAGAATCAGGAAGATTCAAGGCAGAAAATAAATAAACCCTTTTTTTTTTTTTTTTTTTCATTTTCGTAAGGCGGCGTTTGTTTTTCCTATAAATAATTTTTTTTTAATTATTTTGCTTAAAAATTGAATAAATTTTAATTGATCTATAAAAATTAAAAAAATAATAAAAAACGAGTTCATCAGGTTGGTGGTAACAATAATAATAATAATAATAATTGCTATTTTCTTACTTGCACGCCTCCATCAACACCTTATATTGGATAGATATTTTAAATTTTTCTGAATGACACCCTACCAAGTGTTCGACTAAAAACCCCACAGAAAGAAATCATTATACCAAAGAAGAGTATTATGGGCAAGAAAGGAGGAGGCAGAAAAGGACCAAATTTGGCTTCTGGGTCGAACAACTTGATAACACTGAGAGAAGAAGCCACCGGCAGAAAGCAAACCAGAGGAGGTTCCTCCAATGCAAAATCAATATTGAAAGTCAAGCACTTGGAGAGGCTAGCCACATGGGCAAGTGGGGAGGCTTCTATTCCTTCTCTGGCTGCATTCTATGGTCGCAGATTGGCCTCTGTCGAGGAGGCTTTGGGTGTCGCCCCTGACCCTTCTTTGTTTACTTGTCAAAGGTTTGTAATGTTTTGAGCTTTTTCTTTGATCCATGGAAACTATTACGGTGTTTTTTGTTTTGAATTTTAGATAGACAAAGCTTATGCATTTTGTTTGTTGCTATGCAAAAATAGGCTTAAATTACATAAGGGTTATGCTAGGGGAATAACATGTTTATGCATAACTAGTTGGATTCCATGTATGTTAAGGAAATTTACTGGTTTTGAGTTTTGTTGGTTTTCCACACAGGTGTTCCCCATGAGTGATTTGTGTTGTTAGTTGTGTTTTAGCGAGTAAGGATGGATATTACTAATTTGATGGTTGACTTTCGAAACTGATAGCTTGGGACTGGAATTGAGTTGCATTTTCAATCTGTATAGAATTTGAATTCTAGGTATTAATTGACATCCCAATGTTCTATGGGAACAATCTGCATATTGGATCAACCATTCTTGCCATGAAGTTTCGAATTTGATGCAAATCATATAGATTTTTGGTTGAGTAGTATAGCTTGAAGATTCAAAGCATTTAATAAATTAAATGACTCCAATGTTGCATTTCCTATACTAATGGTTGGTAACCTATAAATCAAGTTATGATCAATAAGTATGGGGGCATATTTGCTTAAGTTGTTATTGGTTGATGATTTATGAGTCCTTTTGTTTAAAAAATTGTTCACCTTTACAAAAATAGTAAAATTCATCTAAATAGGTGCATTTATATGAGCATGACATATGAAATTAATCGGGATGAGCCAGTTAACAGATTAACTGGGGTTCTTGTGTTCTTTTCATAATCATAAGATAAGTAAAAGAATCCATGAGTTCCTGGTTCTCTGATGGTGATACTGATTATTTTACACTTGCAATATGATGTTCGAAGAAATATGCTAATAAATATTGGTCTTCCAGCTTATCTTTTACCTTTAACATGTTCCAACTTCATGTTTTATGTTCTTTTAAATGCTTTTCACTTGATCTGTCACTGATATTAGCTTGGATTAATTGTGGGTTGAAATTTCAATCAGATACTATTGCATTTGCATGTCTTTGCGGTGAATGTTATGTTATAAAGACTAGAAACTAAAGAAAACTTATAATTGGCATTTTGCTCTTTTTCAGATGTGAAACAATTCTTCAGCCTGGCTTCAACTGCACTGTCCGTATTGAGAAAAATAGAGCAAAGCCGCGGCGTAGAAGTAAGAAACCTAATAATTCCACTCAGAACAGTGTAGTGTATACGTGCCACTTTTGTTCACAACGGAATTTGAAGAGAGGGACCCCAAAAGGACATATGAAAGATATATGCCCCTCTAAGATCAGAAAAACTATGAAACCAAAGGCTGATAAATCCATTTTTCAGCAGCCTGTCAGCTCAGAGAGGAGCATCATTGATAAAGATGAGGTTATTAAAATGGATGAGATATCTTTACCAGCAATATCTGAAGAGACTCCCACCATCGACTGTCCAACAACTCCAGCAGTGGTGAAAACTGGAACCACATTGTTGGATAGTAAGAGGAGAAAGAGAAACAGATCAGCAGCTAAGAAACCAGCCGAACCTGAAAACATTTCTACCTCTATAGACAAAGAAAAAACTTCCTGCAATTCGAGGAAACGAAGAAAAAAATCGTGGACAGGTTTGAAGGAAATTGCTGAAAGCAGTGAGAACAAGACAAACATTACCAATTTGAGAATACCTTTCTTAATGTAAGTCAAATGTATTTTCGATTTTGAGGATACTGAGGATAGATCAAGTGGGATTTTTTTTTTTTTTTTCCAAGCTTTGGCCAATGATTTTGGATTTATAGATTTCTGGTTTTGTAATTTGCATAGAGGTATTTTATATGTAGGGCCAAAAACGAAAGGAAAAGAAAAAGAAAATGTAAATTGAGAATGAAGAATGAATTACTGTATTATGGCTGAAACACTCAACTTATTTTCAATCCAGTTGCTCAGATCAATCTGTTTTTGGACTAAATATACCTTTGAATTTCTTTTCCATTATTGGGTTATGATGTGGCTTGAGTCTCGTGTGTGTTTTTCCAACCTTTGTTATTTGCCTCATGGCCACTCATAGACCTACTTTAGTTTCAATTCCTAATCTATCTCAGTTATTGTTTGTCAGAAAGACTTGAAACACAAGAGTATTATTTTAACCAAAACAATTTGCAAAATCCATGTTCATGATTTCAAAAAGTATTTTTTTTTTTTTATTTCTATAAACATTAAAGTTTTTTTTATTTTTATTATTATTATTATTATTATTATCTAAAAAAGAAGCTATTGGTCATTCACAATGTGTATTGAGCACCTCCTTAAAATAAAGGCTTTTTGGTATCAATTTCCTTCAACGTTTTTTGCACTTACCCCTGTAATATCAAACTTAGTTACACCACACTCCACTCTGACTTTTTAGTATGTATTAATCATTTTCCATGCTGATTATATCCTAGCAGAGAATCTTTGAAAATCCACACCATGGAGATTTTGGGTCTAATGGTATACAGGTTATAAACTTCAATGTAAAATTCAAAAATACTGAAACCATATAGGGGTTATTGATGCCAAACAAGCACTCTTAAATAAATAAATAATAAAATTCAGCGCCTCAAGATAATAAAGATTTTTTTTTTGGTAAAAAAGATAGTAAAGATTTTTATGTGGTTGAATTGAAGTGGCAAATCCGTAATACTGAAACACCGTAAGGCCCATTTTTAAAAGGATCGCCAAGTGTACATAAAACGTTGTCGTCACCTTCACCGCTTGGCGGGCGAGAAACGCATTTTTTGGTCCTCGAGAGCTTTCCATTTCCATATAAGAGAGGCATGTTTTCGTTGCCGAAGAGTTTCAGAGTCAGAGAGAGAGAGAGAGAGAGAGAGAGAGAGAGAGTAGAGATTTTGAGAGAAACGGAAACGCAGCGTTTTGATAGCAGAAGACAGAAATGGGGAACAGGAGGTTCGCTCAGATCTCGACGAGCGATGAAGACGAAGAAATACCGCAACAACGGCAACAATCTTCGGAGGAAAACCAGTTGAAGCAGCAGAAGAAGAGGAAGCAAATGAAGCTTCCGAAAGAAGAAGAAGAGGAGGCGGAAGAGGAAGAGGAAGAGGAGGACGAGGAGGAGGAAGACGAGGAGGAAAGCAAGAGAAAGAGGAGGAAAAACAACAAGAAGAAGAAGAAGGGAGAGAAAGAGAAGAAACAAGACGAAGAGGAGGAAGAACCTGTGCTAGAGCCCATTGGAGAACCCATTAGAGTTTCTGGCAAGGGAAGGGGTCGCAAGAGCCATTACGAGGCCTTTGAGTACGACGGCAATCGCTATGATCTTGTGAGTTTCTTCTTCTTCTTCTTCTTCTTCTTCTTTTTTTTTTTTTTTTTTTTTTTGGGCTTCTTTTTCTTGTGTGTTTTCGTAATTTTTTTAGTTGTTTTTTTTATTTTTTTACAAGCATTTATTCGGGTTTTTGTTGTTGATTTTTTTTTTTTTCTGGATTTTAGGGTTTTTATTGTGGAATTAGAAGTATAATAGTTTTTTCAGCTTGAACAGGTTGAATTTGGGGATTGGAAAAAGCTTATTTAGTTTTTTTTTTTTTTATGTGTCTTAATGTAGAATTTAAAGTACAAAAAATATAGTTAATTCCAAAAATTTCTCATTTCCATTTTTTATTTTTAATTTGACAAGCGTTTGTTCGGTTATTTTTGTTGATTTTTTTTTACCTGGATTTTAGGGTTTTAAATGTGGAATTGATGTGTAATAGTGTTTTGTAGCTTGAACGGGTTGAATTGGGGATGGAGAAAAGCTTATTTTGGTATTATGTACTTATTGTGGGAAATTAAATTATCAAAAATATACTTAATTCCAACATTTTCTCTTTCCCTTTTTCATTTTTTATTTATTTATTTTGTTACAAGCATTTGTTCGGTTTTTTGTTGAGTTTTTCTGGATTTTAGGGTTTTAATTCGGGAATTAAGTATAATGGTGTTTTGTAGCTTGAACAGGTTGAATTGGGGATGGAAAAAGCTTATTTAGGTTTTTCATTTGCTTAATGTGGGAATTTAATGTGTCAAATACTAATTCGAACATTTTCTGTTCCCTGTTCTGGGATTATTTTGAGGCTTCCATTTCCGGTGGGAATAGATTTTAGCTATGTTGATTTTTGATTATATTAGCAGAAATTGAAGGATTTGTTGGAAGTCAGGGTTTTTCTCTTGTTTGCTTGGTAATGCACATAAAAATATGAAATAGAAGATGCTGCTTACGTTATATATTCTTCGGTTTCTTAATCTATGACGGGTCAAGAGAGTAGAAAGAGAGTTTTTGGCTTTCTGGTAAATTTGTTTGTCATTTTTTTGCCTTGATACCCTATCGCCATTATACTTATTGCGGTGTATTCTGCAGGAGGATCCTGTACTTCTTGTTCCCGAGGCTAAGTATCAAAAGCCTTATGTGGCAATTATTAAGGTACTTGCTTAATGGTTTTCTCATTTTAGATATAATATTGAAGATTTCTTATGCTTTTCTAGCATTTTTCCTGTTTAATACTTTCCTTATGCAGCTGCGTCTAGGAAATAATTTACAAGATTCTACTTTATGCATGAGTAGTTGAAGTTGTAAAACATGATTTCTGTTTTTATTTAGATTGGTTAAAATTCTTCAGTTGAATATTTTACCTTGAACTCTTGACGTCTGGATGAATGGTAAGAGATATGTGTTCCTTTTCCTGAATTTCCATTTATATTTTTGGTTTTTTATTAAATTTATAAATGACAAAGTTATTAGTTTTTCTAGATTGTTTCCAGTTGCATGTGTATGCTACCTGATTTATTTTTAGCTCTTTATTCTTCCATTCCTCTTTTTTGTTCCTTAATAATGGAATTTTGTTTTGTGTTTAGGATATTACTCGGTACAAAAGTGGGTCTATGATGGTCACTGGGCAGTGGTTCTACCGCCCAGAAGAGGCGGAGTTGAAAGGTGGTGGACATTGGAAGTCACATGACACAAGAGAGCTGTTTTATAGTTTCCATCGTGATGATGTTCCAGCAGAATCTGTAATGCACAAGTGTGTGGTGCATTTTGTTCCATTACATAAGCAACTTCCAAATCGTAAACAGTATCCTGGCTTCATTGTTCAGAGAGTGTATGACACTGTGGAACGAAAACTTTGGAAGCTAACTGATAAGGACTATGAAGATAATAAGCAGCATGAAATTGACCTACTGGTTCAGAAAACAATGAAACGTTTGGTAGATCTACCTGACATTGTGCCTGAAGATAACACTGCTGATCAGGAAGATCAATTAAAGGCTAAACGAAGTCTCAGGAAAAAGAACATCACTCCACTTGATGTTTCTAGGGAGGAAGACTCGACAACCAGGACTGATCAACATCTAAAATCTGAGACACCAGGAAGTTGCCCAAGTACTGTCTCAGAATATTCTACCATTCTAACAAATTTTAATGTACTTACTGGAGATAACTTTCGTGACAAATGGTTGGAGAAACTTCTCCAGGGGGTTCAATATGTATGCAAATCTCCTGACAATACAAATAAAGATGGTAAAGGAGAGGTTGGTGAAGGCACAAACCACGGAAATAACAGTAAGAGTTCAGAAATTGCAAATGGATCTCAAGCTAAGACTCTTAAGGTATGTACTGATACTTATATATGCAGTTCTGCGATGTCATTCTCTTTTTGGTAGTTGATGTATGAGAATGGGCATTAGGAGCTGGGATACAGGTTTCTAGAGCTTTGCGACTTGGATGTGAACATTCTTGTATTTTACAGAGTGGCAAGTCCTTTCTCTGGCCGGATGCTGCTGTGACAGCGGTGGCTGCTTTGGAGAAGGCATCGCATGAGTCTCTTTCCTTGGATTTTCAGAAGTATAACCAAAAAATGCGGCAGTTAGCTTTCAACCTTAAGGTAAGAAGGCTGATTTATCTGCTTATATGAATGCATGTGCATTTGTATGCATTTATCTGTTTATATTAATGCATGCACATGCATTTCTGCATCCTATTTTACTTGCATGAACATCCAGATCCATGCATGAGTGCTAACTTATAGCATTGGAACTACTGGTTATTAAACTGCAGATTTTGTATGAGAATATAACAAACATAATTAAAATGATAAATTGAAGGGAAAAGATAGTAAATTTCAGATATTCTAAGCAATGCAGCGATGGAGCTGATGGCCTAAGTTAGGTCTTTACTTGATAACTAGTGTAGTTCTTTCTCTATATTTCTATGCTTGTTCCTTTTTCTTTTTTCTTTTTTTTTAATTGTTATTATTTTTTTAAATTTTGCCTATAGTCTTCTTCAATCTCCATGCAGTAAAATTATAAGTAGTATGTCACTGTAACTAAATTCTGTGTATTGGATTTAAAAATGACTGTTTATGTTTTGTCATTACAAAGAAGAGTTTTTGGATTGGTTTTAGTCTACAAGGAACATCATAGGTGGCTTTAAATTACCTATTCGATGTAGAAGTGTGTGGTGCTCATCACTAATGAACAATCTGTGTCTGGAATAGTTTGAAGGTCTATGGTTTGCTTTTAAATTTACCTGCTATGTCGAAAGTTATAATATTTTATGCTGCTAGTTCAAAGTCTTTCTTTCTTATCTTTCTTATTTACTTGACAGAATAGTGTGCTGCTAGCCCAGCGTCTCCTTGGTGGAGAGTTGGAGCCTTCAAAAATACTGAACATGTCACCTATTGAGCTGAAGGTATGGACACTTAGGTTTGGCTTCTTTTGTGCATTTTTGAGCGTTTTAGTGAGTAAATGATTCTTGTTTATGAGTGATTGATAGGCCCTATGGGATTTCCTTCACTTGGGATGTGATCATTATGTTAATTATGAATACTTTGTTACTCTTATAGATTAGTGGTAGTGTAGTGGGGTCTACCAGGGATGTAAATATTTTGTACCTTAATTGATCTCAAGATGAATATTTTTATTTGTTTAATTTTTGTCCTTGAAGTTTTAACTATTTGTTAGCTATAATAGAGCATCAGTTAGCTTTTGAATTTTTTGGTTCTACTAGTTACAATACTAGATTCTTTACACGGTTTGCTAGTAAATTATCTAAAATTCGTTGAACCATTTTAAGAAGTTATTTCTGTTTATACTGCCACCTTGTGATGAAAACACTTTATCTGGTTATGCTGCTTTTACTATTTGGGATGAAACTACTACTTCAGAAGTTTCCATGATTGTTGTCCTTACAAAAATGATGGGTAGCACTCTTTCTGTCATCACAGCTATACAGTTTTAACTCAAAGAATCTAATTTTAAGGTTGTTTTGTTATTCTGGTAAAGTTTTTTGGTTAGTGGAGGTTTAATCTTCCTTTTGCTTTCTGTCTGCCTTGAGTTTGTTTGTTGTGTCCATTATCTCAATGTTCTCTATCGGGAAAATAGTCATGAGAAAGTGTTTAGATGGTTAAGATGTGTGTGTGGTTAAGAGGGGTGTGAGGAATGTCTGGTTACTTGGATCTCTGCAGGTTAACAAACCCCAATGTATGGTAATGTTGTTTTAACTTTTATTTGACCATAATAGAATCCAGTCCCAAGAAAGAAGTGATAGAGAAACTATCTATGTATGCATCTTAATGTGAGATTAATGCATAGGGATATTTCCCAAAACTGCTGCATGTTTTTAATGGATGAGGAGATGCTAACTTAGACATTTTGTTCAAGTGCACCATTTTACTGCCACCATTTTACTAGTTGCATAGAACTGATGTCAAACAAATTCAAAGTGTGTAAAAGATGCGGTGAAGGATCTTTGGTGGAAGTAATCAAGTAGTCTGCTAGTTTGACGGGATCATTAAGGATGTCATAGTGAAAGAGAGAAGAAGGAGAGGAGGGGGGGGGGGGGGGGGTGTGTGCGGAAAGAAGGTCCAGTTTTGATTTAATAGTAGAGTTAGGTTGTCTTCTCTGTCTTTTGTTGATAATTATCTTTGATCTGTTTGACTTTTTGCCTACAAAATTCTTATTTTTTCAGATTATATTGTTTTGATAAGCTATAAAAAATATAATTCTATGAATGTTTGTATGTGCAAAATCTGAGTTTTCTGCGGTTTGTGTTGTAGTCAAAATATATGCCTAAATTTAAGGTGGAAAATACGGATGAAACAATAATAATGCTATGACTGTTCTTCTGATGGTTTAATCTGTGGTCAGACTAGATAATTATGTGAAATTATTAATCTTCCCTTTTGTATTTTATATATTCCTTTAGGAGGGTTTAACATCTGAGGAGATGGCGACCAAGGAACCTGATGAGTCAGAGCGCATGCAGGTGACTTCACTTGTATCCAGTTTTCAACATTTCTTTCTTCTAACATATTATACTTGTGCTGATTGTTGGCTCGCCTCTTGTGAAACAGATGACGGATGCCCGTTGCTCTAGATGCTCAGAGTTTAAAGTTGGTGTAAGGGACATCATACAAGCAGGACATGGAGACCGTTATCAGGTTTATGCACTTTTTTCTTATTTTAAAATTTAAACTTGATTTATTTTCTGCAATATCTCTTTTTAATAACAATGGCATTTTGAACAGAATGTGTTAAATCTACATTCTTGCATATACAGATGTCATGTAGTAGGGCTACTGACATATGTATATCATATTTAAATCTACAAATTAACCAGCCTAATTGGTTAACTGCTAACCAGTGGAAATACTTGAAGAGTTGCTGGTAGTAGATGTTTTGTTTTAAAATAAATTGAAAGAGAAATAGTGAGTCTGACTATGCTGTAGGAAATGGATCGGTAGATTACATTCATTTAGGAGGTTTGGATGTTGATGTTGCCATATGCAAGCAGTGTCTCTGTATAAATGCATGTTGTACTACTGAAGCATGAACTGTGTATTTAACGGTTTTACTATATTGCATTGCTTTTTTAGCAAATGGAGAAGCATACACATTAATCCATTTAGCCATGTAATATGAAGGATGCCAAATGTAGTATGGGAATTTTATTTAGAAAATGCCAGTGCTGCATGTTAAATTTGCTTCTATTCTTCATTTTGTTGAGTATTGCATATGGCCTTCCTGTGATTCTAGGTTTTGCTATGTGCCTTCTATCCATCTGTATCAGCAGATTTCTATAGGACAATGTTATCCACTATTGGTAGTTAAGATGCAAGGGTAGTGTTGTTGACCTTAGTCCTGGTTTTTGTGGTTTCAGTTGGAGTGCATTGCATGTGGTCATTCATGGTATGCATCTCGGGATGAGGCGTCCACCCTAACAATCGATGCTCCAAGTTCAAAAAATGTAGGCACAGCTCCATGGGCAACTGCCAAGTTCGAAGATGTTGAGAAGTCACTCGTTAGTCCCCGCGAGTCTTCTGCCAAGACAGCAGCCAATGATGTATTGAAGAAAACAAGTGAAGCATACATGCCAGTATTGGATGCTCAGAGATCGTTTAGCAAGACTAAAAAGGATGATAATCCTGAGGCTAGTACAAAGAACACTGACCAGTAATGCGCTTGGCCCTTTTTGATGCCCATTTACTGACCAAATACTGAATTTCTCGCTTTGTATAGTTGTAATCCGGCTAGGTTGTTGTGCATATGTAGCTGTGAGTTTTCTTTTCTCTTACTTTAGATTTTACTAGCGACTTTGTATACCTTGTACAGCGCGAATCTGATATGTTGTGAGTTATTGCTTTTACATAGTTACTTGTGTACTAGAAAAATGTTACCATGTAGTTGTTAAAGAGAGATGAGATACTATATCTGGAATTAGGATCTTCGATTGGCGGTTTCAATTTTTATTGCTTTTATTGCTGTTGTTCTTGGGAATGGAAGTGAGATTGTGGGTTGGTTGATCTTTTTTTGGCTGTTTCAATTTTTATTGCTTTTATTGTTGTCGTTGGGAATGGAAAGTGAGATTGTGAATTGGTTTGATTAGAGTAGGTTATACAATATGCATTTAATCTGTATAGTTGATGTCTTAAAAGCTCATTGTCATGAAATTGATTAAGAGGTGTTTAAGCAGGTGAAAGGGCTAATCCAATTAGGTGTTCAAATAAATAGCTATTTACACGAAGCAACAGGCTTATGTACAATGCAATTAATGAACAACTAAAATCAATTAAAGGAAAATACATATTTTATGTGGTATCAAATTCACCTTCTAATTCTTGTCCCAAATAAAAAATAAAAACCTTATAATTTAAATGTAATAAATCAAACTCTTGGATTTTGTAATTTTTTTCAATTAACAAGTAACATTTTTCAAAATAACTAACAATATAAATTTATTCATAACAGTTTCTGATATCTCATTTCAGTTTAATGATTTATTTGATTGCAGTTATTTTGATAAATGTTGCTTTTTAAATCAATATAGTAACACCTACTACACACAACAAAGGAAAAAAAAAAAAAAAAAAGGTAATATCTGTAGTAAAAAAATATTCTGTTATATTAGTGATTAAATTGGTTTAAGAGATGAAATTTTAGTTGGGAAACTAAAGTTGGAAGAATAATAGTCTCAATCACTTCCTTACCAAAAAAGAAAAACAGTTAAACAGGTCTTTGGAATCCATTTGCTTTGTAAATAAATCAAGGAAAAAATACAAAAAACAAAAAGGGCAGATTATTCAAGTCCAAATCCAAGAGATTCCGTGGGTTTGAAGTGACCGACCGTCTTAGTTTGCTTCCTCCTGCCCTAACCAATCACATGCAGCATATTTACCAAATTCTCCCTAACTCTTATTTTTATTATTTCATCCCATTTTATACTATTTCTCCATTTGCTATTATCATAACCATTTACACCAAAAAAATCCTACTTTTCATTAAAAATATCAAACCAAATTCTATTATGTTTCCTAAATTCATAATTTCAAACATTTAACAGATTATATTATTTTAAATTTTTTTTATGAAAAGTAACTGATAGGACTTTATTAGTCATTTTTTTGTTTTAATGTGGCACTTAATCAAGTTAATTATGGTTCTATTTGCAATTTTGGAAAATTATAATTTTTTTTTTTTTACTTTAATTGTTGATAGTGAAAATAAATAGTATGTTATTAAATTATATGACAATAAGTGAAAGGAAAATTATATATTTTTGAAAAAATTATTAATACATATTACCAATTTCATTCTATAGTCATCCTGGCAATGGGCGTTTTGGTAAACTTACAAAAGTACGAGATCTGCCTTTTAATTGAATTAATTTTTTGGGTTTAAATTAATTAATTAATTATTGGAAGCTGTTAAATTAAATGTTAGATTCTATCTATTCCCGAAACCATAACATAATGAGTAGTGATAAGCACACTTAATCTTTTTTATAATTACTCCACTTCTCCTCTTAATTATCGCCATTGAAATTCCAAAAACACCCCACATAGCAATTAACCAATAATACCAAACAACGCAAACCAGTTTGTCATGGAAAGGTTAATATTGTCATCTCAGTGTCATCTCACTTTAAGCGAATAGCACTGAAAATAAAAAAATTAAAAAAAATTATTAAAAAAATTAAAAATTAAAAAAAAATAGAAAAAGAAAAAGTTTTTAATAAAGAAAGAAACACACAGAAAGATTGTAGCATATGATGACTAGAAGGGCATGGCTTGTGTAGCAGACATGAACAGGAGCTTAGCAGCTCTCTGTCTCTCTTTGCAAGTCTTCTTCTTGTGAGAGAGAAAGAGAAACTTCAGTTTGCATTCTCACTCTTTCCCAACATCTTTACACAAGGCATGCTTTCTCTCTCTACCATTATATCATCTCACTCTCTCTTTCTATAATATATGACTCACTTTTTATGTCTATTGTGCTTTACTGCTGTTGGGTCTAGTATGTTTTTTTCTTTTTTCTTTTTTTTTTTCTTTTTTTTGGGTTTTTCTCCCTTACCCATTACTTTTTTCTTTTTTCATTTTTTAAATTTTTTTTTTTTTTTTAGTATGATAAATTTAAGTGGCATTTCTGGGTCAGAGCTTACTGTTCTTTAAGTGTGGGGTTTTGGGTTTTTATATTTTTTATTTTTTCTAATAGTAGATTTAGTAAAATTTTCAGCTTTGGAGATTGAAGAGTGATATTGCATCTACTGGCATTTTGTGGGGTTTTTCTTTGGTTTCACTTCTTTGAGTTTGAGATCTAGTGGGGTAAGACTATTTCTTCAAGCACCGTTTTTGTTTTGTCTTTTTTTTTTTTTTTTCGGTTTTTGTTTGGTTGCTTTTTGTTTTGGCTTGGAGTGCAAGTGAAATAAAGCAGCTGTTTTTAATGTGTATAACTTTTAGCTCTTTAACTTTATTCATTTTCGGGAGTTTATAGAGATCATAGGATCCCTTGTTGCTGTAGGCGTATAGGGTTTTTCAGTTTTATACTAGATCAAGAAGATTCCGGTTTCTTCTTTTTTTTGGTCTCTATGATCTCAAAGTTTGGAATCATTGATGGGGTTCACTTCTTTTCAGAGACTGGTTTTTGTCAAGGTTAAATTTTTTAAACTATTTCTCTAAGAGTAGAAGATGCTGAATAACTTTTATTCTGATTTTTGCTTTAATTTTGAGCATCTGAGTCTATGATTCTAATAAATTATTTGTGTAGAAATTCTAAATGCATTGGTACTATTTATCAAGCAGTTGTTCTTAATATCTGTTTTCAGTCTTCATTTGCTATCTTTTTCTGCTTTCTGAAAAACTGAAGCAGATACTGATGTACTCTGTTTTTTTATTTTTTTTAATTTAATTTGTCCCTAATGAAATAGGTGGTGTGTCTTAGTTCATTGTATTGTAATTTAATTGCCAAAAAAAATCATATATGGAAGATTTTATTCTTGTGATATTAGGATTTAAACTCATGCGTGTTTACTTATTCATTGATTACCTGGTTTGGTTAAAGAAAATCTATAGTTCTGCAGATTAGAATTTAACAATGAGGTTCAGGTTAGAGTTAAAGTTAGTTTCCATAATGTTTCATGATGCAATTGGTGGATAGATCGTTACCATCGTTTCTGTGCATTGTTATGTATTTCTAATTTCCTTTTTTTTCGTTTCTTTTAGAACTGCATATCTCTCAATGGGACTGGAGATGAAGTTGGACTTTGGAAAAAACAGTGCAGTGGATCTGAGCCCTAAAACTGTTCTTCCATCTCATCAACATTGTTCTTATGTTGGGAAGAGAAACACGAAAGGAAGGCCCAGGAGGAAGGACGATTTATTGAGCTTGAAGGAAGATTTTAGAGAAATTAGCTTTCATCGCTACCGCAGCACTTCTTGTAAAAGCATTCCATCTAGATCTTTTGGACAGGAAGGTAAAATAGAAGTTAAGCGAGGTTCCATCTATCAAAGCTCCAAAGAAGTGAGGAAAATAAAGAAATTGAGCACTATTGAAGGAAGGAGGAAAATCAAAATGTTGCCAAGTAGTGATGCCTCTATCTCTTCTAGAATTGTCGACTCATTGTGTAATTCAGACAAGGAAAGCCCACAGAGGAGATCTCAAGCAATGTCTTCAAATTCAAACTCGATTCCATCACCTGTTAGCAAGCCTTGTATAGTGCCATCCTCATCAGACGGCTTTATTGAGATCTGTTTGTATCCAGGTAACAGGGGAAAAAATTCTGTTGAAAGTGTAGGTTCAGGTTCAATGGATTTGAGTTTGGGAAGTAAACCAGTTGCTGGTCCTCTAAACAATGGTAATGAGCTTCTTGAAAGAGAGGCGGTGCACACATTTCACAAGTCACTCTCTACCAAGGTGGAAATGCGCCATTCACCTTCTCCATCAGAAAGTGATTGCTCCTCTAAAGCCAGCTCAAAGTCCCGGTTCAGCCCCATTAGAAAGATGTTTGATCCGTTCATTAAATCGAAGTCTTTGAGAAGCCCCTTAAGTTATGCTCTAGAACCTGGTGAGGTGAAAATAAAGGGGATGAAAAACAAAAGGGTAAATAGGACATATTGTAAATCTTTGTTGGATGACTTCTCAAATAATGCACGGGATCCAGAATATAAGTCTACCCTTGGTGAGAGAGATAACCATCAGTCCTTTTTTGCATGTTCACCAGTTCACCTACATGGATTCCTCAAGTTAGAAACTAAACATGGGATACCATTTTTTGAGTTTTCATTGAAGTGCCCGCAAGATGTCTTTGTAGCCAAGTCATGGAAAGTGAATGATGCATGTAACTGGGTGTATACGTTTCACTCCGTTGACAGTGGAAAGAAGAGCAGTGCAAGTGGATGGGGTTTGTTTGACGGCGACAAAGATTCTTCAATGGTTGGACAGATGCAAGTTTCCTGTTATCTATGTTCAGAACTAAAAGATGGAGTTTTTGACAACTCCATGGTGACAGAGTTTGTCTTGTATGATATTGCTCATGCAAGACTAAATGTGGCAGCTCAAGAGAACTCTAGCTGTACCCTTGATGCTGTAAAATCATCCAAAGATTCTAATCCAGGCTTGGATAGGCAAACTTTGAAGTTGGATGATGTGACTCATACATCTTCTGTCAAACTTAAACAAGACCATGCTACCTACGATGGTCAATTTAATTCGTCAAATCCTCACCCTTGGCCAACTGCAAATTTGCATCCAAATCTTGAAATAGCAGCTATCATAATGCAAGTCCCATTTGAGAAGAGAGAAAGCTTAAAATACAAAAGAGGGGATAAGGGCAGTGATAAAGCACCTAAAAACCTTCTAAGTCTCTCAATTGTTGAGCAGAGGAAAGAAGACCTTCCTGAGAGCAGAAGTCCAGAAAAGGTGAAGGTGGTAATCCCAGCTGGAAACCATGGTTTGCCAAGTGCTGAAAGCCGTGGCCCATCATCATTACTGGATCGGTGGAGGTTGGGCGGAGGCTGTGATTGTGGTGGATGGGACATGGCCTGTCCTCTTGTTGTTTTGGGCAATCCCCATTTTCAATTTGCTGATAATCAACCACTTGTAGAGAATCAGGGGCCTCTGGAACTTTTTGTTCAGGTAATTTCTTTTCTGATGGTAGAGAATATTTTCATGATCATAATTGGATAATTCATGAGCATGTTATTGAAAATTTGGATAAATATAATTCTAGAAGCCACTTAAAATGCTGGCCTACACACAAGGACGGCACTCAGATCTCTTACAAAGAACAAAACACCTGAAATAGTGGGATTTAGATCATTTTTTATGTGCATATTCCTGTACATGGGATGCATTTTGATTAATTATATTTTCTGTCTCAAAAAAGGTAATTGACTTGCCTTTACTTGTTGGCCAACCTTAGTTATAGCTTAACCGTGTTTTTGGGGAGAAAAAAACAGTTAGGGATGTAAAATTAAGCAGTCAAAAACGTAGGCATACTGTGACTAATAAAATGGTAAGAACTGAACACAAGTAACTGTTTACTCCATGCCTAAGCATTGTCGAATGACGTTGATATTACCTTATCATCCTTCATTCCATTTAAGTGTATGCTAATATAGACAGAAAAGCATCTTACAAGGTGTTGTTGGTTTCTATTTGAACACAGGGAGGAAAAGAGCAAACACCAGCATTGACAATGTCAGTTGTCGAGGAGGGACTATATGCGGTTGATTTTCATGCCCAGCTATCCACATTACAAGCATTCTCCATCTGTATTGCTATTCTGCACAGTACAGAAACCTCTTCTGCTGGACAAATGCAGGAGAGAGACAAACAGTTGCCGCATTGCAATTCGCTGAAGGTACTTATTGAGGATGAAGTGAAATTCTTAATTGAAGCAGTCACAGCAGAGGAGAAGAGGAATGTCACAAAGAGGGTAAAAGAAATCCCAGCATCTTTTGTTCTTAACCCACCATTTTCTCCAATGTCTAGAGCATAGGTTCAAGCCCAGCTTGCTTTGGTACAGCTATTACACAATTTGCCACAGAATCTCATATTGGGGGTCCAGAGACCACCCCCAAAACTTTGATAAAAGATGAACTGCATTGCAAAAACATTGGAAGACAGCAAAGGTCAAAAATGCCAGTTCCAAGATGAATGATATATACTGGGGGTTATATCATGTGGATAGATTTATGGGATGAACTAAAAAAACCTACTTGGTATGGCAAAAATGGATTTCTTCAAATTGTATCAAACTTTTTGAAGAACGTGGCCTGCCAATTCTTGCCTCGGTCTATGGGTTATTACCATACCTGCCAGGATCATTTCATTGTATCATTTTATTCCCCAATTTTATTTTTTATTTTTTTTTTAACATCTATAATCAAAATTTTAAACAGAATAAGATGTTGTCCATATTGTAACATAATAGTGGGGAAAAGTAGTAATCCAAAATGTTATTTGAGAGATAGAAGTCATTTTCCTCTTTTCCTTAGTATTTTGTAAGATGGACCTCGTTTGTGGTATCAGAATAACAATAATAAAAAAATATATCTGGGACTTTGTTAAATAGTCTATAGAAAAATGCAATGTGGCATTACAAATCTGTATATCAAAATAACAAAATCGATCCCGCCGTTGCCGGGGATCGAACCCGGGTCGCCCGCGTGACAGGCGGGAATACTCACCACTATACTACAACGACTTTGTGTGCGAAAACGGATGTACTTTATATATTTTTATGGCAATACATATTTGAGCTGCAAATTGCAAAGTTGAAAGTAAAAATATTAAACTCTTACCTTTTTCACATTGGTGAATGGTTATGATAACTTTTAATTGGAATATTTAATTTTATTATTTTATTATTTTAATATTAAAATTTTAATATTAATACATAATTGAATTCTTTAACGGTAACCAATTAAATTGTTATATGACATATAAATCTCACTAATTATCGTTTGTTAAATAGTGACAAATAGTATTTTTTAAAATATTAATGTTCTTACCAAACTCGATTACCACATTGATGGGAGGCAAGCAAAGCTGTAACAAGTTTTTGACCTACTTGATAATGCAACAAAGATTAGATTAGCATAGTGGGTACCAATGAATATGAGAAAGATTTCTTCTGTTGAGTATCCTTTTTGCAGAATTTATTAATAAACATTGGCTACCAACTGGAGCAGCATTGGGGATTGGGACAATGGAAAAACATGATGCTACTTTGTATATAAGAAATCTTAGAATGTACCAAGCCAAATAGTGATTTTTATTCCCCATATGACGGTCAAAAAGAATGAAGTTCTATACAATATCGAACATTAATTTTAAGTTCTCTACAACTCTATTTCCTGCAAATTAGAACCTTCTTTTCAAACCGCTCTTGTATAACAAACAACACCAGTGATATACAGTTGGCTGATATACTCTCAATCTACCATCAGTTGTACACCCTTTACCCACAAAATATTTTCACATCAAACAAAATTTTCCAACTAATTGCTCAACTACTGGTTTCCACGTTTCGGTTTTGCCCCTGTTAAAGATCAACTATGATGCATGCAGCCTGGTGATGCTGACGTAGAGGATAATGATGATGTTTTTAAGGATGTTGTCACGCAGGATGATGGTAATAATAGATCATCTTTCGTGCTTCGTTGGCTTTGGATTCTTTCTCTGTTGGATTGTGGAATCTCCAAAGAAAATACTCTCTTGAAAAATTCATATGATGCAAAGAAGAGTGCTCCTTGAGACATATACATGACCAATCTTGGGGTCAATCCCCTAATAATAACAATTACCACATCAGCAATACAGCTCTAATGAAGGCATTCACAAATAAAGTGCATGGAAGATTCGTGACTGAGATGATAATGCAGAAACAGAGCAACCCATACCTGTAGAGGCCCCTCAAACCTTCATTCTTCCCTATTTCTTGAAGGGCATGAATCACACTGTTATATTGTCTCATGGATCCAGGAATCTGCAGAACATCGACTTTGTAAGAAGCATAACAGATACACAGGCACACAAAAATTTACATCAAGTTTTATATGGCTTTGATATTCTTTGGCAGATATCCAATCTAAATTTCTATAAATGACCAGAAAAACCTGTCAGCATGTCACCAATCTAATTTTGTGGTTGTGATATTCCCTTTCACAACATGATTTTGCTTACTCTATAGCCATTTTAAAATGGCACACTAAGTCTAACCAGGAAGCCAATCATGGGCTCAATGAGACCATAGACAAAAGTTACTGACCTGTGTCTGAAGTCTTGTCTTCACCACATCAAAAGGAGTTGTGAATAAAGCAGCAGTGGATCCAGCTAGTCCTCCACAAACTAGCTGCAGGGATGGAAAAATCATATTGCAGGATTAGAAGAGAATGCAATAAAAAATAAAATGGAAAAAGCAAAGAGCCACTTGCAAACAAACAATAAAAATGAAACTATTTTACTAAAATAAATTCCAAAAAGAAAAAGAAAAAGAAGAGCTGGGGTTGAAGAAAATGGGAACATACCGTTTGAATTGGGTTGGGCTGAGCACTAAATGACATCAATTGCTTCAAGCTTTCGTAGGTGTAGAACTACATAAAACAGTAAGAAACCTTAAAATTTACAAGCTGGAGTACAGAAGAGAATTATAAAGGTAGTAAAAGATCAAAATGAGTAAAATAAAAAAACAATGTGAGGCTGCCATGCTTTTTGATCAGGAAGTTCCCGTCCTTTAGACAAAAAGTCATTCGGTAAGATGAAATCTTGGTAATAATGTTTATGTAAAAAACTCATCCCCTCCCCGCATAAAATGGCAGTGAAGGTGTTTCCTCTACACATACTTTCTACTTACAAGTTTCAACCAATGCATTCCTCCCACTCCCTCTCTTTTCCTTAATGTTTTTTTGCCAAGCATTCTAATCATTAGCCACAAAGTCATCTGGTATGCAGAAATTCTAACCTTGATAATCGAGTGTGGAACATTTCTACAGAGTACCGCTCCCCATCCAGCATACAATGAAGGCAAACCTCCCTTTCTAATAATTCCAACCATTGCATTCCTGGAAAGACAAAACATTAAGAGAACAATCAAAACACATAACATTATTCGAGGAATCATACAAAAAAGTAAATTGGTTGGAAAAGAAGCAATTCCAAAAACTTGAAGAAAGTAAAATACTTTTGAGGCGTTTGAGTCAAGAAGCAATTCCAACATTAAACATGATTTCTACTTGAAAGTATACAATCTTTGGATTGTGATACAAGCCAAGATAATACTAAGATCTTAAAGGTATACCAGCAGTTGTTATAGTGTGAACCAACTTGCATCTGCTGCTTTATACGCTCACTAGGAGTAAAAACAAAAGAAGTAGCGATGCTTGCACAACCACCTGCCACACAGTGAGCTAGAGGGTAATATTCCTGCATCAAAGACAAGGATTTGATTTAGTCTTTTGAAAAACCATCTAACATTACAGTTGGAGTAAGACAAATGATAGACACTCTTTATAATGCTTCACAATAATTTCAAAATGTTTTAAACCAATCTAATTTCCGTTCTCACAGCCCACTCCATAAAAATAATAAATAATAATAAAATAAGGGGATGTAGAAACATGCATACAAGCCAGAGAAACAAAAGACAAGACAAAAGAAGATAGTTGCAGATCAATGATCAAGAAGTACTTTGGGGAAGAGCGGAAGCAAAGTTCCTTTAATGGATTCATATGTGAACGTGTAGATGGCAGAAATTGGAGCTGAAGATGCAACATTGGTAGCAATTCCACGGTAAAGTCCAAATAAACCTGAAATAAATAAACTCCATCAAATTTCTCTACAAGGCTCTATGGACAAGTTACATATAAAAAAACCCTTGTAGTCGTTATACTATCAAAACAAATTCTTCAGGTTAATAAGGCATAGTAACTTTTATTCCAATAGAGCAACTTACCTCTATCTGAAACAATTGATTTCCCAATGTAGCAGACAGACTTCTGTTCTGCGCGGCAAGATTGAATAACGGTCTTAACTGTATCAACAGGATGTAGACAAAGACTAACAAATATGCCAGCCAATGCTCCTGCAAAGGCATGTTCTTGCTTCGCAAGACTATACTGAGGTTTTCCACCAGCTGATGAGCATATTTCCTTCTTAAATTCATCCTCCTCACTGACGAGCTTTACAGGTTCTTTCCTTTTGTTTTCGAGCAGTTCATTATCATCAGCAATATCTTCAAAAGCACCACTATGGGAAGCTAGTAAGTTAATATAATAGTCTGTATACAGTGTCCTTATACTGCTCTCGGCCTTAATGTCTTGGACAACCATAAGGAAATAATCTGAATTCAGAGAGTATCTTGCATTGCTCTCCAGTCCTGCAGCAAAATATGATGATGAATTGTAGGGTTTGGATATATTTGAATTATAGTCAGCATTAGCAGTGGTCAGATTATTTGGAGGACTGGTACTTTCTCCCATTATGCCCTCAACCAGACTAACGTTATCTCTTGAAATACAGTTTTCTTTACTTCTGTTGCCTACCTCAATAACTTTTTTTGGATATCTTAAGCGAGCATGAATTATTTGCTTAACCCATCCATATACATTTTCCAATTCATATGAGATTTCTACACTTGAAATCCCCTTTCCCCTCCAAGATTCATTGTTGTTCTCTTTGCCCTTTAGCAACCTCCAAAATGACGAATGTTTATTATTTTTACAAGAAGTTTCAAAAGCTGACATCTTCTGGATTACTTTCAGATAATCCAGATCTGATTGTATGGATGAAAACTGACCAGCACTCTCTAAATCAACACAAAAGTAGTCACTCTTAGCTGAATTAGGTACCTCGCCATGCTCTTCCCCACCCAAAGTACCAAAGATAACTTCTTCCTGACTGCTGCAGTCCTTGTGTTTCAAATTTGCCTTTGGTTGGAAAAAAGCCAAAGGACCACTTGCAGAATCCCATATATTGGAAACCACTGAGATCAGCTGAGCAGTGCTCATTATCCCAGGAGTCTTGGGTTGAGATGCTTTGCTGCATTGCTTATCATTATTATCAGAAATGGTGATGGCATAATCCTCACGAACAAAACTAGCAAGCTCAGGTGATGTCTGAGCTTTGGTCCACCTGCATTTGATTAAAGGTGGATCACGTCTAAGTGGTTTATTGCGAGCAGCCATAATATTTTAAGAACTTCCTTGAAAAACCTGATCGCAGTAGAGTAACATGTAAGAACAGTAACTGCAACACAGATTAACAAACTATATAACTGAATGCAGACTAACAACCTAACCTAAATAAATTCACAGAATTGTTGGATAACCAAACAAGGATCACTAATGATTAAAAGGGGAACAAAAAATAGATCAGTAAAAGAGTTTGTCCAATCTACAAATGGAATTGGAAAGTTTACACATAAATTAAAGGATTCAACTCCTAATCATGTTGATTTAACCGTGAGACATTTTCAAATAATTTCAGTAAAAACGGTTAACAGAAAGCATGTTAGAAGAACTTTTACCATTCAATTCCTTGCTTTTCCTGTCTATCAACTTTTTCTGTTATACAGATTGAGTAGCAACAGAGTAACCCTGAAATGGAAAAGGAAATCACAAGTCACACACCCACATGCACTAAATTAACAAGAAGAACAATCATCCGAACAAAACCGAATAACATAACAGACCCATCTATATTCCAAGTAGTATAGCATGGTAAAAAAAAAAAAAAATGTAATCAAATTTCAAAATTATACATTTTAACAACCGCAATAATTGAAATAACAAGATATATCTTACTCAACCCAAAGGGGTCATTGCAGATAAAGTTTCTTTTAACAAAGAAAACTAGAAAAATTTGACACTCAATACAGGAACAAAAAAAATAAAAAATAAAAAAATAAAGCATTTTAAGCTCATTAGACTTGAGTAATGACTGCTCGACAAATGTCTAATGTAAGCATTCAGTTCATTTTAGCGTTAACTTCATTGAAAAAAGCGAAACAACTTTTAAGCAAAAAAAATCATAAAAATAAAATAAAATAAAATAAAAAAAGACATCTCAGCTTTCTCAGCAACCAAACAGCAAAATAAACTTAAAAATTTACTTGTAAAATGAAATGCATAAAACACCATTACTCACACACAAGGAGCTGAAGAAAGGGATTTATGTGGAGCCAAAATCAGTGTAAGATTCATTTTCCCGAGAAAATTCGTGGGAAAATTAGGGTTTAAGGAGGGTGGGTTTAAATAGAGAATTGTACGGAGCATAATTTCAAATTATATGATTTGTTTTTTCTTCGTCGGAAGGCGCACATTATGAAAAGTGCTCGTCGGTGTGGAAGAACCGGAAACTACTACGAATTTTCTGGTGCGGCGGGTTGTACCGTATAGATTTGACCTTATTCAATTATTTGTTGTTTGGTAAACTGGTATATGATTTTCTTGATTGTGATCGGGGTTTGAGTATCATGAAGATGAGAAAGTCAATGGTAGGGATTTAAAAAAAAAAAAAAAAAAAAAAAAAAAAAAAAAAAAAAGAGCACCAACGGTCGAGATTGAATGAAGGTTTTGTAGTGTTTTTTGAAGTCGTATTACATAAATTGTAACAAAAATATGTTTATATTTTTTGGTTTTGTTTTGTTGTATTTATAGTATTATATTATTGAAACTTTTTTCCTTTTAAAGAAATAATTTTTTTAACTTTTTTTTTATATAGATTTTCTACACATTTTTTGTGCAACTTACTAGAGAGAAATGAGAAAAAATTAAAAATAAAAACTTCCTAAAGAGAAAATAGTAATGCAAAGAGAGAATTTTGAATATGAAATATAGTTTTCTTGAGAGAACAACCTTTTATGTTGAATTTTTCTGCAATTAAGAAAGAAATTGCTTACCTCTAATTACATGGTGGAAAAATAATGTGGAACAAATTTTTGGTACTCCTAAAATAATGTAATATATATCAAAATCTTACAACACTTACAATAATTGACCTTACTACAATCAAACTTACTAAAAAAAGAAAAGTTATTGTTATTGATATATATATGTATGGAAATTCTATGGTGAGGACGGTCCGTATAAGAACCACAGTATTGATGACGGTTTTTCATAGTATTAAAGACGGTTTTTTAGAAAATCGTCACAATAATATGAAAAACCATCACCAATACTGTGGTCCGCATAAAGACCGTCCGTACCATAGACGGACTGTATATATATATATATATATATATGTATTTCCTTATGATAGTTCTCAATTATTTTGGAAAATATGTTGAAAAAAAGGTTTCATTCTTAATATCCATATTAACAAATATATGCAAGATAAACTAATCAATTATACATACATTATATATTTTATATATTCATAATAAATTTATCCGGAAAGGATATTTTATATATTCATATCCAACCAATCAATATAAAATTCTTACGCATTGTTCAATTCTATATTATTCTTTACAAAAACCCTTTCATTTTTGTTTAATTCGTGAATATTTGGATGAGTAATTAGAGTAAGGAAATGTCTCCTCATCTTTGACCTCTATATTTTGACGCATGACGATTATGACAATTACTTCCAAACATGTTGGATGTAGAAGCTCTTGTGTCAGTTTTCCAATTTGCTATCACCAACTAATCTATACGACTTCCAAAACCAACTAATTAAATCTATTATGTTTCTAGTTCTGGATTCACAACCTATAAATCTAGACTATGAAATAAGCAAAGAAAGAAAATTATTAAATATAAGTTTATTTTGAATATAGTAATGAACAATAGTAAAATGAAAAATCTGGGACCCACTCAGTAATTTTGTCATTGACGGTTATTTGATTAAATAGGATTATCAAACTAGACATGCTTTGTATAATCCTTGTAAATGACCATATTCTCATCAACCTTAGTTTTTAATATAAGGTTCTTATGGGTGTTTGGTAAAAAACAAAAATATTGAAAAAAATTAATTTTTGGAATCAATTTTTTGAAATTCAATTTTCTGAGAATAAATTTTTTTGGAATTTTTTTTTATACTATTTGGTTAATTATAGAAAAAAATAAAACTTACAAATAATTAAATAATTTTATATATTTATATTTAAAAAAATACGTAATATCAATTTTTCAGAAAATTTAAAAATGACATCTTTTTAATAGAATGACACATTTTTAATAGTATCCATTTTTTCTGTCAATTTTCTACATTACTATATTTATTTTTTTACTAGAATCCATAAATTTTTTCTTTTAAAAAAATTATCCAAATAAAAAAAAATTTACTTTCACATAGAATTTTAGATTTTCATTAATTTTACCACTATCCGACAATTTTAATAATTAAAAATAAAATATATTCTGTTAGAAAGTAATTTTATTTTTTAATATATATATATATTTACCAAAATATAAATGCTATGTAAATTATATTGATAATATGCTAAATAATAATAATATTATCAATATTATTGTTTAGTACATTAACAGGTCGATTTCGGTCAGTTTCGGTTAAAATCAAAACTCAGTGAAAAATCAAAAAATCAAAATCCCAAAAAAAGAGCAAATGACAAGAGAAAGAGCAGAGAAAGCTTTACATTTCCACACATATTTTTTTTCTATCTATTGTTACTGGTATATCAATAATGGAGGCAAGAGAAAGAGCAGAGAACACTTATCTATTCACTTTATATTTTATTTAAAAATTGATTTCTTGCTATTACACAGGTTTTTACACCGCCAAGTCAAAAGTTTTGTTTAAATATTTCTAAATCTAAAATCATGTCCTTACAAGTGGCAAAATATCAACCATACATTAAAAATGATTAATTCTAAGTTAAGTTTACTCAAACAAACCCATGGTAATTTAGTTTAATAAAGCCAAATTACTGCACATCAACTTTCAACATCCACAAAACCCTTCTGTCTTTGATAAAATGACAAGAAGCCAGAGCAAGTGAGACCCAACTCACTGTTGCAGCCTCATAATCAAAAACCAGAGTACTTGAAGCCGCGAGTACCCAAAATTCCCTCTCTTTCTCTCTCTTCTCTCTCTCTCTCTCTCTCTCTCTTTCTGTGCTCACCTATATGTACGAGCTTGGCAGTATTCTTGCTCATTTCTCTTTTATCATGTTGTTCTCTCTCTCATTCTTACTCTGCCTCTCGTGCTCTCCGTCTCTCGCTAAGCTTGAAGAAGTGCCAAATTTCAAGAAAAAGATTCCATTTATTTTATTTATAATACTATATATATATATATAAATGTTAAAACATATATGGCAGAAGAATCGATCGGTTTCGGTGACTAACAGCTATGGGATTCGAAGAACCGAAGTCAAGCGCTTTCTCTTTGTCGGTGGCAGTTATCGGACCGATCAGTCATCGGTCACCAAAAAATTTTAATTGGTGCAGGTCAATCGGTTGCATATAACATAAGGGAAGCTAGGTAGCCTAGCCCAATAGATCAAAACTAAACATAATACTAATAATATATTATCTAATTTTTATTTGGCTTAGCCCACCCTTGCCATTGAACAGCTTCGTCCCAGTTTATGTCTAGATCTAGAGTTGTTCAGAAAAAAGTAAGATGGATAAAGATACCTTCTTTTTTTATTATGGTAAGCAAAAATGTAGAAAAATGTTATCAAAAACCTAACATTTTCATCAAACTTATAAGCTGATGCAACCACAACTCGGTAGGTTCTGCATTCTTAGTGAACGACAAATTTGTAAGTTCTTTAAATGAGCATACTTCTTAAGCATGCAATAAGGAATTTCAAGAATTTCCATGAAAAATGAAGCTCAAAAGGAGGGAGCCAAACGTGAAATGTTGGAGAAATTTTAAGTAGAGCTATAAGGAATTGGAAAGAATGGCTTCTCAACAAATACTGTTCCATGAAACTGAAGCTCGAACGACGTTCTCTTTGCATATAAATAATACTTATGTTTGTTGTAATAAGGAAAAATAGTATCCAAGAGATGAAATTTTATATTATGTAGGTTTTTATTTGTCTTCGTTAGCGGCATCAGCCATATGGTCCTAAAGCATATAATAGTACTTTTCGAGAAGAAATAATTGCTTGGATCACTAAATAACTTTCCCCACGTTGCATCTAATCATGTAGTGGAAGGAATAGGTAACATGACATGTGTCAGAATCTTACAGCATCTATAACCAAACTGAGTACAAACAAACTCCAAAAAAAAAGGAAAAAAGAACCAAAAAAACTAAAAAAGAAGAAGAAATTGTTAACTATCATCCTTAAAATAGATATATTACAAGATAACCAACTGCCTATTGAAATATAGAGACAAATGGGGAGCATATAGTTAACACAAACTACAATGGATTCCTATCAAGAATGCACACACAGTATTTCTATGAATTCTATTGCCATCAAATTTTAGCCACTTTTAATGCCATCGTTTGGAATTCTTCATTGGTGAGGAAGAGCTGCTGCTAGGAACAGCTTTCCTAGGACCTGATGTCCATTAAAAAAAAAATTTTAAAAAAAAAAAGGGGAGGAGGAAACGGAATGAGAATATGGGGTAAAAAGTAAAATGAACTAGGACTACAAATATTAGTATTCAAATAAAGTGAAAGCAAAAACAATACGTACTTGGCAAAACCTTTGAGGAACTTTTGGCCAATGACAAACGAGAAGATTTTGTTTGCACAAGCTTTTGAGTGGGCTTCGGAAGTTTCGATGGTAAACTGTTCCTGGTTTCAAGTCTGATGAAATAAAACAAGACATTAGATCCATTTGAAACTTTTTGCAATAATTAGCAAAGCAAAGTGAGAGGAACAACTTCCAAGTCAAAGTATTTTTAGAGACATAAAAACAGTAGAGGGTGATCATTGAAATGAATACTACAGAAAAACAAATATGATAGAGAATGGACATTAGATTGAACTTTAGCAATGTCCCTCAGCAGGGCAAAATAGAAAACACTCACTTTTCTGTTTTCTCAGATTGTGTCTTTTCTGCCTGAGTGTTCCCCGCCTGAATTCTCTCAGCTTGAGGCTTTTTAACATGTAAATTTTCAGTTTCTATTACATTAGCTTGAGAGTTTTTAACTTCTACGTTACCAGCTTTAGTGTCTTCCACTGGTTTTGCAACGTCAGGGAAAAGAGTATACTCTACAACACTGGAAATGGAACCTTCAGTTTCTGTTCCCATGGAAAGACCGCCATCAGATATGTCGCTCAATCTTTCCTCTGAATCTGCATCTCCAAAGCCCAAGAGTTCAAAATCTTCGGTTAAATCCTT
This sequence comes from Ziziphus jujuba, assembly GCF_031755915.1. NCBI lineage: Eukaryota > Viridiplantae > Streptophyta > Magnoliopsida > Rosales > Rhamnaceae > Ziziphus > Ziziphus jujuba. The sequence goes on from NC_083384.1 coordinate 27,613,358, forward strand.
ACTTGAATCTCCTGCAGGCTTCGACTGAGAGGGAATATCATTCTGATGTCTAAAGCCATTCATTGACTTCTGAGAACCAGCTTCAGAATGCTTATCACTATACTCTGAGCAGTTGTCAAAATCAGAAGCTATTTTATCAAATAGACGTAATCCTTTTCCTTCTGACACTTTATGGTTCTGTTTCGGAGTTGCAAGTGAACTTTTTCTTGGAGATGAAGACCCATATCTCAGTGGGCTCATTCCACGCCTCAAACCATTAGTATTGGCCTTCAGCAACTGTTCAATCTCCTCATCTTTCTTGGAAATTGTGTCCTTAAGGAACGTAACCTGAAAAAAGAATAGATAATTTGACATGAATTGCGGGTAGAGGGAAACCTTTAGACCATAACCAGGAGGAAAGAAGCAACAGAGATATTCATAGGAACAGTAAGGGGAAATGAACAAGCAAAATTCAACACCAAAATAATAGAAATGCAAAGACCAATTGTAATTGGAGTTTGAAATGCTACACATCCAATCAATAGCAAGGCTTACGAATTATTACAATACAAACGCAAATGCATCTACGATATGGCACATGATACCAGACGGTGACTCCTTTTATTGACTATCATATGCTTTACATTTTTCTATAGCTCCAATACACAGCATAAAAAGTCATATCTAGTAAATAATTAGATTCCTAAGATTCCCATAAGACAGCCAATTGGTCCATAGGAAATGCACTACAGCATCAAAATGACCTAATCAATTTCCAGTTAAATGTTTATGGATTTAGGAATTCCTACTTGGATTCATTTCAAGCTCAGGAATGAAAACATTTTGTAGGAAAATGGAACAGACGAGAGAGAGAGAGAAGTGGTGATTAGCTTCAAACCTGTTCCATCAGTTCTCTAACATCTCTTCCCTCTTTGTTGCTCCTCGCAGCACCTAATTCAACACCTGAAACTCTCTCTGCAAACTTCAAGGTGCTTATAGTTTCCCCATAGGATTCCACATCAGGATTAAGCTGTACCAACATAAGGGTTTTTGCTTGACCACCTACAATCATGAAAGTAAAGAATTCATCAATAGACATTTTGAAATATGGAACTAAGATTCATGTAATGTATCTAAACCACAATTTATAAGGTCACCTAAAGAGCTCTGAAGGACTTGAGTTAATTTGCTATTTCGATATGGTACATGAGCATTCTTTTGTGCTAAAGCAAAAATTACATCTCCTAGAGCTGATAGTGATTTGTTTATATGTTGTGCCTCCCGAAGCCTATCTCCAGTTGCTTCAGAGCGATCCACCCTTTCACTGCCAGCAAGATCTACCAAATGTAGACAGCCACGCAGAACAGTATCGGTCTTCAAGTCCATTCCACGAACATGAACAGTGAGAACACTGCATCAATTGGTTAAACAAAATGTGCTTAAGGAATAAATCCAATGTGCAATGTAGGTGTGCAAACAAACTTTCACAGAGAGTAAACCTATGGGATCTGCTGCTTCTTTCATTTAGGGCTGTTGCACCAACTGCCCTGTTCGTTAACCCAATGTTCATCAGCTGTAGAACGTCTGAAGTTGATTTTACAGGATGCATACTAGCATCAGGTACAGCTAACCCATTTGGTTGGGCAGTATTCCAAATCCCAAGTGTGTGCAAGTTAAAGGAAAATAAATTTATACTCAGTCAAGCAGAAACATTCAATATCCTTATAAAGCATTTAAGATAGAAAACTATCAAGCACTAAACAAATAAAGAAATATCTAGGCATGTAATCATTGCCAAAATTACTCCTGTAGTGAAAGGCAACGTGTGGATTTAAATCTCAACTGAATCAAGGACATAAAAACAAAGGATATCTTTTTTGAGTGCTTGCACTTGAGAGCAAATCACGAACTTGCTCATTGTATATCTCAACCATTTGAACACCAACTTCATAAGAAATAGAGCTCCTCCTGGCCTCAGAAATTTGAAAAAGATCATTCAATGCTCGATAGTTGACTCCCCAGTCCATTGTTGAGGATAAGCTTGGCCCACTCTGGCAATAAAAGAAAATAATACATGAAAGAGTGAAATATGAACATATTTAATCTGAGAAAATATAAATAACTTACACACCATTGTATAGGTCTTTCCTGAGCCAGTTTGACCATAAGCAAATATACAAACATTGTATCCATCAAGGACAGAACGAATTAATGGTTGAGTGTCTAAAAACACCTCCTCTGTTGACATTTTGACATATGATGTAACTGTTAGTAATCGTACTTATAAAGGCATATAGCAACAAGAACAAAAATATTAGTAAATTCAAACATCATTTAAATAAGATAGGAAATTAATACCTTGAGTGGCTGCAGGACTAAAAACTTTGTTGAATTTAAACAGTCTGCGGCTTCCTTGTTTAGAGGGATTTGCAATAACTAACTCACCATTTTCACCAATATATTCTATGGTGGTTTGCTTCCTACTTTGCCCTGGAAGGAATGGTCTTATCCGACAGTAAACTCTAATATTACCTACAGGAAAGTAAAGGAAAGTAACAAACATCATCAGCTAACAAGCAAAACTAGCCAACCAACTAAAAGAATACTATATATACCTTTTAAATCTTGAACCTCATTATACAATTTGCGATTCTCTATAAGAACTGCATGGTAATTTTCAGCAGCATCTGCAAGTCCTCTAAGCTTCGATCCTATTGGAAGTAAAACATTTTCATCATGAAGAAATTCTCTGCCAAAAACAAAAAAAAAAAAAAAAAAAAAGAAAGAAAGAAAAGAAAAGAATAAATGCAATAACTGGAAAAGCAAACTTTAGCTAGTAAATATTATTCTTACCCAAGTAATTAAATTCTTCAAAGTAACTTTTTTTGCTCTTCGAGATTTCAAGCTTTATGGACTCCAAGGAAGCCCTTAATTCCTAACAAAATAATAAACTATAAATTACAAGGTAACAGCATCGACAAACTATGAGGTTGAGGACCATGGCAATTCAGACAAACCTTCAGTGTTTCAAATTGTAAATTTACAAAGCTTTGATAAATGTGCTCTTTGTTTTTCCATCTCCGTGATTCAGATTCAGAAAATGCCTCTAGTTCTTTGACTTTTTTCCCTGAATCCATTAGAAGACACTGCAGTTCCTTTAACTGCTTTTCTAATTCAACTTTAACCTCCTTAGAGGTTTCCTCCAACTGCAGGTAATGATTTTCATGCAAGCTTTTTGTCATTTCTAGTTCTTGTTTTAGTGTAGAAATCTCCATATCACTAAAATACTTCTCTTTCTTTATTCTATCCGCATCCTGTTCTTCATGTTTTTTCTTCTCCTCTACTTCAAATTTCTCAATCTGCAAAGCCAAAAACATATAAAAACAAGGTAGGAGAGCAAGCAAGATAACTGGTACCTATCAGCTACATCACATATTATACAAAATTCAGTCCCGCTTCACACACAAATACAAGGATTTAGAGTCTTTATCAGACATTTTAAATATATTAATTTATCAGCATCTCACAGATTAAACGTGAAAAATACAAAGGAATTCTCAAGCAGACATGTTGCAGCTTAAGAAATCGAATTATTACTTAAACCATGTCCAATTTGTAGAATGTGAGCATAATCAAAGCATGCAAGATTCAGAATGTATATTTTACACAGTCTAAAAGCAACGTGAAAAATCATTTTAACTTGAGAAATGAAGCCATATATGCATAAATATTAGTTATTTTATCAGGCCAACTATGGTAAACAATAGTAGGTCATAATTACCAGAACATAAATCACACAGCAAAGCATGTTAAAAGGAATGAAACATAATCCAAAGATTTCTAAAATGAACAAGTTCATGAAATATAACATAAGATACATATGGTAATATCATTCAATATGTTATAAAGAATAAACACCTTCACACGCTGAAGCTGGTTCAAAACAACCTGCACAGAGAAAGATCAGTTTAAAATTTTATTAGGGAAGTCAAATATAAGTGCTTTTCTATAAAAAGATGAATACCTGAAAAATTATAACAAAAGTACCTCATTTTCTTCAGTAGTCCCCATTGCAAGGGTTTCAAGTACTCTTATTTTAGATTGATACTTCTCCTCACGAGCCCTATAGAGATTGTTTTGCTACAAGCATTCAACAATATAAACACAAAATTGATAAGCAGAGTAATGAAAAATGTTTTCTTTTGAAGGAAACACACGGTATCTTACATTTTTCAAGTTCTGTGCCTGATTTGAGATTCGCTGCTCAAATACTTGCATAAACTTTCTCAATAGATATGCAACACGCTGAGCAAAGAATTAAAAAAAGTTACGTGTTAGACATAAAATATAAATATGTACAGAAGGGAAAACAAAGAATATTTTAACCAATTTTTCATGCATGCTTTAGCAACATCAACATGCATGCATCCTCATACATTGGAAACATCCCCGTTCTTTCTTTCAATGCTATCATCTAGGATCCTATACACCATTAGGAAAAGCGATTGAGTTGAAGCATTCTGCATAAAAAAATTTCAAAACAAAAATGAGAATTGCATCAAAAAGTTTGTACATGCAAAAGAAAAACTTTATCACAAGTCTATCAATACCAGAATAATTGCAGGATTGGATGCCTTGTCCGAAAATAATTTTGTTTGTGAAACGGTTAAAAAGAAAAATCTATTCAAGTATAAATAAAATGCTACTATAACAACTCCTTGTAGCAGTAAATAATTTTTTGATATGTTTTACAAAATTTATTAATATTTACGTATCATTATTTCCTAATGAATATAGATATATAACATTTGAAATCAGGCAATTATTTGTCATTTAGAACATTAATGGCAATGTTGCCAAAACTATAAACAAATGAGACATTTAATTGATAACTTTTCATAAACTTTAAAAGGAGGAAAAAGAAAAGTTTGCGAGCTTACATCAAAACTGTTTGATTTTGTCAATTCCAAAATCTTATCTTCGGATAGATTGGCAGCTTGCTTCAGTTGCAACACCTCATGGGCAGATAACGGCTCTTAAAACAAGAATGAAGAAACATAAGAAATTGAATAAAGTAAGCAATACAGAAAATCACATGCTAAATTAGCGTAACAAACTCAAAAAGACTAAACAGAAATCAGATACTAACTACAATATAAGGGCATATTGAATAAATCAGGGATATAATCTAGTAAGCTATTTTCACAAGGTTAAAAAATAAAAAAAATAAAAATAAAAAATAGCCATTGGGCACTTGTCACAATCACATGATCTCAGACACGTATTTTTTAATTCAATTCAATATACAAGCCCAATTCCATATATAAAATTGAATTCTCAACACTTTAGTTGCTCCAGCCCTCCAAGGGCTGTGTCAATGGAATCTCTGGAGAAGTCAAAATTGAATAACTACCAAAACATACAGCACAATCATAGCAGCCCTAGTATAAGCCAACATTTCTAACCCTAATAATTAAGTGTCCAACTAAGAATCCAGCCGTTGAAAGTAGATTAGTTTATAAAATAATTAAATAAAAAACTGCTGAACAATTACATAACTAGAGGACTTAAAATTTGATTAGGTCTTAAAAATAAAAATAAAAAGTACAAAATATCACAAGTGCTCATTATCAGGAAGTAATGAATCAAGCTAAAGCATCAGTTCTGAGGCAAGCTGGCTGACAAGCCAATCTCAAGCAATGCCCTATATATTTTATCAGCCAAGAAGGAAGTGAGACAAAAGGATGCTAGTTTATTCCTACTAAATGTCAAGTCAAAAATTATATGATGCTTGGATTGAAATATGTACAGCACTCAGCAAGTGATTGCTGCAAATCATGAAAACACAGATGCTTTGCATATCTAAAAATTTCACTTGGATTGCTAGATAATTGTTACTGTGCATTCAGCTAGCAAATTGCGGACTAATTTGACTAAGATCTTACCCAAATAACTCAAGAAAACAGTGATCATACCTGATATAACAGGACAATGCCCAGGAAGTTGTCCACAGGTTGACACATCCCCTTGGGAAAAATCAATATCCTCCAGAGATCCTGTCTCTGAAAAATCCCATCTCTTTCTTGTATGATTTTCATTGTTCTCTCCCCCAGCAGCATAATCAAAAGATGCCTTTAGTGTACTAAGGCAATGAAAAACTGGCACCATTGATCCCTGCAAACAATCTTATACCACTAATTAATTTCAGAGAAGCTAAAAAGTAGATAAGAGAGCAAGCACTTAACTGTCGAACAGTTTTACATCGAATACAGGTGCATTTATTTTCAGTTTGCTAAATATAAAACAAAGATTCTCAAGGTTCTATTCCAATTTGGAATATACACCAAAAAGTATTGCCCATAATTCAGATCTTACCAGTAGACCTCACCTAATAGCCTACGGCAAAGTAGATCATGATGTACTTGGTTTCAACCAACCTAACTAATGGAATTGCTTAAACTGATGCGAAACCACAAGCAAATACCCATGATTGAGTTACTATAAAACAAATAAATTGAGCGAGAGAAGGAAATGTGGATCTTTACATACCTGCTGTAAGTCTGCCAGTTCGAAGCTAGGCAGACCTAATTCATCAACAGCTACAAGAAACCTTTTTACGTTTGTGAAATCAGGATCAGAACTGCTTTCCTAAAGTGGGAAAAAGAAATTTAAAAATAAAAAAAAATGACTTAGAGAGCCAAGATAGAATTCCATGTTTGTGCAATTAAAAAGCACCAAAAAAGAAAAAGATAAAGACAGAACATATAACGGAAATCATAGAGTATAGCACAAGTTAGTGACAAAAGAGGCCATAAGTAGACAGACAGAATAAACTGCAAACCTACCATCTCAATGCAACCAGGACAGAGTTGATTTAAAACAGTGCACAAAACAGTGCCATCAATCAAGCAAGCCCTCATTTCCTCCACTGAAGCTCCCAGTGGTAACCTCAAATGAGGAACCATACAATTTAACCACTCCACCAGCGATGATTTCTGGTTACCTAAACAAAAATCAGAGTTCATAGGCATATCGTCAAGAAAGAAGCATTTGGAATTAAACCAAGCTACAGGCACATGGCTTCAGGTATTAAGTACCTCGAAACATGGCAACATAATTTTGTTCTCCTCCAGCTTCCTCATTAACGGTTCCATTTGAACTTTCAAGTCCCCACTGTTCATCTGTCAGTGACTCTAATGTGATATTCATGGCTAAACCTACAAGAATTAATAGCATCCATAATCAATATAGACACAGAGCTATAACGAAACAAAGACAATGCACATTAGCAAAAGGAAGAAACAATTCCATATAAAAGGATAAGGTGTTGGCACAATAGCAAGAATGCAAGTGTCCAGAAGCCACAATTCTTAAATGGCTGTGCGAGTCTTCAACTTGGGATATTATAAGATCACCAATAGCATTGCGCTGATTCAAAGAACAGTGTTCATCATAACTTCATCTCATCAAGGGGGGTATGCCCATATACCATTGTAACAAGATATAGCCAATCCAAGTGTCCTGAAGCCATAATTCTTCAATGGCTGTGTGAGTCTTCGACATGGGATATTATAAGATCTCCAATGGCATTGCATTGATTCAACGAATAGTGTTCATAACTTCATTTCATCATGGGGGGTATGCCCATATAATATTCTATCAAGATAACCAATTTCACATACTTGAATAGGAAATTTGTTGTTTCTTGTTCTCAACGACAATAAGGAAGGACTTAAAAGGAGGTGATGATAAGCTAAGTGCTACTCTGGAATTGATGCTCATAATCCATATTAACTTAGTAAAATTATCTTAGGTAAGCCGCTAAACCCCTCCTATGAAGCTTCCTGAGGTTTAAGAAGATTAACCAAAAAAAAAAAAAAGGTAAAAAAGAAAACGAGGTACAAGAAAAGGCAAATTAAAGCTCTTAGATCCTTTTCGTGTCCTGCACTTTTATAACTCCACACTAAACTGTATTTTTAAAATTTTTCGCTTACATTTCGAACTTGATTTTTTTCAGCAAAGAAAAACAAACACAAAACAACTGTAAAACCCAGTTTCTCACCAACCAAACGTCCACACAATTTTCAAAATAACTCAAAAAAAAATTTAAAAAAGGCAAAAAACATAATGCTCATAATTCGAACCCCTCAACACAAATCCACCAAGCTGCATTGTCAGTTCTTGGACACAATTCTAAAAATACACAACGAAAAACTACCAGATCCGCCCCCAAAAACCCTTTAGCTTCTCCATGGAAAAAAAAAAAAAAATTACACAGAAATGCAAAAATGTAAAAACCCAAAAATTAAAAAAAAATTAAAAAAAAGGACTTACGAACCTGATGTGACATGCGAATCGCGAAACTCCTCAGCGATGAAAATATCGCACTTGGAGGCTCGAGATCGAAAAAAGGGGGAATTTGAAATTTCCTGGGAAATATATTTGGAAATGCTGGAGAGAAAACAACAGCAACAACAATAATAATAATAATAAACCCCCCAAGTTTTCTCAGCACCGATCCGTCAATAAAAAGTGAACAATTAAAAATAATAATAATAACAACAACAATAATATTAAACAACAGAGCGAAAAAGCAATGTATTTTTCCTATTTTTAGTGGCCAAAATAAAATTCAGGTCCGAGATTTTAGAGAGAGAGAGAGAGATTGAGAAGGACGGCCTTCTTGTCTCTCTGTGCCTTTTTTTTGTTTGTAGTTCGAGAAACACGAAACTTTGGGAAGTGGGATTCGAAATTTAAAAAATAAATAAATAAATAATCAAAAAAAAGTTTTTTTTTTTTTCTCGTTTTTAAGCAATGGGATTGGTGGGGATTAATTATATTGATTTTGTTAATTTAATTAAAGTTTAATTATTATTATTATTTATTTATTATTTATTTATTGAAAATTAATAAATGAAGGTTTTTTTTTTTTTTTTTTTTGATTGGGTTCGTATCCGTGGAATCCACGATTTTGGGAGATAAGGGTTTTTCCCGCCCTGTAATATTTGTGTTTTTTGGGCTTTGTTCAGGATTTTGAATTAACAACCAGCCCTCCTCCTGCCGCGTGGAGACAAATTGATGAATAAAATTTTGATTTTTTTTTTTTAATATTCTTTATTAAATTAAAATAACAACTCTAAAGCGAGTGGTTTTGGTACGTGTACGCGACCTCCTGTTACAGCGCGTCGTGTATTATTCCTTTTTGGGTTTTTTTTTTTTTTTCCTCTTCTTTTCTTTCTTTCTTAACGGGATTTAAAACCAGACTGTTAGTTGGGATGCAGTTGGACTAGTGATATATATTATGATTTTTTGGTGTATTTGGACAACAAACAGAAAAAATACACTTTAATTGGTTAAACAGATATTTAATAAAATATATATATGGATTTATTTAGTTAAATATTCGAGAAATAATTTTTTATTATTATTATTTTTTTGGGGGGGGGGGGGGGGGCTATTGGTTAGTTAATGAATAATCACATTTTTTATATTTTTTAAACAATCGTGAAGCGTTATTAAACTTTGTATATTTTTCATGTCTATGTTATTTTGTATTTCATAATATAAAATATTAATATAATTACTCAAACTATTATATTTGCCCCAAAAAAATAAATTTCAAATATTCAAAATACACTTTCAAAAGTTATATTTTACTCACAATGGATTTCTTCTTTTTAAAAATATAAATTTCTTTTTAGTAATTGCATATATACATATCATTTCAACTGAAAATAATAACTTTGCTAATATAATTATAGCCACATCTTGCTTGCACCAAACAAAACATCTTTTATTTGAAACAATTATTTTTCATTTCAATTATTAAATTTTTAATCATTTATAACCCACCAAAAAAAAAAATACCACTTAGAAAATGAAATATAATAATCAAAATTTTCAAAATGAATTATCAGGGGAATTTTGGTTGGCATATTAAATTTTAATAAATGGCTACTCAAATGTTGAATTATAGAACACGATATGCCATTTTGATAATTTTTGGTGAGTGGGATACTCTGTTATATTGGAACAGATATTATGTCAAAATCTGAAATTGGCATCTTCAATAAATATTGCGTAGAAGATACTATTTTACATATAGACACATTGTTTTAATGGAAAGGTATTTGATTATCTATAAATTAAGATTAATTAATAAAACTTTATATAATAGCATGAATAATTTAGTAGTTCAACTTCAACTACAAAATCACATTTGGGCTCTTGACATCGATCAACAAAAAAAACAAAAAATAATAATAATATTTGGTCTGCTGGCCATTTCCAATAGAGACACTGTCGTTTTGTTCCTTTCTTGGGACATGAAAACATCAAAAAGCATAATAACTAAGAGATTTTTTAAGGTAAAGAGTATATTTTCTATAATAAAAAATATTTTTTAAAATAATTAATAAAATTTAAAAATGCTCTGTAATATATTTTCTATTTAAATTTTTTATTTTTATTTTTTTATAAATATTTATTGTTTTATTTATAGTATATATTTTTTATATGAATTATCTATTTTTTTAAATATTATAATAGTAACATAGGAAATTATATTGTATTCAATTAAATAAATATAATATTAAAATAAATAATGGTTTTGGTTTTTTACATTTGAAAAGCTAAACTAACTTTTTATATAAAAAAAATTAAAATAAAAAATTTATTAGAATTTTTTTTTTAAATGTTATCTCTTTAAAATAAAAAAAAATATCATATTTAAAAAATTCATTAAGAATGCTCTAAATCATAACTACGTAAGAAAATAACTATAGAATAAAATACATTTTATCCTTGAATGTTAATGTGTTTAATATTTTATCATTTAATTATTAAAAATGATTATATTTTCATCTGATTTAGCATTTTTGTGTCGCTTTAGTCTAATTTATAAAGAGATATTAAAAGCCTAATAAAAATTTATACGTAAAGTTCACATGACCATTTTTTAAGGGCATTTAATGGAGTTGAAAGAAATTCATAAATCCATTTCTTACAAGCTTAATAGGTCGGGGAATAGAGCATAGGAGTTCTTTGAGCTTCCTTCTCTTATGAATGTTTTTATGTTTTTCTTTTTAAAAATTGTATGAAATTTATTTTTGATTAAATCCACAGCCACCTAAAAGGTTTGAATTATTAATTTCTTTTTTCTATATTACCCTAATGCTCAGAGGAAAACAAAATAGAAACTTGATCCGTTTCATTAGGAGTTGGAAACCTAACGGTTCAAATAGTTGTTTGTCTTTTTTAGAAGCTTGAATACTTTTTGATTTTTGGAGGCTCCTGATTTGGTCAATGGAATGTGTTGTTTAATTTTTAATTTTCTTGCATGTTTCCTTAACTGTAATTTTTTGGGTGTGCTGAATTTAAGGAAAACAAAAAAACTATAAGAAATTAAGGAAATAGTTTTAAAAAATTCCTAGGTAACAATATGTACTAAATTTTGTCATTAATTGTATACATGAATTTTGCTAATGTCTTGAGCAAGTATATATGACTATTGACTAATGTTGACTAATGTCTTAAGCAAACATGTATATGTGTATATATATATATATATATATATAATTTTTAATAAAATATTATTGCCAATTTAATTTTTAAGACCATTTCGTTTGTCTGTAGTATTTTTATGAAAACTTTTATCTTAAGTATTTGCATATTGCTTTAATATATATATATATATATATATATATGTCCATATTGTAATAAATATTTTATTTTCTTAATAACTTTTTATTATTTGATTTTTTTCTCCTTAAATCGGCTTTTGTTACTTGATTAAAAATAAGATTTTTTTTTTTAGTTTATTTATTTATTTCCTAAATGGTAACTTGTTTTTTTTGCTTGATATATATTGAATATCTGTCTTATATCATTTCCCAATAATGCTTTTTTCTTATTTATTTTGGTTATAATGTTATCTTTTCCATATTTTACTTATTTACTTTGTTATGCAGATCTTATTTAAATTAATACTCAACTTCTTTCACATCCAATTTTTGTTATGCTCATGAATTTATTTATTATTTTTACTGCTATCAATTTTTTTTATTTTATTTTGAAGGCTAGTAAAGATGTTGCCCCAAAAGGAAATTTTGGTGGATTTTTCATTATATATACAGTATCTTAAAAAGAGGGTCTTACAGAAAAGAAAGAAAAAAAAAAAATCTTCGGTGTAATGGCCGTGAGCGGTGGTACGGTTTGGTAGTGTTAGGCCATCAATATCGCTTACCTTAAGTACTAATTATAGTTATTGGTCTAGCAGGCTTAGTCTATTCCATATATATTTGGTTGTTTATTCATCAAGAAATTAATTTAGTTGGGCATTAAAGCAAGGAACACCAATTAGCTAGAAAATAACAATCATATCTGAGGAATTGATGATGACTTTTCCTAAACATTAAAGGTATGAATCATATTAAATAATGACGTGGATTTATAAAAGTCGAATATTATATCCACAAGGAAGGATCGTAATAATCACAATTTAACTTTATTTATGTACAAAAATAATATTCTAATTACTAAATTTTAATCTAATTCTAAACTCAGATAGTAGGATACAAAAGTTAAAAAAAAAAAAAAAAAAACACAATGTAATGAAAATGGTAATATTATAATTTAAAGCTTTAAAGTATTGATCTCTCTCCTATTTTTTTAATAATTGAACTTAGTTTGGATAATTACAATTGAATTTTGTTAGAAAATTTTAAATTATATTAATTAATTTTTCAAAATTGAATAGAATTATAAAAGGTATCTATCCATAAATTATAAGCTATACAGTTTCACAAAGATTACCACTTTTTATGAGAAGAATTCAATTTTAAAATTATACATTTGTAATATTTAAAGAATATTAAGTGTTATGTATGTGCAGAAGTTCAAATCAAGTCTGGTTGACTGATTTTGGTTATTTAGAATGCTCTTATTATCATGAAATCATTATATCTTGAGAGATGATTGTTATAAAACCGTCAACATTTAAGTACGGCAAGTTCATCTTAAGGATATAGAATTCAACTTTAATCTTTATATAATATTAGTTTTTTTTTTTTATAAACTCTACTCGTTTATATGGTAATTATTTTTATATTTTATATGTTATTTGAATAAAATTTAATCATATTCTGGCAACGCAAGCACTAGCATCCCCTTTTACTAATTACCCAATCCTAATTAAACTTCCCAGCTCTAATTAGAACAAGGATTTTGTAATATCAGTGATACATCCATTAAATAACACTTTTTCAATGGAAAATTTATAGATCTACTCAATTCCTAATTAATTTTACAATCTAATTACGTATATTATAACAATTAAATCAAGGAAACAAAAGCAATTTGTAAAAGAATTGTGTAAATCAAGTGCCCAATTTACTTAATTAGGCCTTTTTAGCTTTAATTGTTCTATCTAACCATTACCCATACAATTTCTTAATTGCAACAGGCATAATAACATTAATTACAAGAAATATATAAGAAAATAATAGAATTTCACAACAATAATCAACTTAACATTCAATTATAATCCAAATAAAAAGTTTCATGGACATCATAGATAATCAATCTAGCAATCCATGTACAAAATATAAACCAAATCTAAAATAAAATATATATTATCATTAAAGCTATGTCAAATACACAATATATAAATATATATATATATATATATATATATATATATATATTCTAATACAATTTAGAGAGATTAAGAAATAGAGAAAAACCAAAAGGTTGGAAGAAATAGGAGATGATTCCCTTTAATTCTTCAATCTTCTTCCAAACTAATATCTCTCTCTCTCTCTAAATTGGGTGTTGCTCTCTAGATTCTTCACTAAGCTCTTTAACTAAAATTTGTCTCTCAAATGTGGCCTTCCCAAACTCTAGCCCACATTTTCATATATATATATATATATATATAAGCCATCCAGATAAAATCCTCCTAAGATGATCTCTACGATCCTAGTTTTTGTGTTAAATTCAATATTTAAACCAAGATTAAAAAGTCATAGATGTGCATATGATTCTCATATGTTTGTTTTAAATGAGATCACAAAATTTGCACATACAAATCTCTACACTAAGGCATATGTTCTCACCAAAGCTCCATTTTAACTAAAATCAAAGAAGTCAAAATTAAAAGAAAGACACTTAACAGTCAACATTTAAGCTTGAAAACAAGAGAATGTCATGGAAAGCTCATGTTGTTCACCGTTTGTGGTGTGATAGTACTGGTGGCGTGTGATGGCTTGCATTGGCGTGTTAGGCTAGCTTTTAGCATGTTGGCAACTTATTAGCACATTTTGGTGCCTAGCTTGGATGCTATGACCAAATGTTGCTTCCAAATTTGAATCTCAATCTGCAATTACTCTTAAAAGCTTCTAAAAGTCAAGATTTTACATTGATTTCCAAATAAAAGCCAACCTATACAATCACTCAAAACAATATCAAATAACCATTAAATGCTTAACTTTTCTGCAAATAATGAAGCTTTTAAAAACTAAATAAGTGAAAATTTTGCCCACTTATTAGGAATCCATCATTTGCTTGGTTTTACAAGGCACGGATTAATGCAGTGAAGGCGGTGGAAGCAAGAAAAAGAAAGGCTCCTATTGAGAAGGTGGTATCTACTTGCTCCTTAACCTTAAAAAATCAAAACAAGTGAGTAATTGTATAGTTTTATTGAAGTTTTTATTGTTACATACAATTGAATCCTGATACTAAATAAATTTGACATACAGAAGCTTAAGGCTAATAGAAGATTCAAATTCTTCTTTTGATATGAAGAATTTATAAAACTATCGAGGTATAATACTGCCTGCTGTGTTTGTTTGTAATTCTCTCTTGCTTTATTTTTCATTTAAAAAGTTATTGATATATTTTACAGAGTGTTGAAGTTGAAGCAACGAGAATTGAGAATGCAATAGATATCTCTCAGCTTCATAAATTGAAGGTTCCAACCAATTCTACCAATTTGAAAAAATAAAAAATAAAAAAATTATATTTTATTTAAATTTCAATTTTTTTCAACAGTGATGTGCAATAACATTATTTTTATTTTATTTTTTTTATTTTATGACTGCATCTTCTAATGTGCTGCATAACTTAAAATGTACCTTGCATTTTATGGCATGGACTATATATCAGTTTTTATTTTAATTGAAAATTTTTTCAATAGTGGTGTGGAATAACCATTTTCTTTATGACATGGACTATATTTCAGTTTTTGTTTTAACGGCAAAAATTTTCAGTAGTATTGTGCAATAATCATTTCTTTTATGATCGCATCTTCTAATGTGCTGCATAACTTAAAATGCATCTTACACCTTTTTTCTTTATGGCATGGACCATATATCATTTGGTCATCGTTTTATGAAAGTGGACAAGCTTAAGGAGGTAAATCATCATTAATTTACTATTTTAGTTCTCTAATAAAAGAATAAGTTGAAATGACATGGAATAAGTGCACATAAAAAAATTTGGTATTTTTACATCCAAGGCAGATGTTGATTCTTTTTTATTTATATATGTAAATTTCTCAAAGAAAAAATTATAATATGACTTGAGCTTATTCACAAAAATTAAACACCCTGACTTGTGAATTGTGGACCAAAACAATGTGGTGTGCAAGTAGTCTCTCCCTTTTTTAACAATTTTAGTTCTTTAATGAAAGTAAAAAATGAAATGACAGGGAATAAGTGCCGATTCAAGTTTTTTATATTTTTACACACTCAAAGTAGATGTTGATTCTTGTTATTTAAATTTGTAAATTCTTTTAAAAAAAGTTTACAAAATGGCTCGAGTTTATTCAAAAATACTAAGCAAACCTGACTTGTGAATTGTGAACTAAAATAACTGAGCAAATAGCTCTCTCTCCCTCTTAACAATTTTAGTTCTCTAAATAGAAAAAATGTTGAAATGAAAGAGAAGAAGTGCACATTAAAAAAATTTGATATTTTTACACCCAAGAAAGATGTTGACTCTTATGATTTATATTTGTAAATCCTTGTAAGGAAAGTTCATAATATAACTTAAGTTTAATTATAAATACTAAACAGAGCTAACTTGTGAATTGTGTACCAAAACAGTCATGTTGAGCAATAGTACTTGCTTAGAAATGTATGTGGTGTGCATTGTGCAAGAATGGAATTTCTTTATGGATGACCTTTTTCAGTAAATAATATTCAGCATTGGGTTTTTCTTCATTTTTGTAAGGGCATAGATGCTATTAAGCTTCTCTTACATTTATCATAGATGCTATTAAGCTTCTCTTGCATTTATACTTTTTTGTTTCCACTGCATAGAATATTTTTAACTTTGAGAATAAAGACTGGATCACTGCTAATAAAAAGAAATTCCCTAATGTTTTTAAGCTATTATGACGTATTTTAGATTGATTTTGATGTTTGGAATCCATAAAATATGAGAGTAACTTAATAACCAAATCAATTTCATTTAATAATTATACATAATCAATAAGAATTTATTCATAATTAACATCATAATTTATATAAAGTTTATAATAATATTAGGTCGGCCCATATATTTTAAAAGCACAGAATATGATAAAGCGTTAAGATTTCTATTTTTTAATTATTATTATTTTCAAATTAACGTTGGGGAGCGTATAAAGGCAATATTCTATTGTAATGAAATAATAACAGTCAAATAAAAAAAGTTACCGTTTAGTGTTTACTGATTAAAAATAAAAAAAATAAAAAATAAAAAAATCAAGCGCCTATGACTCCCGTGTACTAATACCACCGTGGATGATCGACGGCAGTCATCTAATCACAAGAAGAATAAAAAAAAAACAAAAGAACCATCCAATCAGGGCCTTCCATCTGCTAACGTATTCTCCAAACTGTTTCTGTTTCCATTTTTTATTTTCATTGTTTTTATTTTAATATTTATATAAAGCAAACGCAAAGCGTCGCTTTCAATCGTTTTTTTTTTTTTTTTTAAAAACAAAACCCTAGTCAGAGGGAGTCACAAGAGCTCTGCGAAAGCTATTTCCTTGAGCGCTCCAATGGCGACGGAAGCACCAGATCAGACCCCAACCGAAGCAGTGGAATCGCTGTCCATTTCCAATTCACAGACGGAAGAGGAACCTTCGAGCTCCTCTAATCGATCAAATCTGTAAGTATATATACATATATCGCCATCTCTAAAGATGAACAAATTATTATTTTAATATAATATGTGTGTGAGACATAATAATTGAATTTTGTGTATTTTATGTGTTTGTGATTTTGGGGGCAGAATGAGTTTGGAGGAGAAATACCAGATTGTGAGGAGCATAGGAGAGGAGTGCATCCAAGAGGATGAGCTTCTGAATCTTCTGGAGAAAAAGCCTGAGCCCGTCTGCTACGATGGATTCGAACCCTCTGGTCGAATGCACATCGCTCAGGTATTGTTGAGCTTCCTTGTTTTTTATTTTTTTGTTTTTTTATTTTTTTGGGGCGTATCTTGGCTTTTGAAAAATTTGTTAGATTGCTTAAAAGAGTTGGAAGCCATGGGAGAAAAAAAATATTTGTTGTGATGGGCTACTAGCGAATCACCCAAGCAATCGGAAATGGTTATTGGCTCTTTCTGCTTGCTTTACCTACAAGTTTTGGTTGTTGCTTTCATAGTTGTTTTACTTTGTGGTTAGACTCTCCACTGGTTTGTTTTCGGGCTGCAGATTCCCTCTATTGTACTGTGAACTTCTTGAACGTGGCGATTTCCACTGGTTTTACATGAGGAGTAATTAAGATTTCAATTTTAAAGCTTCTATCAAATAAAGTATTTAAATTATTTCTGGTTGTTGCGCTTGTTTTTACAGTATAAAGCTTAGTGCATGCATTTATTACCCTTGGGCAGGGAGTTTTGAAGGCCATAAATGTAAATAAGTTGACATCTGCCGGGTGCAGAGTGAAAATATGGATTGCAGATTGGTTTGCTCAGCTGAACAATAAAATGGGAGGTGACCTAAAGAAAATTGAAGTTGTGGGCCGCTACTTCATTGAGATTTGGAAAGCTGCTGGGATGGACCTAGAAGGGGGCAAAGTTGAGTTTTTATGGTCGTCAAAGGAGATCAATTCAAGAGCACATGAGTACTGGCCCCTTGTAATGGATATAGCTCGTAGGAATAAACTTCCGAGGATAATGAGGTGAATTTAAGTCTGATTGTTTTAGTTGGTATAATATATGGTGATGAATTTGGACTCATAATGTTTGTTTCTGGTTCCAGATGCTGTCAAATTATGGGACGAAGTGAGCAAGATGAGCTGACTGCAGCCCAAATTCTCTACCCATGCATGCAATGTGCTGATATATTCTTCCTGAAGGTGCTTGCTTTTTATTTTATTTTTTCTAGCTATTTAGCTATGTTTTATCCTTTTTTGTGGCTAAGATTCCTTCTCTTGGTACTGACTATATCTTGCAATGCATTATTTGCTTGACCATTGTATGGAGTTTAGCGAACAGGCAGTATGTGGTTAATCTGCTTATAGTTGGTGCTAGCCTATTTCAGTTTTTACACCTCTTATTTAAGGTTTCATTTCAGTGCGAATTTTTAAGTCATAAAAGTGGGAAGAGAAACCACATATGCTAGGTGGTGGGCTGTTCCTATGACATTTCTGATAAAGTGGACTTGTAAACTTCTGTGTAATTGACATAGAAAGAATGAAGAGTATCTTACAATTTTAGAACAACCAGTAATTGTGGAGAAGCTAATTTTAGAGTAGATGGCAATCTGTTGGCACTTGGTACACATGTGATGTTCCCATAATTTGCTTATTTATTTTTGTATTCTTTTGCCTGCATTGCTTATGCCCAAATATGCCTCTGCCTCTTTAAGCCTGACAACCAACCTCTCAGTGGTGGTTAGATGAAAAGTCTGGTAACCTTTTCATTTTGATGCCCAGTAGAAGTATGAAGTTGGTGCTATGGAAATGTCACTAGTGCAAGTATTGAGAAAATATCTTTATGGAATGCGATTTTGATTTAGTCTATCAGGACAGATTTCTGATTAGGTCTTTTACTCTTGAACATTGTCTATTGATATGTTATTTCAAAAGTTGTCTAGTGCATTTACCAAAAATTAATTGTTCATTACATTGGTTTGTCCTAGGTATAACTGTGGCCTAATTTGAGTTCCCTTTTAAATTAGGCGGACATCTGCCAATTAGGAATGGACCAGCGGAAAGTTAATGTACTTGCAAGAGAGTATTGTGATGACATTAAGAGGAAGAACAAGCCTATTATCCTGTCTCACCGTATTATCCTAACCTCCCTATTCTTGCAATTTCAGTGTCTTATAATTTTTGCCTACGTATGTTGAAGTCTATGCTTACATGGTGTTTGTTCCTTTTCTTGATTGATGATTTGTAGACATGTTACCTGGTTTGCAACAAGGGCAGGAGAAGATGTCCAAAAGTGATCCTTCGTCCTCCATTTTTATGGAAGATGATGAGGTGGGTTCAATTTCAATGGAATTAATATTGTAATTTTGGGAAGGGGACGGATTTAAATTAAACTTATTCTCAAAATCCTAATTCTTATCAATGTTTTAGGCCGAAGTGAATTTGAAGATTAAGAAAGCTTACTGCCCTCCGAAGGTTGTGGAAGGGAATCCATGCTTGGAGTACATAAAGCACCTTGTTCTACCTTGGTTTAAACAATTTGTTGTAGAGCGCAGTGCAGATAACGGTGGAGATAAGTAAAGTTTTATGAACCTTTAGGACCTACTCTTTACTGATTCATCTTATTGATGGAAGAATTTTGACATGTTCTCCCGATTGAAATTAGTGGAATTGCTTGACCTGCCTTTTCCCATGGATCCTTAAAACTATAATTGTTCATTTTGTCCCTCTTATCTCATTCAGGACCTTCAGAAGCTTTGAAGAATTGATTGCTGACTATGAAAGTGGGGAGCTACATCCAGCTGACCTCAAACCGGCTTTATCGAAGGCTTTGAATAAAATACTGGGGGTATTATGCAGTTTCTAGAGTACATACAAAATTTGTAACATCACCTGTAGCTGGCTCAAGGGACTCAGAGTTTCCGTTTTTTACTTTGAAAAAACTTCTGTTTGTTATGAGATCTGCCTAGAAGAAGTTTCATTTTCATCTTTTAATCAATTTCTACTGGCTAACTTTATTTTTCATACCTGCAGCCTGTGCGGGAACACTTCAGAACAGACAGCAATGCGAAAGATCTTTTAAAAAGGGTCAAGGTATTTCTCCGGTTTCTTTACCATTAGATAAAGAAATATTTGGTTTCTTTGAATTTCAATGAACCATTATTAAAACTGGTATTGGATGGTGTTTTATAGGCTTTCAGAGTCACCAAGTGATGAACAATGGATCAAGGCGTTTAATATCTTCACCGCTTTCACTTGTTCCAATTGGCGGTGGAAACTCTTGTAATTTTATTTTTCTTTTTTTAATCATGGTATACTTTCCCCGAGAAGAATTAACTTGTTTAATTATTTTTCAAACTAAACCTTTTTTCCCCAACAAACCTGTTGGTATTTTTCGTTTGAGGTGATATTTTTTTGGAAGTATTTGGTCATTACCATTACAATAAGTTGTCTTTATTCTCTCAAAGTTATTTTTACAGAAAGAAGCAAAACTAAAACAAATTCTATTGGAGTTTCTGTCATAGATTAGGTTGGTGGTATCTTTTGGGAACGAAGAGAAGCCAAAATATTTTGTACGATGCTTGGAACTCAGCCTTTAAAACCCATGATCGAATTAGAATCAAAATGGTGTCTTATTGTTATTATTATTATTTTATGGCATTGATGCTATATGTTCCAGAGGGAGATTGCAAGCAAATGTACTCTTAATTTTGTATCTGAAAACTAAATTAATGGACAAAATATTGGTATCTATGAGTTCTCACTGTTTAATTTTGTTTAAAAAAGAAAAAAAAAAAGAACTCTTATTTCATTTATGTTTCAATTTGAATATTCAACATTTTTTTTTTCCAGCAATTTTCCCTCAACTATTCCATAATGTTGAAATTACTCTCTTATTCCAGGTTTTTTGTTAGTAGATTTTGACGAAATTAACTGTAAATAACATTGAAGTAAATATAGTATATAAACAATATCTAAAGCAATATTTTTCTTAAAACAAAATTGATGAGAAATAAATTGGAGCAAAATTATTATTTGTCTAAAAAATTCCGGTATGCGATGTGGTTATTATTTCCTTGTGAAAAAACTTTTTCAATGTGCACTAACCGAAAAATAATTTTAAAAAAAAAAAAACAGTATCATTACGTAATTTTTCAGTAAAAAGTTTTACTTATTTATTTATTTTAAAAATCTATTAAGAATTAAGAAAATAAAAGAAGAAAAAAAAAATTTACACAAATTATAATATAAAATAACAGAAACTGTTCGGCAACAAGTAACAATTGGAATTTATTAGGAAGAAATCATCTGAAATCGACACAAAGGACAAGTAGTACTGTTGTGAAGCCAATTGAGGATACAAATTTCATGGTAAAGGTGGGAACAAGGAGTGCATGTCGCTTCTATCCCCACCGAGAGCTCTTCCAAACACACCGCACACACCGCGACGCCGCCGTATTGATTCACCGAATCTGAATGCGATATTTGCGAGCTTTCAATCTTGACCTTCTTCAACTCTCCCAGTCTCACTCCAATGGCAGCGGTGGTTCCACTCTCTCCACCGCCACCGACGCTACTGTCATAGTCAAACTGGTGGTGCTCCAGAAATAAGAGAGAAACAGTCTCGACGCCCTGAGCATTCAGAGCGCGAATTGGAACAACGTAATCATTCGTGTTCAACATCCATTCACTGTCTTTATCTCCTTCCATTCTCAAAACACTCTCAAGCATCAAACTAACAAGCAAAGATGGTAGACAGATGGTTCTATATGTATATATATATATATATGTATGTATGTATGTATAAATATATCCGATCGATTCGAATCATAAGATACAGATAAAAAGGATAAATATGGGTGTCCTATTACGCTTTGTACTTCGGTCTCTTCCTTTCTTTCTTTCTTTCTTTCACTCCAAGTTTCTTTTTGGGATTTTCAAATATCTGTAATTTTATTTATTTATTTATTATTTATTATTTTTTTGTTGTATTGTAAATATTTTTCAGTATTCTACTTTCCGAACTCGGACTTATCCCAACACAATGTTTATGTTGGCGTGGAAAAACTTGGGCCTGGCCCAACTATATTTTAATTTATTTTATTTTCTATAATTAATTTCATTTTTTCATTTTTTTTTGGTTTAAAAAAAAATGCAAAATTTTGAAATTGAAAAGCCTATATTGTAATAAATTGGGCCGGGTTTCCTCTTGGTATTAATAAAACGGGATAAAAATTGTTTTTTTTTTTTTCACAATTAAAAAGTTTAATTGAATAAAAAAAAGAAAAAAAAATTGAAATTGATGTCTAAAGCTTAGTTTGGTTGTTATTACTTATCATAACCAAAAAAAAAAAAAAAAAAAATATCAGTTATAACTGGATTGGACAAATAATTAAGAATTTAAGCCAATGAAAATGTTTGTGTTTGCTATCATATTAAATTAATTTGTTTTAAATTTTTTAATTATTAAGATGGACATGATTTATCTATATATATAATTTATTTTATTTAAAAAATTAATTTTATATATAATTAGTAATTCTAATTTTTAACTTGTTTTGTTAGTATTTTTTTTTTAAAATAAAGTCTGATAAGTTAAAAATATTTTTAAGAAAAAAATAATAAAAATTTATAATTTATATTTTATTTTAGTGTGTATATATATATATATATATATATGTATGTATGTATGTGTATTTTTTTTACCAATAAGTCTATTACGTTAAAAATCTAAAATCAATGCAATTTTTTAAAAATTAAAAATACTAAAAATGCAATTAACTTTAAAAAAGAAATGAAGTGGGGGTTAAAAGGAAGCATTTGCAGAGGGAAACGCAGAACGGAGCGTTGAATCGGAAGTTTGGGCAGTCAGAAAAAAATGGAAGAAATAGAAGCTAAGGCGGAGCAACAGCTTGTGGCTAACTCAGGGATTCCGATATCGGAATCGGATCCTAATCCACCTTCCGCGTGTCAGTCATCGGTAACTGATCCCGCCGAAGGAGTCGTTGCCGAATCGGGATCGGAATCTCCGGCGAACCGTACCGATATTTTCAGAGCCGTCGAAGTCGTAGAGAGGGACTCTATCGCCATCGCCGAGAGCTTCTCTTCTCTCTTCGATTCCCTTCGCTTGGTTCTTTCCGAGGTTTTCTCGTCTTTTTGTTTCACTTTTTCTCTTTTATAATTAGTGTTTGGATGGCGAGAAAATAAAAGGAAGAAATAAAAAAAAGTAGAAAATTTGAATGTTCAAAGCTTGAATTTTTATTTAAGAAAATATATATATATATATATATATATAGATATATATAAAATTTATTAGCTCATAAGGTGCAGAGAGAGTTAAATATTTTGAAAATGTGAATTTTTTAGGTTACAAGCAACTCGGTCGATCACATGCATTGTTTCAGTGATGCTGCAGGCCGTCTTCAAGAATCGGGTATGTATTTGTTCACATGAAGAGCATAAAAGCTTTCATTTTCAGCCAAAAGATTACAGGAGCTATCTTAGTTATTTAACTTATAGAAGTCATTTAAAAACAAATTAAAGGAAAAAAAAGGGGTAAAAGAGGACTTATATTTGATATAATTCATGGAGATTCAGATACTGGATGTGATTGGCATTGGATGAGTAAGATTAATGAGCCCCTTAATGCAAATAATTGATTTGTTTAACAGAAATCAACTATTTGGTGATCCTAGGTGATTCAGATTTCTCAGAAATCACTTCCTAGAGGCAAAGTGATTCCTACATAATCATTCCCAAATGGAGTTTTTAGAATTTCTTATAAATCAAGTCTTATCTTGTAAAGTAAATGTATTTATGCTTGAATGATTATATGAAAGTTCTTTGTTGTCTTTTGTTTGTCATAAATGGCTTCTCTTTAAATTTCTCAATGTAGAACATTATTGGGTCTGTGTAAATTTGCGTGGACCTTTCCGTATTTCTTAACCTGCTCACACATGTGTTACATTATTAGTTGTTGGAAATGGGGTGCTTCACTGGTCTCCTTCTTTAATTGCTCCCCTGTTTTTTGTCGTGCAGTACTTGATGCTGCAACGAAGGGAAATCGATATATAAATTCATGTCTCAGGTATTCTTTAGTCATCAACTTTGCACTTGATGAATTACATAAGTAAATGAAGTTTTTGTTATAAATGAAGTTTTTGTTATATAATTTAAGTAACAGATAATAGAAGTACCTAGTATGCCCCCTCAGAATTATTGATTGAGTATGGTGGTTTAAGTTTTAGGTAATTGTGATATTGTGAGGGCTTCAAATGATTCCTTGCATGGAAATTATCGCATTAATCTGGAATTTTTATCTACTCCATTTTGGTTTCACCTTATTGTTTAGTTTGGCATGTATCATAAATTGGTCTTAGATAGGCTTCGATTTGCAAAAAAAATTGATTTGATTAGGCAACTCCAATTTGTTGGTTTGAGGTTCTCATAATTGAGCAATTTAAATTAATAATATATATGTATTTATATATATTAAAATAAATGTATAAGATATTTTAATTTTAAGTCTGGAGTTGGCTTCCATTGTGTGATTGTGATAGCGCAGGTGGTAGGAATCCCTCACAGAGCTTACCATAACTTGATTTCAATTCTTAACAGTATCTTTACTCTTGTCAGATTGCCCTTGCTGCTATCCTCAATAGTGTCTGTATTGTTGACAAAGCAATAGTATGGTGAGGCATAGGCAGACCTCAATCTTTCTTTAGAGCCAAAAATTTTTGTAATGATAATAAGAACCCCTCTCTTGTGTACTAAATCGAGCAATCCCCTATCATATTAAGATGGTTTAGAAGTGAGAAGCAGGTTCATTAATAATAAATGTCTTAAATTCATTACAGGTCTTTATAATGAAATCTTGTGGAAAGATATGACTCTGAATTACGCTAGCTGCAATGGTAGCATAAATGAAGAATGTATAAATGCATCCTTGCATCTTTTTATAGGGTCATTGACTAGTATTTCTATAGTATCTGTTATAGTCTTGTTAATGTTGAACATAGAGAGGAGTGATAATTGTTGGACTTCTGGCTAACTGGCCACTCTGTGATTATGGCTGACTGTTTCTGGCAACTCACTTGGCTTTTAGAAAATTAAAAGTTCAAGTGACAGTTTTGGCACATTTATAATCTCAGCTTGGAAGAGGAATTTAACTTTGTTCTTTTTATCGGTTTCTGATTCTGCAACTTATTAATGGCCTTTCTAATTAAAATATCAAATTTGTTGTTGGCAGATTAAATCAGGAGATGAAAGGCATGGATAGTCTAGCCACACAGCTGTATCCTTGACTTGGATCCCATTATTGTCTTTCTGTATTGCATTGTTATTTTTTTCACTCTTCCTAAAAGCTGGTTATGGTTCCAGTGACTCATTCCATTGTGAAATCAACTGGTGTTCATGGGATGGAGGCCCAACCCAAAAACCTCCATATTGGGAGTTCAAGGGGAAAGTTTGGGCCTTGAGCAAGATTTGATTTACTCACCTAATGGCTTACGGTTTTGGGCTAGCCACTATCCTGTGACACTCGGCCAGTGGGCTATCAATCAGATGGTAATTTATGTGTTCGTGTGTGTGTGTGTGTGTTTATTTTTATACTGGCATTTAAGATCTCATTGCAATGCTATCTTGGGCGTAGTCTTTCATGTGCCTTTGCTTTTGCAATTCCTTAATGCTTTAAGAAAAATCTTGAGGAGAAATGTTGATGCTCTGGATGTAGCGGTGAACAAGCTCCTCCATATTCCGTGACAAAAAATCCTGCTTGACTTGACTGAAAAGAATTCGTTATGGAAACCCTTCTTTCAAAAATGTCTGCATTTTATCCACGGTTTCATTTGCTGAATCATCGCGCTCATTTGGTGAACTACAGCCTTTTTGATAAGCCAGCGTTAAACCAAGCTCGATGGAGGTCTCACCTTAAGATTTATACATATACATTCATGGACTTAAAACTAAGCTCGATAGAGGTCTCATCTTAAGATTCTTACATGTATATTCATGGACTTATTTAGTTTCCATTGTACTGAACATTAAACTGATTATCAATCGAATTCACAATTACCACCAATATGCTAGTTTAGCCTAGTAAGTAGTCTTCAATTGAGCAAGTAGTCTTCAATTGTTGAAAGAAGAATCAAGGTGACAGTGGTGCTTGGAACTTTAGATGGTGAAAGTGGGATTATGGAAATTTATCAAAATACTTCTTGTCTGCAAAAATGGAAACCTGGTCTCTAGAAGACCCTGCTTGTACTTATATTAAAGTGAAAATTAATTGACTTCCTGATTGAATGAAAAACAAAACATTCATGCCATGGATTATGTCCACCACCATAAGCACTGTCTGTCCAAAGTTACAGAGTCTGAAAGAAACAGCACAAGTTCATGTTGATAGCGTTTGGATCTGATTCTTGTTCAAAATGATAGGGACCAAGTTAACATAGGATCCGAGTAGTATTTAAAGAAGACGATGGATTTTAATGGGAAGGAGAGTAAGAAAGTTTCTAACGAGGATGGAGATCTTTTACGCTATTTTTGTATTCGTATTCTGTCAGGATAGTGATAGTATTTTGTATTATTATTTAGAAAAATAGTTATGTATTTTACTTTATTTTTTGTTAATGTTTTTATATAAGGTGTTATCAAATCATTGGTTAATAGAAATTGGGATAAAAAAGAAGAAGAGAAAATTCAAATTCCTTGATTAATGCAATGTTGGGGATTTCTGACAATTTGTGGTCCAAATGATTTTTATTTATTTTTATTGTGGTAAATAAAATAGTTCATATATATATATATATATATATATATTATTGGTAGATATAAGATTGTCCATAGCTCTCTAGCAAAAAAAAAAAAAAAAAAAAGATTGTCCACAGCTGGTCGTTCACTTTCGCCCACTTTTTGTTAATGGGTTTGATAACGAGGTCCAAAAATGTGAATGTATCATCTGTAATGGCTGTGGATTTCTTGACATTTGGCTTGACCATAACCAGCAGAAAGAAATTCCAGTTATCATTATTGTTGATCTTTCTTTTTCAATTTATCAATTTCATCTCAGACAAGATTTGCTAGAAACAGAATGATTTCAATATGTATATATATTTTTTATAATACAGAATGATTTCAATTCGTAGGCCGAAAACTTTTGATCTTTTCAGTGGCTTTTCATGAGGGTCAATTGTCAATATTGCTTTTCAAATTGGTTCCCTTCACACTGAGTCTTAGTTGGAGATTACTTAACGTCACCGAAATCTTGGTTATTAAATGAAAATGATTGAAAAAACCAAAAAATATTAAACAAAGTTAAGAAGCATTTAAGTCAATTTTTTTTCGTTTGAATACATATTATACAAGTTCCCAACTCTACTTCAAAGCACTCACTATCATTTATTTGCCTTGTGTAGAGAGAGAGAGAGAGAGAGAGCAATGCAACTTTTTCTCCACAGAGAGAGAGAGAGAGAGAGAGAGAGAGAGCAATGCAACTTTTTCTCCACAAGTATGTGCTTAATGTCAATAATCATCGTTTCATTACAAATTCAATCAAATGAAAACAATTATTATATGAAGATGAATAAAATTGGGTAATAAAATAAATTCGATGCAATACATTTACGAAGTTTTAAGTCCAACAATATAAATAAATTACAAATTAATTTTTATTTTTATTTAATTAGAGGATTGAAAAATTACTTTGATATGAAAAGGGCATAAAAAAATAGAATTAATCCTAATTAAACATAATTGAATAAATTCTGTGAAATAGTATTATAAGAAACAAGTAGTGTGGTGACAATTTTGAAGTCCCAAATTAAATGTTGTTGTCCTTACTCTAATAAAAGTTTTTTGTAACTATTGAAGCAATAATTAAATCACTTTATACCTATTTTTATAGGGGTTGAAATTTGAAAGAGATTTCAAACTCCAAGCCAAGAACCTGCAAAGCGACCCCCACCAACCCTTCTTTACCAAATGGTCAAATGATCGATTTTAGAACCCACATTTTATCTCATTCATTGGACCTTTTATTTATTTATTTATTTATTTTAAGTTCTATAGAATCTATATAAAACTATATAATTTTTTAATAAAAAAAATCAATTGGGGAATTTTTTTTAATATATGATTAAACGTGGTTTATTTTGATTATGATAATTTTTTTTTAATTCACCTTCTGATCAACATTAGTTTATAATTTATATTTTACCGTATACGGCCAGATTCTCAAATTGCATCCTACATTTGGAGTCGATTATGTCTAGCTGGCTAGGGAAATAGATTGATAATCTATATACATACATATATATACACATACACGATTGGTATAGCCTAATTAAGTTATTGAGGTCAGTTTTAAGCTTCTCTTTAAAGAAAGAGGATCATTTCTTACGTGAATTTAGGGTTAAAATTTAAAGATGTAATAGCATGTAACAACGATTTATTTGAGTTAATACAATGTTCATTTTGTCATTATTTCAGGGTTTTCACTGTCTAATATTTGATAGAATAAATTATTAAAAGACTTATTGGATTAACCCTTGAAACTTAATTTTAAGAAATAAATTCAATCCAATTAAGCAAATATAAGAAAATCCAACAGTTCTGAGAATTTACCTTAGATTTTATATTTATCAGATGAACCCCATCAGAAATTGAAAGCCAATTGGGGTGAGTATCTTGTGAATTCGAATTTTTTTGTTTTTTTTTTTCGGTAAAAATCTTGTCAATTAGATTGTTGAAAAAGGGTGTGTGAAATAAAGAAAGGGGAACACGAAATATATTTTAGGTATGTGGTCCAAGATCATGATAAGTATATGGGACCAGAATGCTTGGCATTCCATGTTTGGTTCTCTTTGTACATTTTGTTTGTCTCTGGCTTTAGCAAGAAAGAGGATTCCTTTCCTCTTGGAGAAAGAAATCACTGGTTTCTTCTTTTTTTTTTTTTTTTTTTTTTTTTTTTAAAAGCTTGAACCTGGTCAGGGGGACATAGAAAAATGATCATCGCCATTTTGACTGTGACCTCCGCAGCAGAAATCACTGGTTTTTGACATAAATAATCAAACCCAATAATATATTTTATATATATATATATATATATATATATTTATATGCATTGCCAAAGCCTTATTTACTTGGCTAGCTTGTTTCTTAAAGTGGGAAAATATTGAAAGTACAAAAAATATTTCAATTCATTGAAGTTTAGGACGTTTTGTTTTAGTTGCTGCAGATTAACAATTTGTGCACTGGTTTTAATTAATTAATTGCAAGAATATTAAAGTTTCTGAAACTTAAATTGCTATGTAAAAATATACGTTTGTGGGTGTATAATATATTAATTATATGGCAGTTTGAAATGCTTATTTCCATATATATATATATATATATATATGGGGGGAGCGCAATGCAATTAAGCACTTAATTTTATTTACCAACAGAAATATATTTATATATATATTGAGCTGATGAACTTCGAATCCTATTTTAATTAATTAGTTAATTAGACCCTAACTTCCCAATAATGTACTTAGAACAGCTATATAGCTTCAACAAGTTTGTTTGCCGTATGCAATGAAAACTAATTTAATTAGTTAAGAAAATATGTTTAAAACTTGAGGAAAATGGATTAATGATAATAGGGCTCTTAGTTAATTAATTTGAACTCCACATAAATGACTTATCTCATGATTTAGGGCCATAATCTGAGTATCTAATTAAATCCAAAGAGTTAATTACTAAAAAAAAAAAAAATTTAAATCCAAAGAGTTAAGGTAAGGTTTATGATGTATCTGAGGAATAATTGAGTAATAAAAGCCACAGTTTCTTTGACGATGATCCGAAATCGAATTTTTAATTTAATTTTGAAAAAATAAATAAAGAAAGAAAGGTAGGGTTCGTAAATTGGCTGTCGGACTAATATAATTAAAGAAGAAAAAAGGCTAAGGGTGACATGACCTGTAGGTCAAAATAACAATTAATGCACATGCAATATTACCATGATGTTTAGTACTACAAAGTAGCTAAGCTATTGTAAACCTATGCTGCCTTCATACAAATTATAACCATATAATATGTCTCTTCGTGCACCGGTTTTAATTAACGAATCTTACAGTGCTTATGATCGTCTACTCAAGAGCCCAACAATCTCAATCAGGCCTTTATAATCCTTTTTCGGAAAACAAACTAGCCACCCAACAATCTCAATCAGGCCTTTATAATCCTTATTGGGAAAACAAACTAGCCACAGAACTTTAATCAGTCTCGACCAATTAGCTTATGCAATTTTGTTTGTAAAATAGTTGCGAAAATTCTTGCTAGGAGGTTAAGCAAAGTCAAACAAAATTATGTCTCCTAATTAAGAAGTTTTTGGAAAAGGAATATGGATTGTAGAAAATACTATGGTACCACAAGAGATCATTCAAAAAGTTCAAAATCATAAAGGAAAAAAATGTTTAATGATTATCAAGATAGATCTCAAGAAAGCCTCTCATCATTTGGAGTGAAATTTTCTAACTAAAGCTCTAAAAGCTTGGGGTTTCTCTTTGGATTTCAAAGGCTCGATTGGTAGCTGTGTTAGCTTGGTAAAATACTTTCTTCTGAATGGTAGCATTAGAGGTTCCTTCTTCCTAGAAAGAGGTCTTCAGTAAGGGGATCCATTATTCTCCCTTCTCATCATTCTTTGCTTTGAGTTTTTATCAAGACTTTTTTTGAGGAAAGAGGAACAAGGAAGTTTACATGGTATAAAGATTGCCTAAAACACCTTAGTGGTTTCCCATCTTATGTATGCAGACAACCTTCTCATAATGTGTTGAGTTGATCCCCATGAAGTTTCCGTTGTCAAAGAGTGTTTCAATATTTATTGCAATTGGTTGAGTCAGTTGGCAAACAACAAAAAGTTGAATATCCTTTTCTCCAAATCCACAAACAGAAGTGATAGGAAGGCGATCAAAGATATTTTGGGTTTCAAAGATATGGAGTTTAAAGCCATCTACTTAGGAAACACTTTTGTCTTCAAAAGAAACAAAACAAAGGAATTTTTTAATTTGAAAGAAAGGATTAAGAACATATTGGAAGGCTGGAATAAAAATCTTCTCTCAAAAATGGGCAAGGTCACTCTGATCAAATCGGTTGTTCAAGCCATACCTACTTACACAATGGCCATTTTTCACCTTCCGCTTGGCTTCTGTGAAGACTGAAAGCCATAGATTTTCTAGTGTTGAACTCTTAGGATGATATGTGCAAACCCAAAGAGCTAGGTGGTCTCGGCTTCAGGAAGTTTAAAGACATGAATTTGGCTTTATTAGCTTAACTTGGTTGTAAATTAGCTAATGGAGAAGACTGTCTATGGATAAAGATGATAAAAAGCCAAATACTTAAAAAATGAATCCTTTTTCAGCTATAGGTTGAAAAAAAGGTACTTCTTGGGTTTGGAAAGGAATTTCAAAGTCTAGAATTGCTTTAAGGACCGGTGCTTGCTTTCATATTGGAGATGGCTCTTCTATAGATCTGTGGAAGGACCCTTGGCTACCAAGACTCCCCAATAGATGCTCTATAGCAAGAGATGAGTAAGCTAGCATTCATTGAAGAAAGGTCTACGAAATTTGGGATACCAGTACCCAACATTGGAAAGATGATGTTGTTAGACAGAATTTTGATCCTACCTTGGCAGAAGCCCTTCTGAATATGAATGGCCATTTATTCATTGGT
The DNA here is from genome assembly GCF_031755915.1 of Ziziphus jujuba. Lineage (NCBI taxonomy): Eukaryota > Viridiplantae > Streptophyta > Magnoliopsida > Rosales > Rhamnaceae > Ziziphus > Ziziphus jujuba. The sequence goes on from NC_083384.1 coordinate 27,645,190, forward strand.
TGGACAAGCTCATCTAATTAGGAAACAAGGATGGTAAATTTTCTGTCAAAAGTTGTTACGAGTTAATAGTTGGACCCCTCATGCCAATGAAGGAAATATTTTGTGGAAGAACTATTGGAGTCTCAAAATCCATGATTGACTAAAGCTCTTTCTATGGCGAGTGCTTTCCAAGGTTATCCCCACCTGTGAGGTTGTGACTAACAGAACTGGAACAGGGGACCAATTTTGTATAATGTGTGGAAACGGTCTTTCATATCTTCAAGGACTATCATTTCCTGAGAAGGCTTGCAATTGCAAGTAATGCATCAACCCGAAACTTGATATCAACCTCCATTATCTTAAAAGCAAGGAGATAACTATCTTTTTGGCCTCTCTGATGTATTTTATTTGGAAATGCAAAAATGAAATAATTTTTTTTCGGGTGCTAGTTATCCATGTGATGAGGTTGTGCGCTTCAATCGCATGGTGGAGGATTTTATGAAGGCCTCTAACTGAGTCTTAAGTTGGGATTCAAGGCTACTAATAGTTTAGCAGATTGCACAGCCAAATTAGCCTTAAGTGATGAGCTGCTTTTTGAGGTGGAGAACTTTTGTATTTACTCCCTTCCTAGGGTTATTTTTTATGTTTTCACCTTTGATTTGCTTAGTTTAGCTTTAAATTTATAATCCTCTTTTTGGAGGTGTGTTTGTGGTTCTTTTTGGAATCAATTGACTTTTATCCACACACACACACAAAAAGAAAAAAGAAAAAAAAAAAACACAAATCCTACATTGCTTCTCTATTACTAGAAAAATCTTTTAATGCTTCTCTATTTTAATATGTCTCTATAATATTGTTTTATGTGTATATTTATGTATGATCATCAGTTCAAATATGTAATATAACTTTTCTTTTAGTCAGGAAAATTTGTTTAGAACTTTTCTTGTTTGGCAATAATTAATTTGTTGAGAGCCTTATTTAAACACTTGTATAAATCCTGGACAAATATGCTTTGAATAAGAGAATTATATATATATGCTTTCTATACTGCATACTAGATATGCACTATAATGTACATATCTAATATCAAACAACAAGTTGCCTAATAAAGATGCTAAGCAATATATTGCCTAATATTAGACCACATGTTATGGTGTATATCTAGTATATACAAAAAAATTATATATATATATATACTAGGTATGGCCACGTGCGATGCACGTGGTTTGAATTAAAATTTGAATGTTTAATAGCTTTTAAGTAATATGGAAAAGTTTGAATTAAAAAGTTGTTAAATTAGTTTTTTTAATTAACATTTTTCAATTTATTTAGAAGGATTTAATCTTAAATTATTAACAAATATAAAGAAATTAATCATTTTATCCCAAGTTTTTCATAAATTTAATATCCAAATCGCATCATATAATTTTGAAGTAAGAACACTTCCAACTGATACGAACCTAGGACGACCTGCTCCTAAACCTGTATTATATTAGCCCGGATCTTAATTAAGTTCAAGTTCTAATGGAATGGACCTCAACCCCTAACCAACCTGTGGTTAGAAACCTTGGTATAATGTAGACTCCACAATAGGGGATGGAAAACCTATTGATAAGTTAAGCTAAAACAACCAATTCTCTAATGGTGTTTTAGGTGTTCTCAAAGAATAAAGAGATAATTAATCTCACAAGTATTTTCTCAATCAAATCAAAGTTAGTTCTTATTGATAACTACGCCTTTAAATAGGCTTTGAATGAAACAAAATAAACCCTAAAAACCCTAGGTAAAACCGGCCACACACATAAAGAATCCTAGTTGGCCGCAACTATACTTCTTTTCCTAATCTAAGTTTGATTAATTAATTCCTTTATATTAAATTAGGAATTAATTAATTTAAAATAAAATAAAAACCTTCCTAAAGTTATTTGTCCAGAAAATAAATAAATAAAAACCCAAAAAGAAAGAAAGTCAATCGCAAATTAGGTAACGAGTTGACTTTGACATTTAGGCGGAATTATTTCTTCAACCGAGCTAACTTATGTCTGCCTGATGTCCGAGCTAACTTATGGCCTATCCGAGCTAACTGACGTCTGTCTGAGCTAACTTGTGTTTGGCCGAGCTAACCGATGTCTGTCCGAACTAAGTTGTGTCTGGCCGAGCTAACTGATATCTGTCCGAGCTAAGTTGTGTCTGGCCGAACTAACTGATGTCTGTCCGAGCTAAGTTGTGTCTGGCCGAGCTAAGTTACATCCGATGTCCGAGGCAAGACTCGTCCGAGATCAGATGTTTGAGGCAAGGCTCTGATATTCAAAGTCTGAGATCAGATGTCCGAGACATGGGTATCCGATATAAAATATTCGAGGATAGTGTTAATGTCTGCCTGATGTCCGAGCTAACTTATGGCCTATCCGAGCTAACTGATGTCTGTCTGAGCTAACTTTTGTTTGGCCGAGCTAACTGATGTCTGTCCGAACTAAGTTGTGTCTGGCCGAGCTAACTGATGTCTGTCCGAGCTAAGTTGTATCTGACCGAACTAACTGATGTTTGTCCGAGCTAAGTTGTGTCTGGCCGAGCTAAGTTACATTCGATGTCCGAGGCAAGACTCGTCCGAGATCAGATGTCCGAGGCAAGGCTCCGATATCCGAAGTCCGAGATCAGATGTCTGAGACATGGGTGTCCGATATAAAATATTCGAGGATAGTGTTGATGTCTGCCTGATGTCCGAGCTAACTTATGGCCTATCCGAGCTAACTGATGTCTGTCTGAGCTAACTTGTGTTTGGCCGAGCTAACTGATGTCTGTCCGAACTAAGTTGTGTCTGGCCAAGCTAACTGATGTCTGTCTGAGCTAAGTTGTGTCTGGCCGAACTAACTGATGTCTGTCCGAGCTAAGTTACATCCGATGTCCGAGGCAAGACTCGTCCAAGATCAGATGTCCGAGGCAAGGCTCTGATATCCGAAGTCCGAAATCAGATGTCCGAGACATGGGTGTCCGATATAAAATATCCGAGGATAGTGTTGATGTCTGCCTGATGTCCGAGCTAACTTATGCCCTATCCGAGCTAACTGATGTCTGTCTGAGCTAACTTGTGTTTGGCCGAGTTAACTGATGTCTGTCCGAACTAAGTTGTGTCTGGCCGAGCTAACTGATGTTTATCCGAGCTAAGTTGTGTGTGGTCGAACTAACTGATGTCTGTCCGAGCTAAGTTGTGTCTGGCCGAGCTAAGTTACATCTGATGTCCGAGGCAAGACTCATCCGAGATCAGATGTCCGAGGCAAGGCTCCAATATTCGAAGTCCGAGATCAGATGTCCGAGACATGGGTGTCCGATATAAAATATTCGAGGATAGTGTTGATGTCTGCCTGATGTCCGAGCTAACTTATGGTCTATCCGAGCTAACTAATGTCTGTCTGAGCTAACTTGTGTTTGGCCGAGCTAACTGATGTCTGTCCGAACTAAGTTGTGTCTCAGCTGAGCTAACTGATGTCTGTCCAAGCTAAGTTTAACTGATGTCTGTCCGAGCTAAGTTGTGTCTGGCCGAACTAACTGATGTCTGTCTGAGCTAAGTTGTGTCTGGCCGAGCTAAGTTACATCCGATGTCCGAGGCAAGACTCGTCCGAGATCAGATGTCCGAGGCAAGGCTTCGATATCCGAAGTCCGAGATCAGATGTCCGAGACATGGATGTCCGATATAAAATATCCGATGTATGGGTATCTGATGTATCATCCTCCACCACTTGAATACTTAAAACAGATCTTTTATCTTCAGGTATGGACACGCCCTTTTGAGAATGAATTACTTTCTGGATAAAGGTAGCAAGGTTGTCCTTAAACCTTTTAGCTTGAGCCCTAGTGATCGGTCCAGTCTTCATCTGTATCGGATCAGTACCCCAGCGAGTTGTCGATGGTGCGAGCTCGGGCGGGTTTGCATCACCAACTCTTAGATGAACAGAAAATCTAGAAAAGCAGAAAATCTGAAAAAGCAAAAACCATTATTGTTTGTAATTAGATTCTAGCTTCATCCTTTCAATTTTTTTTTTTTTTATACACCAATCAATATTGAGATGTTTTAGATATTTAGTGAGAATAAATTAATTTTAAAACTAATTAAAACATAAACAATTTATTTTGATTCTAGTCCATTATCATGAAATTTAATTTATTCATGGATTTATATATTAACTAAAAGAAACACAAAAAATAAAAAATGATCATAGGAAATATAAGTACAATCATAAAAACTCATAATTACTATTTTACTTTCGTTAAAAAAAAAAGTTGTCATAAAATACTTGTGTCATAGATGAATCTATCTTAGCATCATTGCTATCTTCCTAAGATAAATTGCAAGATTTAATAGAAATGTATTAGGTTATATCTAAATCAATTTTCTATTACATCTTGCAATGTACAAAATAATAATATTAGTGTTACTATCATAGTATAGTCTAAATATGCTATAAGTTCACAAAAGACTGATAATAATCTACTTATGAACTGATAGTAATCTATCATGTCCACATTAACAAAAAGATGGTTCCCATGATAACAAATTAAGCATTGTCTTTAAGCTCGGCAAACTGCTTCCTACTCCCTTCACCAAATTCTACATGAGAACTTTCAAGATTCAACGCTATTGGATCTGCCTCACCTGCACTTTTGGAAATCATCAGCTTTAGTTTCTTTGTTGCATTGTTTCTTGCAGTAGGCTTTGAAACCAAAGCAGCTAGGACTTTATCTTCATTGCTCATTTGCTCTATCTTAGCATTGTCAACACTTCCAGATATATCTGATTTTGAAAGTTGTAATATATATGCATTAGAATTTATATTGAGTTGTTTTTTACATGGTGTTCATAAAAAGTTTTTTTATTTAGATTTTGGTTGGTTGTTGAATATGCTACATTTCATTTTGCAATTTCTAAAACAAATAATGAAATAAGGGAAGACTATAGAATGAGGAACACGGATGCTCTGGCAGTTGTTAGAGCTCTCAAAAAATGGATGTTTGAGATAATCTACGCAGACAAGCTAGTCCTTTTGTTAATATAAATACATGTTGGTTTTTCATATATCAATATGTGATATTGGGTGAAGAGCTGAAATATAAATCATATGCATGTGCACACAAAAGCAATGAAAAATGCAATGATCCATGCACAATGAAATTCATGAACTCACAAAAGAATTGAAATGCACGAGGAAATTAAGTAATAAGACAAAGGAATGGAAAAAATTAAAGTTACCAATTTTGTAGTGAATAACACAATCCTCAGGTTCTTTGTCGTCAATGATAAAGAGAGTAGCGATAGAGAAAAGTTGAAAAAAAAAATAGAAAAGAAAAAAAGCCAATGGCATTTAAATACTGAAAACCAAGGAAATAGGCTTTAAAATATTATAAATCAAAATCTTTACTTACATGGTAAGTCAAAGTCCTTTCTGAAGTACAATAATGAAGTCCAGAATTTTGTATAAAGTACACCAACTCTATCCTTACCATACTGTAAGTCATCATAACCATAATGCATGCCATACCACAACCCGTGACACCTGTATGGCAAAATAAAAAAAGAAGCATAAAATGTGGATCTCACCATTATGGCAACTGTTGAAAATCAAATATGTGATGGAACATTCAAGGATTTTAATTAACGTAATAGATAAAAGATAAAAGGCTAATGCAAAGCAATAGTTTGAGTAAGTCCAATCCATTATTTATTAACAAAAAAGTCCAGTCCATTTAACAGAAATTTATTTAATATTTAAAGTGAAAAAATTTACTACATCTCACATATGATAAAATATTCAACAAAAATATTTATTTTTTTTAATTTACTTTGAAAATCATATATATATATATATATTGTATGCACATATTTATATACACATCAAAACATAAATTATTTTTTCATTTTACATTTATTTTTTTATACATATTGGATCAAATCAGTATCATATTATATATATATATATATACATGCTGGTATATTTGATAAAATATTTAGTAAAAATATTTGATTTTTTTTAATTTATTTTAAAATTCAATTTATATGCATACACATGAAACCATAACATATTTCTTAATAGGATATTGTAAACTTGTAGCTGTTCTTACCTTTTTTTCAATAGCTCTTTACATGTTGATTTTTTTATTAGATTAATTTAATATTATATATAAATAGTATATATTATCTAATATACTATGCTTTTTTAGTCATGATATTATTTAAAATGAAAATTATTTTAATCTGTGTAAATGGTATTAACTTGTTATTTTAATTAAAAGATATATGTAGGAGAATTTTTGTTACATTTTTGTAGTGAAAAAAAAAATACATATATATATATATATAATGGACATCTAAAAACCTTATCAAGTAAAAACATCAATATAATAAATCTTTTATAAGTAATAAATTTAATATTTATATAAAAAAATATGTTGAAAAACAAAAAATGATTTGTATTGACATCTATTTATTCTAAGGTTATGTTTATTTATATATAAAAATACCATGCCATACAACATGTTACAACCTCCCGAAGAAAATTTAATTCAACCATAATTGAAAAACAAAAAATGATTTGTTTTTACTCTTTTTATTTATTTCTATTTTTTTGCATTACTAATAACACTCCTATTATATATTACTCTTTTCACCCAAACCATAAAATGGATATTTGAACCTGATTTTGTATTAATGTTGAAATAATGTCTAACTCTTATGTATGACTATTATCATATTATGTGCATATCCATTGTATGTTACCACAACTATTTGCTTTTTATCATTTTAGCACCACTATTATATTAAAATAATGATTTAAACATCTTTTGATGAATTAGGGTTTAATTGAGTGCAACTAAAAAACTTGCTAAGTTATTAAAGTTCAAATTCCTTTCCATATATCAAAAAGTGAAAATTACACACTTCCTTTTTATTTTGACAAAATTAGACAAAATTTGAAATAGACAATACTATCATCTTACTTGTAATTATGTTTAATATTGTAAATAAAATAAATGACATAGGCATTATTGACCTGAATTAAACAAATTTAATAGTAAGAGTAAACATTGAAATCAAATAGACAATACTATCATCTTACTTGTAATTATATTTAATATTATAAATAAAATAAATGACATAGGCATTATTGACCTGAATTAAACAAATTTAATAATAAGAGTAAACATTGAAATCAAGCTAAGGCCATACAAGTTTTTCCCCCCTCCAAAAAAAAAAAAAAAGTTAAACTAAAATAAATAACAATATGAGAAAAAAATAAACAGTAAAAAGGAACCAAAAACAGGTTGGCAAAACACATGGGAGAAGTGCCGTTTTGGACCAAAATGAACAGTAAAAAAGGACCAAAAACCACCTCTCTTCTCCTTTATAGTATAGACTTATAGTATAGATATATATGTAGCTTTGTCATATTTACCTAATTCAATTTTGCAATAATTTTTGGGATTTTGGAATCCAAGAGAAGACTCTAACCAGGGTATGTAGTCATTCATTTGTACACACTCCCTATATTTTTTTTTTCCTCCCTCAAAATAAGTTTCAAATGACCAAATTACATGCATTTATTTAATAATATTTAATGTTCCGGACCAAATGTTTAACGTTCCGGACCAAAATGGGTACTACATGCACAATGTAGATATGACTTACGATCAATATGCATATACATATATAGATACATATACAAACAACACATGTTTTATTTATATAAGAGAAAATATCATCAACACCTCAAAATTTTGACAAAAATACACTAAGATGTACATGTTTTCTCTTATAATTTACAACAATTTCCTCACCTTAGTAGAATCTATGATCTTTTGAATGTGAGTGTCAATAACATATTAACTAAGTCAACGTCACTTGATCTAAGATACATTTGAAAAATAAAAATGCTAAACATACCAAAATATTAGCAAATTTGTTTATCAATTAATGTGGTGAATTATGTAGAAACGTTTAATTTTTTTTAATTCAATTATCTCTTTAATGGTTCACTTATCTATATTTAATTTAATTTTTTGATAATTAGAATTACTATTCCACCTCACATATGGATGAGAGATCCAAATTTAGGTTATATTAATTAATAATTTACCAATAATATATTAGCATATGTCTTTTAATAAATGGTTTTTGATAAACAAATCGGTACCTATTTGAAAAATCGTCACTTATATATAAATATATAACCTATGGAATTATATATATTCATAGTATTCATCCATAAAGTATATGAAATCAAACAATAAATTATTAGCATTACATGTACTTTGATTGGTGACTCCCATTATAGCAAAGTTGTGTGCACATAATATATATATATATATATATAGCTTCTACGATGCAAATCGTACCTAAAGCCAACGTTTTTTTGAAAAAAACATCGGTTTTGCTATGTACGCTTTATACACATACACAGCAAAATCGATATTTTTTTTTCAAAAAGCATCGGCTTTGGATGCGGTCCACATGCGGATGATCCGCACTGTATAATTACTCTCTCTCTCTCTATATATATATATATATATATAAATAAGTCTTTAATTGTGTATTTCTTGATTTAACTAAATAATTAGGATACTTAAGTGGAAAACTTTAATCATTAAATAAAGTGATTATTAAAATTTGAATTCAAATATAAAACTTTATGAGATGTGACAACTTTTAACATTTACTATATAATCTTATTAAAATTAGAGAATCTTTAGCTAGATAATCAGAAAATCTTTAGCCAGATAATTATTATGTATTTATATACACACACACATGAATGTTAAAAAAATATTATTTATTATTATTAATGATACTCATTTATCACCATATAATTATCATTGTTGCTCTTAGTTGAAAGATGATTATATGTAAATTAATCTCCCAATGGCAAGAGATTGGTGTCCCCACCAAAAGATGGTATGTCGCCTATAATAGTAAAATTATAATTATAAATATATACTCATATCATATCATTTTTAACCCGTTGAAGACATAATTATCGTATTATATTAGAAACCTATTTAATGTGACAATGTATGTAACATCTTGATCTAAGAAAATGCTCTGAATTCGAATTTTCGACCAAGCTTGACTAAGGTGGGAGGCATTGACTAAGTGGGTTCACAGTTGACTTTTTACTGCAAGAGGAATTTTGCATTGATCAAGGTACCGTGGTGAAGTACTCGTCGATAAGAGTTTATAGGCTAGTAGTACACCAAAATCAAAGCCGAAATTTGAAAGTTATGGTCAAAACAAAGTGTAACCCGAATTGATCAGTTAGCTCGGAGTTGAACTTTTTATCTATATGGATTTTGATGTTGACTTATATAATATCAATACAAGTCTATAGACTGATGGCATGCTTAATTTGGACTTACAGTTGAAAAGTTATAGATATGTAAAGTCGTATCTATTTTTCTGGAGATTAACATTATCGGGAAGTGGAATGTTTAGAAGAGTCCCTGATGGGTGAAATGTGCCACCAATTAGTGGGTGCCACCTGTATCAATTGGTAGTGCAATATGCCACCTATCGATGTTGCCACATGTCATCACAAAATAATAATAAAAAAATATACTTTTTTTCTCTTTTTCTTTTTCCCTCTCCCCCTCTTCTTTGCTCTCTTTTTTCCCCATAGCAAACTGGCTCTCTCTTCCCTCCTATTGGTCAGCCGTTTGCCTCATTCCGACCTTCAGATAGCAACATGCACCAGCTGACATGGTGGCCCACGGTTAGGCGACTCTGGCCATCGAATTTCCGGCCGTTTGGCTGGTGGACATGTTGGGATTGATTGTCCAATGCCGATGGCCAGCATTTCCCCATTGGCTAGTTTTTCGGTGGTTTCCGGCCACGAGCTTGGTCCCTCCCTCTTGTTTTTGACCCCATGATCTTAAAAATGGCCTGGCTAGTTTTTCGGTGGTTTCCGACCATGAGCTTGGACCCTCCCTCTTGTTTTTGACCCCTTGATCTTAAAAATGGCCTCCATTTATCTAAATTTCAAATTGTTTGAGAGATACATTGAATGGAAGTTTGGTCGAAACTTTCCTACTCTTTTTGACCACTAACGGCAAGATTGGGGTATTTAAGCTAAGTATCTTTAATCCTTATCTTACAAACTTTCATTTGATATATAATTTGCTAATTATGGTTGTGTATTTAATATATCACCATTTTTGAGCTAATAAAAAAATTATTGTGCTAAATTGTAGTTAAATTTATTGTTATATTTTACTATTGAATTTATTATGCAAAATAAAGCATACTTATGTGTGAATTTCATGTGATTTAATATAATTTTCGCATAAATTAATTTTAAGGATTTAAGAAAAATAATAATTTTTAGTGTATAAAATATATTTGTGTATTTGGATATTTGTAAAATTGAAATTATTTTGGTAATAATTAATTTTATAAAATTGTTGCATTTATGTGGTTGTTTAAAAGGGAAACATGGAATTTTACGGGTTTAACAACAGCGTATCAAACCTGGTGGTATTTTGTCAAATTCTGGTATTTATGATATTGTAAATTTTTATAGTTCTTAGATGTACCATACAATACTGATGTGTGACTGTATTCATGATTAGCGTATAAGTATATATGACCATCTTGTAGGAGCTATGGATCTAAGAGTTGACAAGTATTTTGCACAGTGAACATCAACCGTCCCCTCTTGATCTCATGATTGCTAATTATTATATTATAGTTAAATGCGCATGTTATATATATGGTCATCCATTATGGGCTATGGTGAGAGAGGATAGATAAGTATTTTACAATGATAGCATCAGCTACCCTCCCTTCAGTTGAAGAACGACTTGTTTAGCGATAGTAAAAATTATTACCAATCGGCACCTCAGGATGCCAAAGTGATTAATTGCAAGTTTATCTCTTTAACCTCCCCATCAGAGTAGTGTTTGGGACATAAGTACTGTCTGACATCACTGGTATATCGTATGGTATATCAAGCGTCTTTTTCATGTATATGTATATATATTATGTTATATTCATGTGTACCATACTGTATGAGGGTAATGACCTAATTCGACTCATGAATTGGATGGCTACTAGATGCAACCACCCGGTGACATATTGGTAGGAGTGTATTTACGACAACTGATATCATGAGATCGTACACTATGCTATTTGGTATATCAAATGTATCTTCATTATGAGTGTGCGGATTATAGTATATTTCTAAATTTTAAAATTTTATTTTAATTTATTTTAACTATTTATAATTATGATTTTCTATTATTATCATTATTTGTTGTTGTAATTATTATTATTATTAATTGTTATCAGTATTATTATTATTATTATTATTATTTATCATTGTTATTGTTGTTAATTATTATTGTAGTTGTTATTGTTATTATTATTTATTATGATTATTATTATTGTTATTATTATTGTTATTTTTATTATTATTGTTACCATTGTTGTTATCATTATTCTTATTTATTATTGTTATTATTATTACTTGTGAATTTGTTATCGTTATTATTATTATCATCACTATTATTCTTAATAGTTATTACGAAGTTTAATATTATTATTTGTTACTGTTATTATTATCATCATTAATATCAATTGCATACTCATTGCATTTGTCTTAATGGCAAGTATTGTAGCATTCGGGCAAATATCGTAGTCTTCACATAAGTGTTGCAGCCCTTGAGCAATTCTTGTAGCCTTCGAACAATTATTGTAGCACTCGAGCAGATATCGAACTTTCGAATAGCGTTTGAGTAAGGTATTGTAACTTTTGAGCAGGTTATCCAAACTTTTGAGAAGTTATATCATTACTATTATTATTGTTATTATCATTATTATTATCGTTGTTTTTATTATTTTCTATTTGTATTTATGAGTTTGAAATATTCTTGATATGTTATAATAACGTATAATTGTAATAAGTGGATGGTGTAGCTTGACACAAGTTATAAAGATATTTATGTTTTATTAAATTATTTCTTATATCTATATCTTTGTACTAATGTTATTGAAGTCTTACAAATTTATGAAAATCTCTCTTAGTAAGATGGGAGGAATAAGGTGGCATGACACTAGAATGTGTTTTCTGTATAAGAAAATTTTGAGACATGTCCAACCTTTAGAGAAAATACTACCGAATTTTTTGTAGAAAGGTTTGGTAAGGTTTTCCCAGTCGAGACTTGTCTAAGATTCTGATAAGGAACCTTGGGTGGATCTTGACAATATAACAATCCCTCTTGGGCATAAAAAATTATTATTAATTTTTTTGGTCTAAAAAAATATTTTATTTAATTTTTGGTCTAATGAAAATATTTTTATTAGAGAAAAAAATTCCATTTTTATTTTTGTCTAATTTTTATTTTTATATTTGTTCTATTTTTTTAAAGCCTTGGGAGCAAAAAATTATTATGATTTTTTGGTCCAAGCAAATTATTTTTATTAGACCAAAAATTCTAATTTTATTTTTTTATTTTTTAATCTAATTTTAGATTCAAAAATATTTAATTTTTTGAAACTTTTAATTTAAATAAAATAGGGATAGATATAATTTTTCAAATAAAAAAATCATAAACATAAAACGCAAAAATGACAAATTTATTTCTTAAAAAAATATATTTTAATTTTTTTATTAGAAAAAATAAATTATGATAAAAAAATATATTTTAATTTTTTTTATTAGAAAAAATAAATTATGATATTAGCATGTTGACATCATCGAATGATAAAGTTAACATGTAAGTCAATTGGATTAATTTGTAACAAATTTAAAACTTTAAAATTCAATTTGTAAAATTTTAAATTTTATAACTCAAATTACACAATTTTAAAATTTCAAGATACCAATAAAAAATTAATTTTTTAGTTTTTATAACAAACTTTATAATATGTAACTGAATTTACATATATATATATATATATATATATATTATTTTTGACAATATCTAGATTACATTAATTTAACATTCTTTGTCACATATTATTATTGTAAGTGGGAGATAAGGGATTTTTTACTTTTGTCAATGATTTAACCTTAAATTTAAGAGATATTGGCAGCTAAGCATCCCAAATTTTATTGGGGTTGACATATTACATTCTAAACTTTTTTTCTGTCATTTTGCACCCCAAACTTTCTTTTCACTTACACTGTTGGTTCTTCTATTAAAAATGCATAACGGAATGATTAGGTGTCTCGCATATGCTGATCAAGCGAGGGTAGATCAGGTAATTTCACATATTCTTCTTCTTCTTCTTCTTCTTTTTCATCTTCATAGACACCACTAAATATGAACCCTAATCTAATACAAAAGAGATCTCATCTTTTTCTGCAATTAATCATCTTTTTTATTCCTTATTATTTTGCTTTTTACCCATGAAATCGTGACTTGAAAAAAGAATAAGAAAAAAAATAAAATAATAAGGCTCCTATTTAGATTGATAAAGCTTTTCATTTTTATTTCTTGAAAGATGTCTGAGAAAAAAAAAATTACCCTTGAAAAAAAAAAAATAGAAATACCCACCAAAGATCTAGCAACAAACAAAGTGCACACAGAGAGAAAGATGAATCGAATCTAGTGTTCTAAATTTCCTTTTTCTTTTCACTTTTTTTAAAAACAACAGATAAACAACCAAGGATTTCTTTAGATTCACAGATGCAGATAGAAGGTTGAAAAGTCCCCAATTTCTAACCCTAACATTTGCTATTCTTAATAATAATAATAATATATTTACTTTTAAATAATATAAACTGAGATCCTAATGCATAGAGCTAGAAGCAAAACCAGTTATGCCATTTACAAAGATTTGCAGAGAAATTTCTTAAATGAAATCTAATTTTTAAATCGAAAACAGTGAAACTACTGATCTATCCTTGTTCGATGAGTACGTACGAGGTACCTGATTATTTAGTTATGCATTTTTAACAAAAGAACCAACGATGCAGGCAAAAAAAAAAAATTTGGGATGTAAAATGCCAAAAAAAAAAATTTAAAATGTAATATATCAACCTCGATAAATTTTGAAATGCTTAGCTGTCAAAATTCCTAAATCTAAAAATATACTTTTAATGGTACAATTATTGGGCCAAAGCTATGAGTAGTACTGTAGTACGAGTGGTATTGTGCAAGTTAGTTGGGACATTTATTTTTATAAAATATTTCATTTAGATATTTTTAAATTTACATTAATTTTAATTTAATTTTTAAAATTATAAATAAAATTTTAATAAATGTGTAGACAAAATTATTTTAAAGAGTGTAAACGAAATAATATAAAAGAAAAATACAATTTAAAACTAAAAAAATAAATAATATTCTTAAAATTTATATGAAAGGGTATGGAGGAAGTATCCTTTATTTTTACTTCCCATCGTATTTTACCATATGCTTTCCCATGGAATATGTTTTAACTCTTAAATGTCAAACGCAATGATTACCTACTCGTGCAACACTTATGCATGCATTGTTTGTCTTTTCACGCAAAAAAAAAAAAAAAAAAAAAAAAAAAACTGACATTCTCACTTACAAAGCGTGGTTCAACATGTGGCAAGATGATTGATCAAACGGGTAATATAGATACACGTGGTGCAATGGATACCGGCAAACCATTTCAGCCGCCGCCAGCCAATGGCTTGACTAGTAGGTAGCAAACTAACAAAATTTTTATAAAAATTTAGTACGGTCTATTCGTTGTGGGTCCCACGAGTTTTATTTTATCTACTTTATTTATTTATTTATTTATTTTTTTTTGTTCTTAACAACAATTATTATCCTTTTAAAATGTTTTTAATTTCTGAGCTAATATATCCAATTTTGTTTAATAAAAAAGGTGGTCCGAATGACGAGTAGGACGGCTAGTAGAGCTAAGCTGTGAGCTGACAGCTTCAGCTTAATTTTGCTTTTGTCGAAATGTCTATTAACCTTGTATGGCCTTCAGTTTTCTTCTCTTAACTAAATATAAGGTTGATTTTTTTTTTTTTTGTTTTGCTGAGAATATAAAGTTGATTTCAAAAATTAATAATAATATATGTTCCATGAACCAAAATATATATATATATATATATAAATATATAATATTACGAATATCTTTAGTCTTTTAATTATCTTTAGTCTTTTAATGGGCATATCTAACTGCATGCAAGCAATGAAATTTAATTTATGGCTAGTTAAGATTACTATTGTTGAATATACCTATTGAAGGACTATAATGTTATACGTATGAAAAAAATAGTTGTCAAATACTAAATTAAACAAGTTGAATAAGAAATAAATGTACCTGGAATAATATTAGAATTTTGTCAAACGATATATATATATATATATGTATATATATTATATTTGCATATGTATATATATAAATGTATTCATATCATATCATAAACATGGCCATCTGTCATTATCAAAGGTGATAGTTTAGCAGGAAAAAACTCTCAGTTTTTATATTTACGGATTCAAAAATTAAATTTCAAGTCTTAATAAATTTTATTATTATTTCAGATGGTCTCATACCATAATATCGCATGATATAGAACTACAACCTGATATCTATAATACTGCCAGTTCATCTGTTTTTGATTCAGCCTAAAAAAAAAAAACAAAAATGCTGACCTGCCAAATCTCCAAATTTAACATGTTCATACCTTGCATGGGATGTCATGTCAGTCAAGAAAGATATCCCAAGCAATAGTTATATTCCAGCTACGCATAATTATTAAAAATTAATAATAATAATAATAATAATAACATTATTTTCGTTATTATTAGTATTAAAGTGTTATGATTTTGTATACATAATAATTAATTAATGTGATGGAGAAGTAATAATTTTTTATATTATGAAATAGATAAAGCAAAATTTTAAATAATATGAAAAGACAGTTACTAATTGTAAATTATCAAAACATAATTTTCAATTGATAAAGAAATTTCAATATATTAATGCATGAAAACGAGGTCTATATATGTACCGTCAATACATATGCATGGCCGTTTATAGAGTAGGTTTTGTTTTCATAAGACCATTTTACTTTATTTTATTTTATTTTTATTTTATATATACAGACCTTAGCTAGACAAACCAGTATACGACGAGTAGTACTTGGTTATAATTAGCTGGGAATTTTTGTAATCTATAGTCAGCCATATATATATATATATATATATAATACAATAACACTAATTATGGAATAAACTCTCTTTGAACTTAATTATGGAATTAATTTTATAAAAAAAAAATGGAATGAATAAACTAATTAATACGCAATTTATTTGAGAATTAAAAGACATTCATATATATATATATATATATATATGGACTTGATGGTAAAAGATTGTCAACTACACATCACTCCACTTAATAAAAAGAAAGAAATGATCAGAGAAAAAAAAAAAAAAAGAAGTAAAATAAGAGAGAAAGAATATTGATTCTAACATTAATATACGACAAGGTCATTATTATATCTTAATTATTACTTAATAATATATGCATTAATGACATACAAATTTATAAGATAACTATCAATGGTATATATGAGAGGTAATCGATGTTGATGTTAAATAATAATTATATTATTGTTGTAAACAAATTTGGTAAAACAAATACCAGATTTTGGTTTTTTATTTGTTTGTTTATTTTTTCGTCAAAAAAAAAAAATTATTAATGTGAGATGATGAAACATGTCATGGGTATCTATAATTCTGTATTCACCAAAAAATGCCATGGCTATGTATATTTTTCAGAAAACAAGTGCGTCGATAATGGTGATGATGGAGATGGGAAATCTAAAAAGCAATTGTTTCTTATCAAAAATGTTATCCTTTTTTCATCATTAATGCTATCCTCAAAAAATATTATTATCATAGGTAAAGCAAAAGAATCTTTCCAGGGTGGTAATGATGAAAACACCCAATATATTTCTATTTTTATTGTATTATTGCTAAAAAAGACACCCCAAATTTAATGATGAAAACACCCAAATATATTTCTATTTTTATTTTATTATTGCTAAACAAAGACACCCCAAATTTGTTCTTTGCCGTATTTAGTTATTATTTGTTTATTGGTAAATTGCTCTTTCTCTTACATATTTGTGGATGCTACTTTAATTTTCATGCTTTTAAACCTATATATGTTACTTTCTACTCCAACCTGACCTTTTTCTTTTGGTTGTTTTTTTTGCTGAAAACCAACCTAGACCTTCTTATATCAAAAGGAATGTGATTCCAAATTGCCCCTTATGGTATTTGTGTTGAAGTACTATATTCTGAGTTTCAAAAAAGAGGTTTGAAGTACTATATTCTGAGTTTCAGAAAAAGAGATTCATTTTCTTCTTTGAAGAAAAACTAAATAGTGTCTATATATTTGTAGAAATATGTTTTTCTAATTAAAGAAAGACCAAGTACAACAAAGTGGATTTCAAAGTTTTTTTTTTTTTTTTTTGAAAAAAAGTTTCAATGTTGCAAGCTGTGATCCAGAATATATATATATATATATAAATTCACTGTTCTACTCTCACAAAATTTAAAATAAAAAAAGCAATAAAGGGCAGAATTGTCAATTTATGACTTTATAATATTGTGCTACTAAATTTATGAAACTTGAGAAAGAAATGCTCTCAAAGGCACATATTACTATATTGAGCAGGTAAGTATGAAAAATAATAATAATTAAATTGCGCAGATTCTTACTGAAAATTGCTAATATTGATTTTATGCAAATATATATATATATATATATATAAATTTTTCTAAAATACATTATTTAACTATCATTATTATTATGAGAATATAGATAGAACTAAAAGCCAATGAAAAGAAGGGAGGTTTTTTTAATTTTTTTGGGCAAATAATAAAAAGAAGGGAAATTGAATGGGACGATCTTATAGCTTTTAATTTTTAATTAAAGGACTGTCATCATTTATGTCAAGTTCTCAGAGGCATTTAAATGGTGGCAGTGTATCAGTTAATGCGCCATGGCAGCCTGCCAATTTTTTTATTATTTTTATAACTTATTTAGAAGATTTATTAATTATTGGTCATTAATTTTCATATTAATGTTACTTCCTTATTTAGGTATGTTCTATAATATTTATAAAGTATTCTTTCTTATTAAAGGCTGGTCCTGGATTTTATCCAAACAAAAAAAAGAAAAGAAAAAGAAAAAAAAAAAAAAGGCTGGTCTTGTAGATTTGTTATTATTCTTAAACATTAGATTATTTAACTTTTAAAAAAATATATATATATATATATCTACAGGCGTAATGATTTGCTCCTTTTTTTCAAAATGGGGGTTGAAAATTTTAGAAACTTAGCTCCTAAAATGTTTTAAATGGGGAAAAAATGAAATTCAACTTTGATTAACCAACATATAAGACTATCCAGTGAACAAATTAGACTATGCCTCTTCTTCCATAAAATCCACATTTGACAATTTCATTATATTTTGACCAATTTTGATCTGCAGAAAATGATGTGATACATGCGTATTTTATGAAATTATTTGAATTGAATTTAGTGATTCATAGAAATAAGATAATATATGAAGAAAGGAAAAAAAAATTAAATAATTTTAAGTATGTATTAAATAAGACTTTTTAGTTTTTTTTTTTTTTTAAAAAGAATAATTGTACATAAGGGCAGGAACATCATTTTACAGTAGGGACATAAACCATAGAGAAAGAGAACTACGAGTGACGCTATGCTTGGCTCATTCTCTACCTGATAGTACACCGTCTAGCAAGAAAATAAAATATGGATGATGGTATTTCAATTTGGTATAAAGTCAGATATGAGAAATCAAAATTTCTTCTAAAATATAAAAAAATAAAAAATAAAAATAAATTTTTATTGATTTCAAAAATATTTTAAATTATCATTGATTTTAAAAATTTAAACGGATAAAAATTAAAATTTTATTTTATTTATACATTTTTTTAACAGATAAATACTTATATACAAAGCAAATTAGCCTCGTAATTAAAATTATAATTTTATCTCTCAGAATTTTTATTTTTCTTTGTTTAGTGAAATTCCCACAACATCCATTCGAGATTATGTACTTTTTTTGTTTTTGGTTATTTAGATTTACACCCTTTAAATTCTGTATCAATTTGCATATGTCACTGCAAATTAAACTTTGCAGAAATTTGCAAATGTACCCTTTAATCTTTGTAGAACATAGGACTGTAATTGCAAAGTTTTTAATAATTTAAGTGACATAAATGACAATCTAAAAATTTAAGTAGCAAATTGTAAATCGCGCAAATTTCAAGAATATAAACACAAAAAAAAAAAAAAAAAAAGCCCCTGATTATTATTATTATTTTAAAACAAAGAGAGCAATCGGCTTTTATCTTAGCCGAGTCAACATTTTACTTTCAGCGTTTTCGAAGCCATCGGTGCCGACACAAATACCGATTCCATCACGTGCTTAAAATTAAAAAAAAAAAAATTTGAAATTCAGGGGCAAATTCGGAAATTAAAAACTTTTAGCCTCGTCCCTGGCATTTGAGTGTTTTATAGCTTGCGGCAACATTTTGCTTCTGGCAATGTCGTTTTAGTAATTTTAAAGAGCACTGGATGTAGCAAAAATGATATTGAAAGAAACTGAAAATAAAAAAAACATAAAAATAAAAAAATAAAAAAATGCAAACAATAATAAAATAAAATAATAATGGTAAATACATGATTAACAATAATAATTATTATTTTTGTTTTGTTGTTGATTAATTACTACCAAATCCCACCATTAAAGTACATACGACCGATTGTGCAGCCACTTTGAATTTGTGTTGTCATGTGACCCCTACTCCTTCCTGCTCTACTCTCTACCATCTCTCTCTTGATTTTGGTATTTTAAAAAAAAAAAAAAAAAAATCCAATGATAGAATTTTTTTTCTTCTGGAAATCTTCTCATTTGGATATGTACCTTATGTAATATTCTTTTTTACATGTATGAATTAATTATATTTATATGGGGTCTTGGTTTGTTTTGCCAACGCCATGGAAATTATTACAGTAAACAATTTTCAGAGATTATCAAAAACCAAGTGAAATATATATATATATATATATTCACTTTTTATTTACAAAGAAATGAATATGTTTTCCAGTTTTAAAAGCAACTTTACCGTTATTCATTGGTTATTTTTGGCTAGATGTTAATTTGAGCTGGGTTTTGTGGATAAATAGTGTATACCTATTTCGCAGAAAAATAAATTTTTTGAGGTCTCCCAGTAGGTCCCCAAGTGTTTAATTTTTCAGGGTCAGAAGGAACATTTTTTTTTTTTTTTTTGGTTGTGTGTTTGATTAAGATATTGGTTCTTTTTAACTTGGATTTTGTGTGTTTAAGAGCTCCAAACAAAGATAAAACGCATTGAGTGCTATTGATCCCACCATTGATGGACTTGGTCTTTTTTTCCTGAGATGAAATTTTAGCTACCGAGATTGAGAATAAGATAAAATTTTATTTTATCTTATTTTTATATATATATTTTTTTCCCTTCCCTTTTGTATTTTCATTTTCATTTCTGCTTTCATGAAAGTGAGTGTACAGATTCTGTACCCTTTTGTGGCCCTTTCCCTTCTACACCAGGTTTTGTACTTTCGAAAGTGATGAACATTAGCTGCTTCTCTTTTCTGTCTATACCACTTTTATTAGCTCCAAATTACTATTAAGTTTCTCTTTCAGCTGCAAGACCATGTTGGTTTTGGGTTATGTTATTTTGCTGGTTAGGGAACCAGAAGCTGTTTTGAGTCGAGCCCATCTGGGTTGTTGTTATTAAGAGTCAAGATTTTGAGCTAAAAAAGATAACTTTTTTTTTTTTTTTGGCTAGAAGTTGGATTTGGGTGTTGGAAAAATGAAGAGTCAGGATTTGAAAGCAAAACTTTTTATGCATCTGATCTGAGTTATTGGTGGGGGTGATTTTTATTTACTTTCTCAACTTTGAAGTTGTATGCTATGAATATGGCTACTGGGCTCGAAAACCAGGATGGGCAGCCAGAGAACCTGAAGAAACAGCTTGCTCTTGCTGTGAGAAGAATACAGTGGAGCTACTCTATCTTTTGGTCCATTTCAGCTAGTCAACCAGGGTAATGGCGGTCCCCTAATCTCTGCTTGCTCTAGTTAAGCTATGGTTTTTGGGAGAGCCTTTGAAGAAGGAGGACAGTTAAAAAAAATTTCTTCAGGATTTAATACGCAATCTTTAATTAGTTATGGTTTTCCATTTTTTATTTTCTCTGTCTTTCTCTTACTGAATTTCTGAACTTGGTTGTCTGTACATGTTTGATTGAAAGCAGAAGGTTTTCTCCCAGAATGGTAGTTTTTACTTTAAATCGACTTATACCACTTTTTTCAATGCATTTTCCTTTACAAAAAAAAAGAGACTGATATTTATGATAATTGTTTGCCTATTTTTATATCTTAATGTTTTCCGGCATTGTGCTTATTCGATCCAGAGACATATTTTATTTATTTATTTTTTTTGGTAGAAGAAATGTATAGCTACAACATTAAAAGATATTCTGCAGCTTACATCTTTATTACTCATGGTTGGATATCTACTTCTTTCAATAGCATTTTTTTTATTTTTTGTTTTCGTTCTTATTTTGTAGGGTCTTGGAGTGGAGTGATGGTTACTATAATGGAGATATTAAAACAAGGAAAACAGTACAAGCTGTAGAGCTTAATGCTGATCAAATGGGTTTGCAGAGAAGTGAGCAATTGAGGGAACTTTATGAGTCTCTCTCAGCTGGAGAAGCTAGCCCTCAATCTAGAAGGCCTTCAGCAGCATTATCCCCAGAAGATCTTTCTGATGCAGAGTGGTATTACCTGGTTTGCATGTCATTTGTCTTCAACATTGGTCAAGGGTATTCTTCTTTCTTTTATTCTGAAATCATCCAGTCAACTTATAATTGGGAAGTTCCAATTTGTAGCTTAGGCCTTTTCACATTTAAGTATAATAGAGCAATGCTTCGTCTTTCCTTTACCATTGAAGTTGTGAAGGAAAATAAGGGAGTATTCTCTCTACCCCAAGTAGCATACTCTATTCATATGTTCGTGTATATATATATATATATATATATATATTTCTTCCCAGTTTTATTCTGCTCCTATATTTCTTCAGATTGCCAGGGAGAACATTGGCAAATGATAAACCCATCTGGCTATGCAATGCTCATTTTGCGGACAGCAAAGTATTTAGTCGATCTCTGCTGGCGAAGGTAGCTTTCTCAACATTGGATGATATCTCATTTACCATTAACTAAATTCTCGTCGCTGCTCAAAATTACCGAAGCAACTAACCATGTTTATTCTGTTTGGATTTCTTCCCTTGTCCGGACTTGTTACAATTGTCATCCTCAGAGTGCATCAATTCAGGTACTATTACTAATTCAGCCACACCCAACCACTACAAGTGTTTTGTGTAGTAACAAATTAGTAACTTTTCCCTGGCATTATAATTCTATTCTGACTGTCTATAACCATTATGCTCAGAATCCTAAATATTTTTACAATTAAAATTTCATTGTCATTGTCATTCTACAAATGAAATGGAAGTAAAATTCATGTGAGTACTGGGCATGAACCTATTGAAGTTTCTTAACTAAGCATGTTATCCTCTGTTTTGTTTTCCAGACTGTGGTATGCTTTCCCTTTCTGGGAGGTGTGGTGGAGCTGGGCGTTACTGAGCTGGTACTTCTTGTGACTGCTTCCTGCATTGCATACCGAGAAGTTAATCATGCTTAAAATTCAGATTGAATGTAAATCATTTTGTTCCTTTTTCTTTCTTGAAGGTTATGGAGGATCCCGATATCATCCAGCAGATTAAGACATCAATTTTGGAGATTCCATATCCAATAGTTTCCAGAAACGCAAACCTTTGTGCTGCAAATGCACGGAATGATCTTGATCATGATCCTGTTGAAACTAAATCAGTTCCAGTTTTAGGTAGTGATGAATTAGATATGGCTTCTCCCAATGATAATTCAGATGGGTTTGAACCGATTCAACTAGCTGATGATTCATTAATAATAGAAGGAATAAACGGGGGAGCTTCTCAAGTGCAAAGCTGGCAGTTTATGGATGATGATGAGTTTAGCAATTGTATCCCTCATTCCATGGACTCTAGTGACTGTATATCTCAAACCTTGTTGAATCCGGAAAAACCTGCCTCTGGTCCTAAGAGTGAAATGGTAGGTGACCATCAATTGCAAGACCTTCAAGACTGTAATCACACAAGACTGAGTGCATTGGATCTACATAGCAATGACGTACACTATCAGGGTGTTCTTTCAGCCCTTTTAAAGAGTTCACACCAGTTACTTTTAGGTCCACTCTTTCAGAATTCCCATCAGGAATCCAGCTTCATCAGCTGGAAGAAAGGAGGATTTGTGAAGTGTCCGAAACCAAGAGGTGAAATTTCACAAAATTTAGTTAAAAAGGTTTTATTTGAAGTTCCTCGCATGCATGCTGCTTGCAGGCTTGAGTCTCCTGAAGATAATGGCAATAGAGATGGAGTTTGGAGACCGGAGGCTGATGAAATCGGTATGAACCATGCATTATCTGAGAGGAGGCGAAGAGAAAAGCTAAACAAGAGATTTTCTATTCTCAAATCTCTGGTGCCATCTATTAGCAAGGTAGGTGAAAACTCTTCCCTGGTATTTGTTTACAGAACCTTTAAAAATATATAGTAACATGCTGTCTCATTTTGTTTTTTTTTTTGTTTGTTTTGTGCAGGATGACAAAATTTCTATACTTGATGATGCAATAGAGTATTTGAAAGTGCTCGAGAGAAAAGTTGAAGAGTTGGAATATTTCAGGGAGTCAACTGAGATAGAACCGAAAACGAAGAGACAACCCCAAGATACCACGGAAAGAACATCCGATAACTATGGAAACAACAAAACTAGCAGTGGGAAGAAGCCATTGATAAACAAGAGGAAGGCTTCTGACATTGATGAATCAGAACAAGGGATCAATTATGGTGTACAAGAGGATGGTTTGGCAGATAATGTAACAGTCAGTATGAAGAATAATAGTGTTACAATTGAGATTATGTGTTCTTGGAGGGAGGGAGTGTTACTAGAAATCATGGATGCCTTGAGCAATCTCCATTTAGATTCTCACTCAGTTCAATCATCCATCATAGACGGGATTCTTTCCCTGACAATTAAATCCAAGGTATGAATTTAAGAGTTAAGGCTGTTCACATTTTATTCAAACCATTTCTAAGTGTAAAGCATTGGTTCTTTAGTGCCTATAGATATTACACTAACCATGCATTTTTATGCCTAATTTGCAGTTCAAGGGTTCAACACTTGCATCGGCAAGGAAAATCAAGCAAGCACTTCAGAGATTTGTTGGGAGCTGTTGAAAGCCTATTTTCTCACTGATACCAAGAACATTGTTTGATTTTTAAGAATCCGCCGCTTTAGTCGTTGTACAATTTGTATATCGCGGATTGTTGCTGTAAGAAACACAGTTTCTTGAGGATTTTAACTGCAGGTAGTGTATAATAAAAAAGGAATAAACTTGCTTTAAATAGTGTAATCTTAACCCTGACCTATATTGATTTGTTCTTAGAATTATCAAAGAGATGTAATCTGAAAACCTTCAAGATTTTCTGATATCTTTTAACCGAAGAAAAAATCAAATGGATCATAGAGCCACTAATTTTGAACAGAAGTAGTGTGATTGAAAGTCTATGTAGTGCTTGTTCATGCTAGTGCTGCTTTAATATCAGCACTCCGCAAGTTGTATGTTATGATATAGAACTTTTTCTCATAAAGCAGGGAATGTAATTGAAAATTGCTTGAAATCCAAAACATTAAAATGAGTGTTGTAAAAAAGTTGGACAAGAGAATGAAAAAGCAATAAAGAAAAGGCACTTCCTAATAATTTATAGAGAGAAAATAAAAAGAAATGTGTTCTGCAAAGATGTATTAGAAGCTCAAACTATATCATGATTCATGAATCGATTTGCATTGTTAAAAAAGTGCTGCCAAAAAGTCCATTAAAGAATAACAAAAAATTAGATTATGCATGGAATTGTAATTGAAGATGATGTTAGTTTTAGAAGGTACATTATTATTATTAGTGCATTTTGGTCCTAATCACCCAATAAGACAGAATGCATGTAATCGAAAACAATTAAACAACTTTGGTTTCTCTTTCATATATATATATTTAAAAAAAAAAAAAAAAGGGTAGAGGGGTCTGTCTTTTTGCATGGGGACTGGTTTTGGATAGTCAAAAAGCAACAGAGTTACAGAAACAGAATCTATTATCAAAATTTTAGAAGGCAGATTTGTAATGAAGACAATTTTTTTTTTCCTTTTTTCCCGGAGGTAGGCAATTATATTTATATATGTGTCTTCTGTTATCTTTTGCTTTTGTTTTCAATTTATAATTTTTGATTCCAAAGATCAGTTGCTTGAGAGAGGGACAATATGATCTTTGAGCCACTAAAAGTTGACAATGTTTACACACTACTTTAATCAAAGAAAAGAAAAGCCATTCCATATTTGCTGCTCCTTTTTCCTTTTTTCCACTATGACTGGGAGGATAAAGTAAATTTAAACCCAAAAATGAAAAAAAAAAAAACTGTAACAAGCTTAGACTTACATATATGATTTTGATATATAAAAAAGTCAAAACCAAATAAATTATAAAAATACAAAAATCAAATAAACATTGATGATGATAATGTTCTCTTTCTTGTCCAGTAGCCCATTATTTTTCTGCAGCAAGCTGCATCATAGCCAAAGTTATTCCTAGGTATCCCATATCTCTTTCTGAGACAGAAGGGAACTATCAGATTTACATCGACCTCCATGTCTGGGGACTGTCTATTATTTATGGCAATATTTTAGGGTTTTCGGTTTTGTTTTTAGTTTTATTTTATTTTTTATTTTTTGTCATGAATTGAAAAATGAGGATGTTCCTTAATTTATATATATATATATATATATACACCGAGGTAGGTGAAGAAATTTAGAGACTTAAAGAAATTGTCAAATAAAGACCAACGGTGGCAAAGAAATTCAGATCAAATATGGTTCAGATACGTGTTGGGTAGGATATCCATTCTTATTGGTTACAAAAAGCAGAAAATAAAAAAAATAAAAAAAAAATAAAAAAATAAAAAAATTGTATCCTCTCTTTCTTTCTTCCATATCTTCAAAGTAGGGTAGGTTTTTTGTATTTTTGCCAGTGTGTTGTTGCCCAGGGGTCCTGACAAAATTATGTCATTAATTTGTTGTCTTGTTGATCATCAAAGTTGTCTTCATTTTTTTCTTTCTGAAAATATCAGAATCCACTAATATTCTTCCTTGACGAATCATTGAGTTGAATCTGAAGTTTGCCAAATTTTCTTATCTTCAAAAGAAAATTAATTTTCAATCAGATTTCTCCTTTAGATTGGAATAGACATTAAAAAATTTGTTCACATTTTAAATGTCCATTTATTTTTAATGGTTTCTGAAGTATGAAGCAGCCTGTAAATTAATAGTTAGGTGGGGAATAAATTTGATCTCCAATTACCCATTGTCAAAGTAATGAAGTAGAGACAAGAAATGAAGATAAAAACAATAAATTATTTTCAAATTTCCAGTTATCTATAAACAACTGAGACTCCCAGAAATAATATATATATATTTACTCCACAGGTTTGCAAAACTTCTTACTATAAGAAACTTCTGGTAGTCTCTTTCTCTTTGTCTCTTCTTAACCTAACTCGTATCATATTTGTTTTTGGCTTCAAAGCTAAGCAACCATTAAAGTCAATAGTACACTAGAAAATAAAGCAATCACTAATTCAACAAGGAAAAAACCAATTAAACCATAAACAATGTAGGAGAGAGTGAACCATATTGAACCCAAAACACATATTTTAGCCGCCCTAGTTATTAATTCCAATTTCTAGGTTACTTTCTTAAACGCTACACTACTAAAGATTATTGTTTAGATTAACTTATATAATTTTTTTTTTCCTTATAATTTTTGCTTTTCTAGAAGAGTAAGCTTATACCCCTTAACTGTGCTAACACTCTTAAGAAAACATTTCAGAAGTCATGTCTTTAACTCTCATAAACCATGGGATGTGACCTTACCTTATTGAGACTGAGAATGTCAAAACCCAAAAGTTGTCCAAAGATTTTCTTATCGTGTTTGATTTATTTTATTGGAAAATTTCACTCATTCATTGACCATATTACAAAGAGCAAAATTTGAACCTAAATTAGAACCTAACCCCGCCCTTTTTTTTTTTTGAAAGTCATAGGGCCTGGCCCAAAAATATCCAAAGCCTAAAGTTTAGGGTTTGGTCTGAGCAATAAATCAAAAGTACGGTTCGTTGGTTTAGAATCCCCTTTTTATGTTCAGAACGTGGAATTCACATAAATTAAGAAAGAAACTGAATTAAATTTTCGCATGAGTTTTTGAAAAGATTTGAACTTTTATCGTCTACATGTTTTCTCCCCAATTTCTATGTCTACAGTATATAAATAAGAAAAAAAAGATCTTCATTTTACTTATTAAAGTCCAAAAAAACACCAAACATGACCATAGAGTAAGTATATTGTCATCTAAACCTAAAATGAAGATAGCCGCTGTCTTCTATCAAGGCTTCAGATAAAACTTTTGCTAAAGAAAATTGTTTCGAAGTACAAATAAATTGTTCTTTGGCTAAGAATATAATTTAGCATGTAACTGCAAAATGTTGAAGAAACAAAAGTACTTATTAGTACTAATAAAATCATCACCTCTTGAATTGAGTAAAATAAATAATACTGAAAACAAAATAAAAAGTCTTTTTCTTTGTATTCTCCATTGAAAAATCATATTATCTGGCATGAAGTAAATCTGGCTTCTATAAGAGTATTGCCAAGCATCTAACATTTCACAATGTGAGGCCTTAAAAGATTTCCAAATGTTGCCGATCTTGCAGGATTTGATACAAAAAGGTAAATAAAAAATGATTTATAACTTTGGCTCATATACAATCATAACCTTACTCAGTTCCTACATTAAGCCATAAGCATACCCTGATTGGTATTATTCCCATTCAATTGTTGATGGAGGCTTTGATGTAATGTCTTGAACCACTCTGTTAACACCTCGAACACTGTTGCAAATCTTTCGTGCCACATCATCAAGGAACTTGTGCTCAAAATAGTACCTGCAATTCAAAATCCCGAATGGTAAACTCATAAGTAAAAATACCTCCTCATGTGCAAGTACTCCAAGCAAAAGAGACGACATTGTCAACGATGAGAAATATACAGAGGTCAAAATATTGAAGTAGATAATTGAAACCTAACTTAGATTCCTCCTGTAATCATGATGAACCAAGGGCACTAATATTGGTTACTGTCTAAAGGAAACTACAGAAATATTTCAAACACAAAAAGGCTTCATGCATCCGAAACAAATGAAAAACACGTTAGAAAAGTCCAATTGCCTGGAATGAAGGAAGACAAACAATGCATATGAAATGATATGTGAAGATGGGAACTTGGAACGAAAAAACTTCGTATTAATAGTATCATGCAAGTGACACGTACTGAAGGCTTACCAGTCTGCGGTCATTCCATCTTGACTAGTAACAGCTCTAAGAGCAACAACATGAGAATGTGTTCTCTGGTCACCTTGAACTCCAACTGATCTTACAGGCAAAAACACTGCAAATGCCTGCCAGATTATATCATAAAGCCCAGCATCCTTAATTGACTGAATGAAAATCTCATCAACCTGAAAAAGAAAATGACAAGTTACAGAAGAAAAGCTAAACTGATTGTGGTTAGCGGTTTTCATTCCATGAGCAATCAGAATATACCTCCCGGAGGATATCCAAGGCATTCTCTTGAGTTACATCACCCAAGACTCGAACTGCAAGTCCAGGCCCAGGAAATGGATGACGCTTTAAAAATGCCTCAGGAACATTTAAGATCCTCCCTAGTTGGCGAACCTTTATCATGAAAAGTGACCAAAATAATATCAATGCTACAAAGAGAAAAATAATATGTCCAGAAGTAGAAAAACAGTAGGAAGCATGAATCCAAAACCTCATCCTTAAAGAGAAGCTTAAGTGGTTCAATGAGCTTCAATTTCATGTCCTTGGGAAGCCCTCCAACATTATGATGGCTCTTGATTGTGTGGGAATGAGTTCTTCCAGAACCAGGTGGCGGGCAAGATTCAATAACATCAGGATACAAGGTTCCTTGGACCAGGTAAACAGGTTTTCTTCCTAACTTTTGCTCCAAATCATGGGCAAAAGCATCAAAAATACTAATGAACTCTTTTCCAATTATTTTCCTTTTCACCTCTGGATCTACCACACCTTTCAGCTTATTAAGAAATTGTTCTGTTGCATCCACACAAGTAACGGGCAAATGAAGATCCCTTTGGAAGGTTTCCATCACACGTTCTCTCTCCTTATACCTACAGGGAAGCAATAATCAATCGCAGAAACAGAGAGCTATAATATGGAATTTTGTAACACACAGAAAGTTCATGTCCCTTTAATGATCTTCCAAAAAATATGGAATTATCTTACATCTTGGCCTTTCAAGAAGAAACAGATCGTTCTCTCACCTCAATAAACCGTTGTCAACAAAAACACAATGAAGTCTATCCCCAATCGCCTTGTGAACAAGTGTAGCAGCAACCGTGGAATCCACACCCCCTGATAATGCACATATAACATGTTCATCGGGCTCCACGGTGTCATTAATAACTTTTATCTCTTCATCCAATACATCTTCCATCTTCCAGCCAGCATTGACTCTACAGACATCAAATAGAAAAGAACGAAGTGTTTCCATCCCTTCTGGTGAATGTGTAACCTGCACAAGATTTCACAGTTTCACTCTATGACACAAATGTGACTGAGAAGTTGATTTTTGCAAGTTTCCAGGATAACACCCCCACGTTACATTTGTTATTCAATCATGAGCAATTAGTATGGATGAGACAGAAAAGAAACACTCAATATATATACAACAAATTTCCTATCTTGATAACAGAAACCATTTGAGTATTTTTTTTAAATAATAAATAACCACATTGATTTACTCATTTCAACTCGTCAAAATGAGAATTGGACGGAAAATGTTGTTACATTGATCTCATGTTTACATTAATCTCATGTTTCAAACATTTTCCTCCCATATCACTAAGCAGCCAAATTGTAGACTTTCTTACCTAAACAAGAAAAAAGAAATAGAAAAAAAGCATATTTTCTTAAGCAATTCCATTCAAGTAAAAAATTATGTTCCACCACGTTAAAATCTTTTAAATTTTTTTTAAAAAAATAAAAATTCACAACCTTACCGATTTGGCCAAAAGATTTGTCACAGAAGGAGGGAAAAAAAAAAAAAAAAACAAAAAATTCCCATAATTTGAAAACTATTTCAAAACTATAGCAAAACCCAAAACCAAAGCAAACCCAATATATTACACCTCCGGATGATACTGGAGTCCATAGAACCTCCTCAGCGAATTCTCGATGGCAGCCACCGAACCCTGCTGGCTTCTAGCCACCACCTCGAACCCGTCAGGCAACTTAGCGACCTCATCACCGTGGCTCATCCAAACGACCTGTTTATGACCAACACTCTTCGACCCAAAAAGCCCACAACTTTTCTCTACCTCGATATCCATTCTTCCATACTCCTGCTTCTCCCCAACCCTCACTTCCCCACCGAGCCTCTGCACGATAAGCTGGAGGCCATAGCAGATGCCCAAGACGAAGACGCCGTTGGAGCTGGCCCACTCGACGAAGCCGTCGGGGAAGGTTGGGGAGTCCGGGGTGTGGACGGAGTGGGGCCCACCGGAGAGGATGACGACGCGGGGGTTGAGGTCGGTGATGGATTTGAGCGGGCTGGTGCCGGAGATGCAGAGGGAGAAGACGGAAAGAGCTCGGATTCGGCGGGTGATGAGGTGGGTGTATTGGGAACCATAGTCCAGGATCAGAACCAGGTCCGATTTCACTTCTTTCGGGTCCATTTTTCTTGGGGTGTTCTGAGGTGGTGGTGGCTAGGGTTTATGGTTTTGTTTTAATTTTTTTGTGTTCAAATTATGGTTATTAGGGTTTTTGACGAAGTTGGAGAAAAATGTTTGAAAATTTTATATAATTAGCGTTTTGGGAATGGGTTTGGCGGGAATCGAACCGAATTTTTTTTATTTATTTTTACTTTCATTTTTTATTTCATTTCATTTTCCAATTTGTTTTTATTTCTTATTTCATATAATATATAGGAAAAATTCCATTTCGACCCTTTTACGTTTAGCATAATTAAAAATTATACATGCAATTTTAGTTCCTTATCATTATCATTTTCCGTTAGATTTATCAAGAAAAAAATTAATATTGTAATTTGATTTTTAAAAATTAATTGCACGACATTTTTAAAAATTAATGTATAGAGAAATGTGTAAATTTTTATTTTTTATCCTAAAAAATATGAGCCCCTCATCTCTTTCTCGCTCTCACTTTCACATCCTCTCA
Source organism: Ziziphus jujuba (assembly GCF_031755915.1). Lineage (NCBI taxonomy): Eukaryota > Viridiplantae > Streptophyta > Magnoliopsida > Rosales > Rhamnaceae > Ziziphus > Ziziphus jujuba. Next base: position 27,676,692 of record NC_083384.1, read on the forward strand.
CACACATTTATACTTTTAATTCATTTTACATTTAATATATATATATATATATATATAAATTTCTCTTTTTCATTTAAATTCATTTTACTTTTAATTAATTTTTATCCATTATTTATACATATCTGGTGATGAAATTGTAGATAACCATCAAGAGAGAAATTGATAAGAATGTGATGAAAATGTGTTTGAAGACTTTGGGAATGGTCGGAGAAAATGGATGAGAAGGAAATAGGCTTGGAGGTGTAGACGGAGGCCACAGTAAAGACGACACACAACAGTGGAAAGGAGAGAGAGAGAGAGAGAGAAGAGGAAGATGAGGTAGCAGAACTGAAAGATGAGTAGAATGGTCCATCTATGGTGGATTTGGATTGGGTCAGCAGATGAGTTGTCCAGTTGAGCGAGAAGTGGGTGCGTGAAGAATGAGTGAGCTAAGATTACAAATGAAAGGAGGAAAATTATGGTTAGGGTGATAAGGGGGATTGAGATTGATTCCCTTACAATAGCTGGGATGCTCAAGAATTGAAACTTTTCAAGGAATAGATCCATTAGAGATCTGATTAGTAAAAGAGAAAGTTAAAAAAAAAAAAAAAAAAATGAAAATGAGAGAAAATAATAGAAAAAAGAAGAATTGAGAAAGAGAAAAATTTTAATTTTATATTGGTTATTATAATTTTTAAATTTCTAATATAATAATAGCTTATTTTGTTTAAAATTGATTTTACGATAGAGATGTGAATGATATTTATTTATGTTTAAAAGTTAAAGATGCCATATAGGAGAGAAAAAATGGTTTGATGGATGAATTTCATATGTAAGAGGCTGAATATAATATTCAAAATCTGAGGAATTAGATCTAATTATGGTAAACCACAAAGAAGGTATATGGTTTTCTCTTATATATATATATATATATATATACATATTCTTTTTTTCTTTCCTCAAATAAATTTGTTACAGTTCATATGTGAGATACAAAATAAATATGATAACAGAAAATTAAGTAGTTAATTTTTTTTATCATTAAAAAAAATTGTTAAAGATTAATTTAATATATATTTATATAGTAATTGAAATGAAGATTTTACAGCTGAATACTCCTTGGTTTAATATGTAAAATTTTTAGCTTTTAGCTTTTAGATAAAGCAAATCAAAAATTCAATATTTGCACTTATCATGTTTTTGATCATTTACAAGCTGACAGTTACATAATTCCCTGTTTTTTTTGAGAGTGTTGAATCCACAAATTTTTAAACATAGGTATAGGTGCGCTTGTGTTTGTCTTCATCAATTGTTTTTTCCTTTTATCTTTATTTTAATCTTGATCACGTGCTGCACAGAATCCAATGCTGAAGCATTTTTTTATTTTCTTTTGGTCTATTAGGCCCTCTCTGGTCCAACTGAATCTATAAAAGCTCCTTTTTTTTTTTTTTTTGTGTGGATGATAAGGAATTAGATTCATTTTTTGATGAAATATAAGGAACTAGATTCATTGTAAAAGAGAGAGCTACTAGATTCATTTAAAAACAGCAGCAAGGAACTTTTGACGTTGAGAAGGGATATTTAAACCCCAATACAAAGGAAGACATCTGTTAAAGTACATGTTTTGGCTATCCAATTAAAAACTTTATTAACCCCACAATAAATAGTATTAAAATTGCAATAAAGACTTGAGAATATCAGCAATATCAGCACTAGATTCCCAACGACACTTAAGAGGAGCCAAGTACCAAATCATTAGTCGCATCAGCATTTCCAACTCCACTTCTTATTCTATAAGTGAGAATATGTATGTTTCTGAAGCAAGTTTGTGTTTCATATATATGTCTCATTTTATGTATCCAATTTAAAAGAATTTATTGTTTGTACTAATAATACATTTTTAATTCTTGGTTTAAAATTTACCCTAGCTAAAATTTTATTTTATTTTTTTTTTTAATTGGATCAACTATAAAAAGTTTAAAATTAAATGGTTGTATTTACAACTTTAAACGTGTTGATTTGGTCGTATGACATTTAAAATTTTCCATATAGCTAAACAGTTTTTTTCCTTACAAGTTTTAAAGTAAACTTTTTTAAGAGAGATAACAAAAATCATAGGCAAAACCATTGAGTTTATTCTCATAATAAATGGTGCAAAAGAAACCCTATATTATGCCATTTGAAAAGGCAAATTTTTCAGGACCTCCAAAGAAAATATAATAGCTCAGCTGTCACATATTTCATAGCATTGTGACAATAAAGTACATCCACATACAACTTAAGGTGATAAGGTAATGGACCTCTATATTCTGAGTTATATTCTGGGGGTTCATAGGGAATAACTTGAATCTGATTCACATATGCTGCTTTCCCATAACCTTCTTGTGGGAAATGACCACTGCCCATTTGAGGGCTCAACTCGTTATATAGCTGTAAACCTTACCGTAGAGAAAGTGTTCGGGTTTAGGGTTTAGGATTTAGGAAAGCATTGTTAAAAAAAAAGAAAACAAAATGGAGATTATTTACCTGATATATACTGATTGCCATTTCATATTTACTGCCGTTGTAAGCAGAAACTAGGTCAAAAGGGAGGCCACAGATTAGTTTAGAGCTAATTTGTACAAATCCAGGACAGAGAGAGTATTGAAGCAGGGAATTATCTGCCTGCAGGGATTTTTTTTTTTCTTTTTTTCCCCCCACAAAACCATATAACGAATTAATTTCAAGAATGTTACAAAGCATATCTTAGTAAAGAAAATACAAACATGTGAGAGAGTCTTGTGGCACAAGAAAAATAAATTGTCCAAGAGTTAATATAGGTATAAAGTCTGCTGCCATCTAGATATAGATATGGATTAACCTGAAAAAAGAGTGTTAAAAAGCAAGAAAATGAACACAAACATCAAATAGAGAGATTTGGATACAAAGTTTAGATATGTCATTACCTACAAAATATACAGGTTTATGGAACTATAATCGAAAAAGAATAATGTATAGAAGAGAAAGTGTGTTAAGTAACTATATGTCTCAACAGCTAAAGCTAATAGGAAGCGGGCCTAACAACACCTATAAATCATATTTTCAAAAAAAGTGATTCATTTATACAGAAAAAAGAAAAAAAGAAAAAAGAGTTATCAAGAAGATATGTTTTTGAATCTTCTATAAACATTTTGTACGGTCACATATTGGTTCACAAACTATGCTCTAGAATCATACATGTAATTAAGCTTAAAACACCAAAAGCAACTTAGCTTGTAATTTTATTTTTTTAAAAAAAATTCGGTTGGCCATTACAAATGATATCAAAGCCAAAATAGACCAATAGAGTTTTTTGCAGGAAAGACCAACATTTGGATGCAGAGCCTGAATGGATTGTGATCATTGGCAACAAGTTAATTAGGCAGGAATGAGTCTGTGGGCCGGGTCAACCCTTCTAGACCAATGTATGGGTCAAATGAAAAGGATACAGTATAATGGGTTGACCCACCAAAGGTGCATATGGGTTCATAATTTTACAGAAGAGAAATGAAAAAGAGTTAAAAAAGAGTCCTTTTAGCCTGCTCTGCATCGCCATTTGCAAACGAAATGAAAAGGCCATAAAAATAGTTACATGAAGGCGTCCCATTGTCAATATTTATAGGGTTTTTTCGATAAATAGCCACTTTACAATTGCATTTTAGAAAAATAGTAATTTTTTTTTTTAAACTAGCCACCTTAGGACAAAAATACCCTTGATAAAATTGAAAATTACACAAAAGGTTTTTTTACACCCTTTCCTTTCTTCTACACAGCCGTTCGTTCGTGGGGGTGGGGTTTCTACAAAACTGTTCGTGGGGTTTCTCTAAACTCTTTGCATCTCATCGCCTCTCACTCTCATTTTTTTGTATTTTCTCATATCTCAAACTAAAATCAGGTAAAAATTTTATCTTTTTTCTTATTAGATGAAAGTAAGGAAATATGTGTTTTTTTTGTTTTTTCTCTTTCTCTTTTTTCTTGTAAGTTTTATTAGTTTAGGGTTTTTTAAGCTTTTTATTTGATATGGGTATGTAAGAAATTGATTTATGAGATGTTATATGTGATTTTAAAGATACTTAGGTGGCATATGGTTTGAAAATGGGAGAAATTTTGTGTAAAACTGAAAAATCGCGAAAAACAGTAAAAACGGAGGAAATTTGGCGAAAAAGATGAATTTCCGCCAATTTCCTCCAGTTTGTCAGTTTTCGCAAAATTTCCGCCAATTTTCCGCCAGTTTTCCGCCAGTTTTCTACCAGTTTTCCGCCAATTTTCCGCCAGTTTTCCGTCAATTTTCCGCCAGTAGGAAAAAGCTATATTTGGCCCCAAAAAAAAAAACAGAATCAACTTTTTTAATACAGTTAATATGTTTGTTTAATATTATTCAAAATTTTATATATTTATTGATTTAGTTTAACGTTATTCATTTAATTTTGTAGTAAAATGGAAGATGATGACATTGTAATTGCGGTTTTATACAATGGAACATTGGTACAAAATGATAGTGGTGATTGGGAATATCGAAATGGTAAAAATGTAATGGTTTCCGTTGGCAAGAGATGCACAAAATCAGAGTTAGAGGATGAGATTTTCAATTCTATTGAGATAGATCGAAATAAATATTTGCTAAAGCTAAAATGGATATATGGACGATGTGCAGAAAAGTTGGATCCTACAGAAATACGATGTGATAGGGATGTGAAATGCTTTCTTCAAGAAGTGAGGAATGGAAGGATGACAATGATGCGGCCTCCATTGTATGTTGAGGTGATTTCAAAAGTTGAACATGTATGTAGAAATATTCATCAAACAGCATTTGCTTCGGATAGTGGGAGTAATCTTCATTCTTTTTCTTGTCCTCCAATTGGCGGTCGTCTACCACAAGCTTCCGGTACTGAACCAATTCAGGCTACATCTCAGGAAATTATGGTTCAAGAAACTCAGTTTAGAGATCAAGTTGATGTTCGTGGGGGGGCCTGGACATCATTTAACATTCACGAAGGAGTTGATGTTGGAGGTGACTATGTTGAACGGTTTCCTAACGACGAGGAGTATGAGCAGTTGCATCATATTGATCATGATGAGAATTACAATGCAGTAGGGGATGATGTTGGTCATAATGATGTAGATTTTGATCATGAGTTGCCGGACAATGATAATGATATGCATCCTGAAATGAACAATGAAGGAGTTGATGATGTTAAGGTTCATCGTGCTACAAGTGACCACATATCATCGAGCAACAGAAGTGGTTCTATGGCCATATTTTCGTCAAAGTTCACTGGCTGTGAGAGCATCGTAGTTGGACAATTATTTCGCAACAAACGTGACCTACAGAATAAACTGAGTATCTATTGCATGCGAGAAAATAAGGAGTTCAAGGTGACACGGTCAACTACACAACGGTATGAGGTTGTATGCTTGGAAAATACTTGTAAATGGCGACTACGTGCAACCACATTTAAAAATGGAGAAATATTTGTTGTGAGAATTTTTGATAATGTACACAGTTGCTCGTTAGATATCGTGCATCGAGAACACAAGCAAGCCAGTAGCCGGGTTATCGGGCAATGTATCAAATCTAAATATGAAGGTATTGCACGTGTTTACAAACCTAAAGAAATTCAACATGATTTTTTGCAGAAATATGGGGTGAATATAAGCTACAACAAAGCATGGAGAGGTAAAGAGTATGCACTTAACAGTGTTAGGGGATCTCCAGAGGAGAATTTTGCTAAGTTACCTGCCTACTGTTTTGAGTTAGTGTCGAAGAACCCTGGGACTGTTACACATATCAAAACAGACGATAATAACAATTTTGTATATTTCTTTATGGCGATTGGAGCAAGCATTAGGGGATTTAAATCCCACATAAGACCCGTATTGGCTGTTGATGCAACTACATTGAAAGGGAAATACAAAGGGTACATGTATATTGCATCGGGCATGGATGGCAATAAGCAAATATATCCTTTGGCTTTCGGCATTGGAGATGGAGAGAACGAGCAAGCATATACATGGTTTTTCCAAAACCTGAAGTGTACATTATATATTGCTTCCTAAGGATAACCCATAGATATATATATTATGGTTTCACATTCAAACCTCCCATTAAATTCAAACAAAAACACAACTTCATAATAGTTTTAATTTCACATTTCACATTCTAACCATGCAACACAAACATTTCTGTCACACCAAATAACACAATATTATAAGCATAGCGCATAATGACAAGGTTTAAAATTATAAAAATCATTTAATACAGTACAACTAAAGGTTTTCAGATAAGTTCGTTACATTAAAGCGAAATTAGTTTGCAAAATATTTTCTATGTTGTACAGAGAAGCAACTTACATTAATGGGGGACAAACCACCACCAATGCTTCTCTATCTATTTATATATATCTCTCTCTCTTTATCTATCTCTGTGAGTGTATGTGTAATTTTATCAGCTTGCACTTGTAACTCCACGATCGCAAATTTTGTGCTTCAATTTTCTGCTCAGTCCATCAGTTGCTCCTCCAATGCCGAAAGAAATAGAAAATCAATATTAGTAACCATGCAGCAATCAAATTTGTTCAAGCTGAAATGCAAGAAATCCAAACTTAAAAAGCTTCAAAACTCAACAATGACATCTCACCAAACACTCATCTAAAACCACATGCAAGGTTCCCATCGGATAGAGAAGCCAACAAAGAGTGATATTGATTTGTACCAACAAAATGGAAGCAATAATTTTTTTTCTTCTCTCAAACTTGAAAGTGAAAGGAGATTGATTTTCAAAATATCATCTAGCTTCTACACCTTTAAAAACCATGACATGTACAATGAACTTAGAAATGAGAGACTCCATCAAAACTTGACTGCAACAATGATCATAACTAATTTGATTGAAGTTCAAATTCTCAACACAAATCAACCAAAATTGTTCAAGTAATAGGAACACTTATTTGTGTTGCATGCTTAAATAATGGTAGTTAATAAGCTAATAAAGTGGAAAGATGTAATCTGGTCAGCACATACAGTGATCCATGCTAATAAAAAGAACGAATATTTATAAGATAAGCACTGTCATTAAAATCATAATCATCAACCTCACTTTCACATAGGATTTCAAAAAAGGAAAAATCTCAATTTCACATAAATCGATGGTAACAACAATCAAGATAGTTTTCCAGTCAAATCATAGACCCCAAACTACATTTCTAGCAATTGGCATTGAAACCCTCCAGAATGCATGAATGGGTCCCAAATGGGACCTGTATGCACATACAATGCAGATTTAGTCCACTGAATAAATGCAGAGACAAAGAAACCAGGGAAAAACAAAACAAGAATTGAAGAACTGAGAATAGCTGTGTCCAAGTAAAATAAAATAACCCTTCGACAAAAAATGTCAGTGCTAAAAAATCACGCAGGCATAGATTGGTTAAGTAAATTTGAGTACCAAGTTTTATGCCAAGACACTAAAAAATTTATATAAGGGATCTATTATTCTTTTACCAACTTAAAAGAGATCACAAAATTCAAAGACTGTACAGGGAAAATTTTCAAAACCATTTCTTCCAAAATTTGGAAACAAGTTCAGACTTCAGACATCATAAGAATAATAAAAGAAGTTATAAACAACAATGGAATTCAAGAAACAAAGCCAACACAAAGAATAAACTAATCAAGACAACTAAAATACCAAACAGTAATTAAATAAAACCTAAAAATTAACTGAAGAAAAAAATTTGCATTTGAAAAAGGTCTAAGATTGATACTTCTGAGAAGATGGGGCGCCAACATTTTATGAAGTCTAGATATCTGCTCCTCTTGATTGATATCCTTAAATTCTTCCTGAAACTCCTCTAGACTTCCAAACTGCAAGGCATAAATATCAATTACTGAATGTGGGAATTTATAAACATCAACTTTGATACCCATTTTAAGGTAACTTAAAATATCTGCCATTGCATTAGATGCTTAAGATACTAACCTTCCCAGCATCAAGGAAGTGCATGAGCATGAAAAGTTCATCAAGATTGTTCTGAAAGAATACCAAATAGGAGTCCATTCATAAGTTTGAACAAACAAATACCAATCATTTTATTTAAGTAAAGAAAAGAAAGGAGGTGATATATAATACTCAGAACAAGGAGGAAGATGATTCCCTTTTACCCCAAAAACACCCAGGAAATGCAGAGGAAAGAAAAGATACAACAGACATAACACTGCAAGCATTAACTGGCATAAAGTTCACATACCAAATAATGATAGCCAATGTGGAAAGATGTCCAAAGGACATTAACAATCATATGGCTGCATGCATTTAGATACCTAAAATTACATAGTAAGAGAAATTTACAACTGAAAAGGAATTGATAACAAGAAGACAAAGTACACAACTTCTATCATTGGGAAGTTAACTTGTAGCGATAAATTAGGGGTCAATTTTCCACATCACTGCAACCCATTTAACTTTGTCAGCCCAAGGCATTGGAACAAAGCCATACAAAATTCTAATTATGCAGTCCCAATTTGAATCTCAAAATAAAAAGGTTTTTTTAAACCCTACACAGAAGTAAGACAGCATGTCTCATCCAAACCCACATAAAATCTGCAAATAAACTGACCATAGAATAAATCAGCAAGACAAGCAAATTTTTCAAGTTTCATTTCACCAAAATGCTCCAATACACTATTGGCATGTTTAAAGCATACATAGAAAATCATTAACAGTTCATCTTCATCTTATCCAAAATTTTCAAACCGAAGTGTCCACAAAACCACTAAATAGTTTATTGGACTTTACCATATGCAAACATTCTATGGACAGAGGAGCATTCTTCTGTCTCTGGTAGCTCTCAATCGAACGGCTCTTGCCGACACAACAATGGACGAGGACGATGCCGGCGAATGGGAGACGAATGTCGGTGAAAATGGTGGCCGGGATGGTAATTTTTGAAATGCCCTAGCTGCGTTTTCAAACGTTTTCAAAGGGAAAGTAAAAAAAACATTCTATGGACAGAGGAGCATTCTTCTGTCTCTGGTAGCTCTCAATCGAACCGCTCTTGCCGACACAACAATGGACGAGGATGATGCCGGCGAATGGGAGACGAATGTCGGTGAAAATGGTGGCCGGGATGGTAATTTTTGAAATGCCCTAGCTGCGTTTTCAAACGTTTTCAAAGGGAAAGTAAAAAAAACAAAACCGAAACCAAAAAAAATAAAAGGCCTTTTGATAGAGAAAAGAACAAAAAAAAAAAAAAAAAATATAGATAAGGGTACTTTAGTCCAAATGGGTAAAATATTGGTTAGTTTTTAAAAAATAAAAAAATTTGCTATTTTTCTAAAATACAATTGTAAAGTGGCTATTTATCGAAAAAATCCATATTTATATCCATTTACTATTCTGAGGATAAAGAATGCTAATTAGGTGTCTTTGTTAAATTTATTGGCCTTGACACGCAATAAATGCTTCAGCATATTAGGAAAAAAAATAATTTTTTTTTATAATTTTTTTTATGAATAAAGAAAAAATTAATAACAAATAATAATAAAAAGAAATTGAATAAACACATAGCATTGTATAGCTAGTTTCTAATGTTTGTTTATGAGATATTTTTGAATTAAAGCCTATAATTTATTATTTTTTTTTTGGCAAACAAAAAGACAAAAATTATTATTGAATGCCATAAAAGGTTCAGTGTTGAGCGTATAGACTTATTACTTCTCTTTAGTGCCCCATCTAGCGACTAACCCTGATTGTTCATCCATTAAGTCGGAAAAAAGCTTCCTTTTACTTTTTCCATTAACAGAGAGGAAAGAGACTGTTAACCATGCTCCGGTACTCTCTCTCTCTCTCTCTCTCTCTCTCTCTCTCTCTCTCTCTCTATATATATATATATATATATATATATATATATATATAAAAGTAGGAAAATAGAACTTCATTAGGAGAGGAAACATATTGTCACAATAGAGGATTGAGCCTGAAAAGGCCCTTTCCTCTAGCCAAATATTCGTCTTAGAATAATATGGTCCAAATTTTTGCCAAATTCTGAGTTACATAGTGCTTTTTTTTTTTTTTTTTTTTTTGGTAATGAGAGTTACATAGTGCTTTGGTATCATGTTAAATTACCATCTATATAAAAAATCATGATTAAAAAAAAGTGAGACCAACAATATATATTAAATATATTTTACAATAGTAGGAATTATATGATTAACCATTCTATAGATGAAATTTTAAGAAAAACTAAAAAAACTCGGTTCATATATCCCCATCAAACATGCGTAATTTCCTTCATATGTGCTGCTTAAGAAAATGTTTTCCAGTGGCTGCTCCATTGGTGTTGTTTTGAGCAGGTGTAACTAATGAACCACAAATTTCTCCATTTGAAGTGTTTGTAAATGTGGTTTGGTCAATGACATCCAAGAGTAGATCAAAACTTAAATTTAGAAGGCTCAAATGGAAAATTGAACATTTAACCCCTTATTGAGATACAAAATTGTTTTTCAAATGGAAAATTGAACATTTAGCCTGATATACAAAAATGTTTTCTAAATCTACTAAGTTTGAAACTATATTTCAATAATGATTTGATTTCACTTTGATACCGTCATTTTTTAAGATTTTGCATGTTGAACCTTTAACTTTTTGAGTTAGCAATTTAGAACTTTAATTATTCAGTTTATTATAATTTAGGGTTTTTTTTTTAGTACATTTGACTAATAGGGTGTCACAGCTGGCTTTTGTAATTAATATTAAACTATATCAAATTTTAAATTAAAAAAAAAATGTAAAATTTTAAAACTAATTTTAAAAATCAACAGTTTTAGTCAGTAAATTATATCAACTTTTTTTTAAAAAAATAAAGGGGTACTAAAGTGTAAAGTTTTAAAATAATTTTAATATTTTGCAATTTAGTTTCTTCTAGTTTGAAAATTAATATAGTTTAAGAGTAATCAAAGAAAAACAGGCCCAAATTACAATAAATTAAAAATTAAAAACTTAAATGGTTGAGTCAAAAAGTTAAAAGCTTATTGTAAAAATTTGAAACTTAAGATACCAAAATACAATTAATTCCGAAAATGCTAAGATATCAAATTGTTCATGATTCACCAATTTCATTTAAAATTGACATGATAAATAAACTGATCATATTTGATTGAATTATGTTAAGTTTCACTTATCTATATTTACTTTATATGAAATTTTCAACTACTAGCTAATATATAGCCACATTATTTGATAAATAAACTTATTACACAATTTGGTACGTCTGAGTATATTTATAAAGTAACCTTTATTTTTCTATGTACCTCCTATTAGGTACTAAACTCAAAAACCCTGGGAAAAAAAAAAAAAAAAGAACTTTTAAGAGGGTCAGCCATGGAAAGTTCAATATTAACATGTGTTTGGAGCATGGAATAGTATCAAATCCATCAGGATGTTACATAAATTGAAAATGTTGCTCAAAAGGGTATTCTATTATCTTTCCTGGTTGCTAGTTCTAGTATTTGATTTGGCTTATTGATGTTCAAAATATTCTATCAGCCCAAACAACTTATTTCCTCCCTGTACTGCAGAAAACATTGTGCATAGAAGATTATAGTGATTATAGTCAACATTATTGAATTTATTCTCATAAGAAATGGGGTTGCAAAAGACCCCATTCAATCTACACTTGAAAAGTACAATTTCCAGGACCCCCAAAGAAAATATAATGTCCCTGCTTATCTACACCTTTTTCAACATCATAACAATGAGGTGCATCTCTATACAATTTAAGTGAATGCTCATCTGGATCACCATATCCTGACAAATCAATATTGGGAATAACTTGAATCTGTTTCACAAATGCTGCCTTTCCGTAACCTTCTTCTGGGAAATGAGCACTCCCCATTTGAGGGCTCAAATCACTTATCATGCTGTAAACCTCCCCTCCCCATGAAATAAAATTTGCACCTTCTGCCATACTAGTGAATATTGCCTTTGGCCAGTAACCCACATATATGTCTGAAAACATCAACATCCAATTTCCCGTACTAAAGTCCTATTTCCAACCAAAAAAAAAAAAAAAAAACATAAATATTAATTCAATCTCCTCCAAGGCTGAACTTAAATTCAATTATAAATATTGCTAGTTTTAAAAATATCGTCATCTACTACTTCTTAATTGTTGGTCCATTCACACCCTTTATTAGGGTATGTACGTAACTTAATAGTTTTGAAACTAATGAGATTCGATGAAATAATGAGAGTAAACCTCGAGGAATGTATGATGTTAACTAAAGAAAAATCATTAAGGTTTAAGTAGGGATGACAATTTGCCTCGTATAATCTGAAATCAACGGTGCACAATCCTTAACGGGCGATTTGTCCCTCAAAAATCAAGGTTGTGAGGCATGCTTAGGGAAAAATTGTAAAGCTGAATCGGGATCAGGAAATAACAACTCCAGTTCGAATCTAGCCTGATATATATATATATATATATATATATAATAATAATTTTATTTATGTAATTAAATTTAATATTTATTTTTTTGTTCTTTACCTTTTTTTTTTTTTGTTCTCTTAAATTTTTTAGTTAGCCAATTGTATATACATGAGCCTTCATAAAAGAATTTTTTTTTTATATAAATCTCTCAAAAAAATATTAATTATAGAAAAAAAAAAAAAGGGTTGAGGTGTGGGGAATGGATTGCCCTATCCCTAATTGGGAAATTCCTGTTCCTGTCCCTCCTATAAAGAAACAGAAAAAATCACGGGGATAGGATGAAAAATTTCCCATGGGAACAGGAATGGGGACGAGATTTTAAAAAATGGTCCTGTCCCGCCCCACCCCGTTGACATTGCTAGGTTTAAGGGAGATTATTTACCTGAGATATACTGACTGCTATATCAAATTGAGGACCATTGTAAGTAGAAACTGGGTCAAGAGGGAGACCAAGGAATATTTTAGAGCTAACTTGTACAAATCCTGGACAGAAGGTGTTGAAGCAACCAGTACTATGAGAATTATCTGCCTGCAAGGGGTTTTTTGCCAAATCCATATGAAGAAATCAAAGAATGGTAAAGCATATCTTAGTAAATAAATAAATAATGACTAAATATGTGAGAGAGCTTAGTAGTTCAAGATGAATTTTCTAAGGGTTGAAAAATATAAAATGTTTATTTATACTTACAGTCCAATAGGTATTTAATCTGCTTTTGTTATCTGAGTATAGAGCTCTATTAACCTGAAAGAGTGAAAAGGTTAAAAAATTTCCACAATATTTCACTAATATTTCGGTTTTTCCGTGAGATGGATAGAAAATTTAGATCTTAAGTGGAAACAGACAAAATTTTTAAAATTTCCACCAAAATTTTTTATATTTCCATAAAATTTCCGCCAAATATTATCAAATCCTTCACAATTTTGTTCAAAAATTTATAATTTTCAAAACTTTTATAAAACTTTTCAAATTTCTATGGAAGTTTCTATTAAATTTATTTTATTAAAAAATTAATAAATATTATTGATGTTTAACTTTCTACTTATCCATTTTTTTTATCATAATAAATTTAATATTTCTATAAATATTATAGAGTATATAAAAATTATAATATAGACAAAAATACAAATATACATGTAAAACAAATGATAAATATTATAAAGTAGATGAATATTATAAATATGTACATAAAATATATTCTATACAAATATAGCCAAATGAATTAATGGAATGTTGATGAATGTTTATGGAATATCATAGTGGTAACTCATGGATATAATTTCAAAATCAATTATTAAAAGATAATAATTTTGCATACACTCAACTAATATCATATAATGATTATTAAGTAGAACAGCCACATATAATGTAAGATCCATATGGTTACATATTAATAATTAATGCAAAATTATCAAGAAGATATAACTTTTAATAATTACTTTCTATATTTTATAACTCAAAATAAAGATGAGGAATAGACAAAAAATTTTCAACTGCCCAAGACTTCTATGTAGTATTAAGTTGACATTTTATCAAATATAATGTAATTGTAATAATTATTTTACATATCTTAGTTAATAAATATTTTTATTAAATATGTATTTTTTAATATTTTTTATGGATAATATTATATTTATGATTATTATTGCTTACTATACATTGATTGACTAAGAGAATATAAAATTCATTCAATATTTTCATAATTTTTTTAGTCAATTTAATAATTAATTGATTAAATTAACTAATTCTAAAGTTTTTAATAAAAAGTTTCCATTTTTTAAAATCAATTTCATAATTTTTTTATAAATTTTTATTGATATTCGATAATTTTCAATATTTCAATGGATATTTCTATATTTTGAATTTTTGATATTTCTGTTGATATCGATTTTTTAAACCTTGCATGGAGCTACAAATTGAAAATTTTAAGACAGTTTCATAAGGAAAAAGAAACTATATGTAATGAATCATATAACCTTAATTTTAGATAAACATATTAAGTACATAAATTTGATTGATTTTCCATTAAACAATGTTGAATATTTCATAATTTTTTTTTTTTAAATGGAAGATGAAAGCTACATTAGAGAAATTATTTCACCAATACAGAAAAAGAATAGCAATTTTTTCAGAAAGAAATATACTTACTGCCCACCCAACAGATATGCTGTTCATCTTCTCTGCATCTCCATTTGCAATCCACATACTAGAAACACTATATTGTTTGGCATTATTAACAACGGGGTTCCAAATATTAATAGTTGCTCTCCCCCCAACTATTCGATTTTCATATTCAAGCACCGCAGACTAAAATTCTCAGAAAAAGGCAAAGACCACCCAGAAATTAATATATTTAAATATAAAAAGAAAGTAACTTAGTTATTAATGAAGAATCTAAGCCCTGTTTGGCATTGTTTCTGTAAAGCAAAAGCTGTTTTTGAAAATGTTTGGACGATTTTCAAAGAGTATTTCAGGTCTCCATAAGCAATTCTGACCAAAGTCAGTGAGTAATAGTTTTTCAAAAAACTTTTCCTGGAAAAGCAAAAGGAAAGAGGGCCTAAGATAGTTCTCCATGAAAATTTTAACTAACATGATAGCCTGCTAGGTCAAGTCCAGAGGTCTTGGCATGAGATTTTCTTGGATGATTAAATCCCTTAGACTTTATATGTTTTGCCATTATCAGATCTTCCCTGGTAGTCCTTCTGATAGGCACCGATCCTCGTGGACAACGAATGTTTCCGGGGATATATGGCATAGATTTATAGATTGTCTCAGATTCATTTCTTATTCCTTTTGGTATGGTTGTAGGTTTCATCTGTGTCGATTGAAAAGTGAAGGAAATGGTGAGACATGTCAATAAAATTGTATTAATTCCAACTTAAACCAAGAGCTTATTTTATTTTGAAACCAAGAATTTTGTTATTTATTTCAAAAGGAAGAAAGAAAATGTGAAAAAAAAGAGATATATATCAGAATTGACCTGAATTGCATGATTCTTGAGCGTAGGATGATCAAATGCAAGCTGTTTGTAGATGTCAACACAATCTATAATATCACCATGTTCAGTCTGTTGAGTAAAACAAAAACCAAAAAAAAAAAAAAAAAAAAAAAAAAAAAAAGCATGTCAGTTTTGAGAAAATCTTAGACTAAATCTCATTTTTCTTGGCAACTAATTTTTTTTCTTTTTCTTTTTTTTGTAAACAGAAAAATGTAAATTAGTAATATTTTTGTTTAAAACATAGATTAAAATTATACCCTCTATTTTATTATATTGTCAATTCTTCAACATTACCTGGAAACTCTTGATTGGAGGTTTGTTTATAAGTTTGAGCTGTCTATCCAGCTCCATTTCTTCTTCTTGAGATAACTTTTCCCATTCTTGAACTTGTTCTGCATATAATGAAATTACACAAAATGTTGCCAGCAATATAAATATTATCTGCTTAAATTCTAAAGCAGCTTGCATGTTTCCCTTAAAAAAAAAAAAAAAAAAAAAAAAAGGGAGAAAATGAAATCGATTGTATTTTCGACCATGTTACTCAGTTTCAATATATATCAGTATGTATTTATATAATTATGAGATAGAGTCTTGTCTTTATTGCAATTTTCCTCTTTGAAAAAAATGATAGAATTAATATTTATAGATTCAAGGCTCTTTTCTATTATTGTATTGTTAATTTATCTTTTTTGGGAAAAGTATAAATTGGACGGTAAACACTTGTATTTTTGTACATTATAAATGCTTCTAGACATAAAGATATTAGTCATGTAAATGCTAACAAGGAAAAAGAATAAAGACATACTGCATTATAGTTTCTATTCTTTGGTTGTAAGATTTATTATTATTATTATTATTATTTTATATTTCGGATATGGGGTACAAAATCAGGCATCATAGCTTATAGTACTTTCTATTTTTTGGTTGTCAGATTTACTATTATTATTATTATTATTATTATTTTGGGCTGGGGATTGAGGGGAGGGTTGTATGGGGAACAAAATCAGGAATTATTTTCGGAGAATTAAATTGCATCGATTTGCATCTTTCTCTGTTTTTCCAATCCATTAGATTTATTTTTGGTTGCGGATAACAAATATTCTAAAGATTGAATCCAAAATTTGAAGATGTATTTTAAATGGTTTAGTTATTGGACCAAACCTACAATATGTTTGTCAGATTAAATATATATTTTTAAAGCAAATATTTAGCTTCCTTTTTACCACTCATTTTACTACCTTCAAAACAGTTCAGAGTTTGAATTTTCATCATCCCGGCGAATTTTTTTTTTTTTTGAAGGAAGAAGAAGAAGAAGAAGAAGAAAAGAAAAGGGGAAAAAAAGAAAAAGAAAAAAAGAAGAAGCTTAGAATGAAAATAGAGAAATTAATAGGATCGACTTGGAAAAGTTCCATATATTAACATGTGTTTGGAGTATGGAATTGCATGAAATCCATCAAGATGTTGCATATTCTAAATGTTACTCAAGAGGGTATTCTGTCGTCTTTCTTGATTATTACTTATTCTACTATTTGATTTGGCCCATCTATACTCAAAATTTTCCATCCGCCCAAACACTTTGTTTCTTCCCTGTTTTGTAGAAAACATTGTGAATAAAGACTGTATATGGTGAATGTCATTGAGTTTATTCTCCTAAAAAACGGGGGTGCAAAAAGCCCAAATTAAACCCGTCTGCCCCAGTTTTTTTTCTTAGAGTTGACACTAGCACATCTCGCCAACCAAAACTTAGTAAAAGAATATTTGATTTTATCAAATTAGAAATTCTTATACAGCAAGTGTTAAAGGGTTTTTTTTTTTTTTTTTGGGTAAAAAAGTGCCAAATATTATTACATTTTTTTTTAGGATTTTAATTTAAATTCAAATATTAATTATAACTTTTATTCAATACTTAAACTTTTTTTACCAGGTAAGCATTTTGATTTAATTAATCATATATTCGTGATAAAAGATTTACTCTCCCAGCAACACATTAAATAATTTGGGCAACCTTGCCGAGTAGAAAATTACTGTTTATTCTAGTATTCAAATCGGCTCATTGATGTTCGAAAATAGGAATGGACATGGATTAGATTGGTTCGGTTTTGAACCGAAATACAATCCAATCCATACTTATCGGTTTTCCTAATATGCAATCCAAACTAAACCATTAAAATGTTAAATCCAAACCAAACCAAACCATTTATGATCGGTTTGGTTTGGATTGGTTGATCGATTTGAAATTTACTAATTTATAAATATATAATACAAATAAAAAATTTTTCAAATATAAAATATAAATAATAAATTATAATTATCCAAACATAAAATACAATTAGAATAATATAATATAGTCTACAATGAAAAATAAAGAAGAAAATGTAGCAAATGATACACATCATGCACTTATCAAGTAGCAAGCATTAATGTCATCATCTTACTTCTATAAAATCAAATTACAACTGTTAGAACAAATAATGTAAAATAATATATTCATCAAAATTCGTTCACTTAAGAATCGATTTGGGATTTAGAAATTTAAAAAAATATATATTAAAAATTAATATATAAAAATGGAAAAAAAAATTTAAAAATTAATATATAAAAATGAAAAAAATAAAAAATATATATAATTTTTTAACTATATAATATATTATTTGGATTGGATTGGATTTATACTTCCAATCCATAACCAATCCAATCCATATAATTTATAATATTTTGAACCTAATACAATCTAATTAATGTAAAAATCCAATCTAAACCGTTAAAAATAGATTGGATTAGACGGATTGAACGGGTTGGATTGGATTTTGCCCACCTCTATTTGGAAGTTTCCATCCACCCAAACAATTTATTGACTTGAATTGTATGATTCTTGATAATTACACATACTAGAAAGGAAATGTAATAAAAGTAATAATACCAATAAGGAAATGTAATATAATTAACCAGAAATACTAATAAGGAAATGTAATGAAAACATGAAGCATTATATGGTTTATATTGTTTTGTTTATGAGATATTTTTGCAGTATATAGAGGATGACAATTAAAGCCTATGAATATTATTGAATTGCCATAAGAGGCAGAATTGAATGTACAAGGAGGCTCTACTTCTACTCTTCAGGTGGCGTTTGGTACGCAGGACAGGTTCGGATCGGATAGGATAGATCCGGATTGGACAGGATCGGATCGGATAGAATAGTGCAGTACTGTGTTTGGCATAGTTATGGACTAAATGGTAGATAAGTTGTCCAACATTTGGTGCAGGATCGGACTGGATTGGATTATTTTATAATTAAAGTTTTATTTTTATTTTAAATGAAATTTTAAAAATTATTGTTATGTAAAAAAAAACAAAATCTTATTTATATTAACATGCAAAATTTATTTTTTGTTTTTACACCCATAAATTACGTTAATATATTGTTTTGAACATCAATTAAAATAAAATTGACATATGGTAAATCATAAAAAATAATTAATCACCAATAAAAAAAAAGCTAACATTATGCCAAAGTTAGCATTTGGTTTTGCTTGTAACAATTACTACATCTATATTGGCTTTTACAAGGATAATCTAGTTGTATAACAAATAAGTAAATATACACATTGATAATACTTCAAATAAACAACCTAATATAAAACCATTACGCCACTCGTTGTTCAATTGAGCACGTGTATATGTGGTGGGATTTTGTATTGTATTTGCCTCATTACGATTTCTTATTATTTGTTCTACAAACTGAACATATGCTATTTCAGCTTCTTCAGTTGTATTATAGGTTTGATATAAATTTTCTTTAAATCCTTGCACTTGTTGATGATATTCAGGCCAATAATTATATATCCCTGGTTGTCTACCTTTAAATACAACATAAACTCTTTTCTTTACCATTCAATATTCCTGCATATAATAATAAATAATAATATAAGATAGTAATATAATTAAATAAAATAAAATTAACTAAAGCAATCAAGTGCGTGTTAATATTCTAAAACATAACACATAATGATCAATTATCCTTACATGCATAATTAGAAACCAATATCCAATACCTTACAACATATGTCCATAAGTTTGAAATTGAATTATTCATAATTGTCATCCTCTCATACATAGATATAAATATATAATCCACAACAATACTAATTTAGTTATCTAAAAATTCATTAGCAAATTCAATCTTCTCCCCATCCATTTTAATAATCTTGAAAACTTCTATGTTCGATGGATCCGATCTCATTGCCTTAGAGATTCTGAGATTGTCTCTAATAGGAAATCCTAACCTATCAAGCTCCATAGCTAAGTATTGTGGATAAGTGATATCGGATTTTTCTTATTTTTCTAACGTTGCAGCCAATTTACCAAACCATTTATCCGCTACATTGTCCAACCCCTTTACGATGTCATCATCCTTCGCTTTATCTTTCCTCTTCCGTCTTGCTTGGGATTGTGTGGATGGTTCACTATGTGTTTGATTAACAGACATTAGAGAACAAATATCATCAAATTGTTCATTTGCAACCTCCATATTTATATCATTAACCAAATCAATTGGAGTTTGTGCTCCAACTCCTGTTGCCCGATCCTTTCCAAAAATATTAGCAAGCCTCTCATATACGGGAAAATGTTTACTTCTCCAACTTTTTGCACTTGGATTATACTAAAATAAAGAAAGATAATGTTTAGTCAAAACAAATAAAAAAATTAGTTTAGACATGCTAGAAATAAATTTTAGGATAGCAACCAAAAAATTCAATAAAACTATATTTCCTAAGAAAATTCAAAACCTACACATATGCTTTCCAAGCATCATCACTGTCAACCTCCACACATTTAAGAGAGTCATTCCATCCAAATCCACTTTTGTTGAGCATGTCGTATATTATACCATATTGCTTCTTCCATTTTTTCATCTTTGACTCAATATGTGGACTTACTCGCAATCCCGAATTAGGACACATCTCGGCTAGTTGCCTCTCAATCATATTCAGTGTGCCAGGTTTAAAGGCTCCTGTGTCACAACGTTGCCCACTAGCTATAGCTTCATCTAAAATATTCAGCAAAGCCTCTTCCTCACCTTTACTCCAGGTACGCCTAGCTTCATTTCCCTTGTTATTGTTACTGCAACCTCCAGCTTCCATTGCTATTCACGTATAAATTGCATTATTCCAACAACACCATAACAAGATGCAAGAAATATAACATGATTCTCAAATGTTGCACTTAATATAAATTGGACTTCATACAAATTATCCAAAAGATTAAACAAACAATAATATTTAAGCAGTTACAACAATCAACATAATATTATACAGAGCAATCAACTACTAACCACGACGACCTCTCCACTCATCAAACATTTGCTTAGCTAACTCATCTCTCCAGTTAGTCCATTGACTCGAGGAAGCAATTGATCCTATAATGTCCTCGTCCGCACTAATGTCCACATCTTCCACCCTATCATATTCAATTTCTCCAGGATCAAGTGTCATTTCTCTTCTAATCAGATTATGTATAAGACAACATGCAGTAATTATCTTGATTTGTATTGCAATTGGATAGAACGATGGACTTCTTAAAATTGCCCAACGCATTTTAAGAACCCCAAAACATCTTTCCATGATATTCCTAGCAGATGCATGCTTCATGTTGAAATACTCTTGATAAGTTGTGGGTGCACAACCATTTTTCCATTCGGAAAGGTGATATCTTGTTCTCCTATATGGTGCAAGAAATCCTTCACCATTAGTGTAACCAGCATCCACTAAATAATAACAACCTATATAAAAAAATATCTCCTATAAGTTTATGCACTGTTAGTCCATTACAATGAAAAAATTAATGATTGGTATTACCTGTTGGTACTTTTAAGCCATTTGGTCTACTTAATACATCTCGAAGTACTCTAGAATCCGAAGCGGACCTTCCCAACCAAGTAATACAAATATGAATTCCATATTCGGATTACATACACCTAAAACATTTGTGGCTATCTCACCCTTCCTTGTTCGATATCTTGGCTTATCGATTTCAGATACTTTCACCTTAATATAAGTTCTATCTAATGCTCCCAAACAATTCTATGTCACAAAGAAATTCACTCACATAAGATAATACTACAAATAATCTAACTGTAAGATTAGTAATCAAACTATTTCACAAACATACCTTAAACATTTTCCATCTATCATCCGAGCAATTATCTGACACAGATTCAGGTTGCCTCAACAAAATTCCATATAAACGTAACACTCCATTCAATACTGAATTGAAATATCTACTAATTGTTTCCCCCGATCTATAGAATCTACTTATAATTGTACGGTTCTTTGCATGATGAGCAATTATGTGCAAAAATATGCACACTTGCTCTTCCAATGTAACAGTACCATCTCTTTTAACATAACCATCCTGACGTAATAACTCACATAAAACACCAAATGTTCTCATATCCATCCTCATTTGACTAATACAATTGACATTATTATCTAATAAACTATTTAAAAACGATGTACGCAATTCAGTCCCCCTAGTTATTCGATTCCTAACTTCTCCATTATTTCTCCTTCGCCATGCTACATACATATACATAAGGAAGACAACCATAAAACACGAACAAAAAGATTGTATTGTGAATAATTTTCTTCAATCCATATCTACAAAAAAAAAAAAAAAAAAAAGAAGACAAAATAAACAACACATTAAATGGAATGTGATCAAGTGATAATTGATAAAAATTACATGAAAACACCTCTATCATTAAGTGATAATTGATTAATTGCTAATTTATTCCCTCATTAAGTGATAATTGATTGACACGGTCTACACCTTCTCTACACACATTATAGTTGAAAGCTTAAAGTAAAAAGTGGATTATATATTTATTTATGCTCATCTAACTAAATATTTATAGATATATATATATATATATATATATGTATATATATGTTAACATAAAAACAACATAGGGCAGTTTTCAATTTCAAAATATGGCACTTCACACTTCAAAATCAGTCTAATATTATTTAAAAGTGTATAAACTTTTACCAATTATTATATATATATATATATATTATACTAACTAGGAGGGGAAAGAAACCAATCATATTCACTTTTCTTCACGCCAAAATATTGTTCAATTACAACCTCATACTTTTTATTGATTTTCATTATTTTCCCAAACTCATCAAATTATTTATTTTATATTTTGCTAGGAATTTCACTATATCGATTTGCCTAATGGTTTGAAAACAATATATTGGGTATGAAAGAGTAGAAGGCAAGTAAAGAAGTCAATATTTAAAAGCTTGGGATATGATAACTCTTTCTTTAAAGACATTGCAAAACATAATATTGATTATTCAACAGGTAAGTAGGCAACTGAAATATAAAATTCAGGTTGCCAAATACAGCCATTCAATCCAGAAAACTAAATAGATATCAAAATGTCAACTTTGCATCTTCCTGCAAAATCATGCAACCAAGTCCAAATCCATATGCAAATCCAGTTTTCCAACATTCTTGAGATTGCATCCGAGTTGCCAAAGGACAATCTAGCACTAATCTGACCAACATAATAGTTCTTTTAAAGTGAATAAAAGCATTCAGAAGTCTAATAAATAAAGCAAAAGAGCATTAACCTGCACTATTAACTTCCAATTTTTATTGCATGTAAAGAATAGTAAGTTAAGAAATTAAAATAATAAACAAACATGTAATGCTCACATATTCAATTATGTATTTTAAAAATTAAAATGGTTCTAATAGCTACGACACTAGAAATTGCAATTATGCATTGTAAAGGAAAGGCACTGTTTGACTTGAAGAAAGGCACTGTTTAAGAGGAATATTTGATTTTGCATAGAGAGGTAGACAAGAGAAAAGCCAAAAGAGTGAGTGGATGGCTGACAGTTGACAATTGTGAAAGAACATTGCAGCAAGCATGTGAGTTTGGCATGATTTGTTTTTTGTCCTTACACTTATTTTGTCTTCCATTTCGCATGTAGTAGCCTGCTCCACAAACACACACACACACACATATATATATATAATTATATAATATCATTCTTATTGCACATTCTTATTGACATCAAATTTGTAACCTCACCATTCATAACTTTGTTCTCTAACTACAGTCTATATTAATATATATATATATATATATATATATATATATATATATATATATATATATATATAACCCCTAAAGAATACAAGTTTTTAAATATCTCCTCTCCAAGAATATTACAATATAAATTACAATAATGAACCATAACATCCATTTTTCGCCTTAAATTTTAATATTTTATGTATTTTTATATCAACTGTTATGATTAAAAAGATTAAGAAGAGCAAATATGTAATAATCACATATGTCAAATATTTTTTTTCCCCCAAAGAAAGATGAAATAACAATTCTACCAGAAATTGGAAAGTTGGAAAAATTCAGATATTTTAGCTTTTATGGAAACCAACTTTCTGGGAATATTCCTGGAGAAAATTGGAAACTTGGCAAAACTAGTGGTTCTTGACCTTTCTTCATCCATCTTCATGGAAGTATTCGTAAAGAAATTGTAAAATTGAGCAACTTAGAAGATCATGACCTTGCTAACAAAAGTCTCTATGGTGCAATTCCTACATTTATAGGAAGCATGACCAATTTATTTGCCATTTACCTTTATAGGAATAACCTTTCTGGAAACATTCCTAGAGAAATTGAAGTTTGAGAAATCTAATCACACTACACCTTCAAAGAAACCAACTTTCTGGAAATATTTCTAGAGAAGTTGGAAATTTGAACAGCTTAGAAATTGTTCACATTGCCATCAAAAATCTCTCTGGTGAGCTTCCTTCTTCTATAGGAGACTTGACAAATCTAAGGTATGTAGGTTTCATGCTAAACCAACTAGTGGTTCAATTCCTAGGGGAATGACTAATCTCACTAAGTTTAATAAATAAGCAACTGGGTACTAATAACTTCACTAGCCATTTGCCGCAGCAAATTTGTAGTGTGGACCACTTACCCAATTTTCCCAGCTAACTAATAAAGTAAAACAACTTTTCTTTCAATGGTACAATTATGACTATTTATCAAAAAAGAACAAAAA
This sequence comes from Ziziphus jujuba, assembly GCF_031755915.1. Lineage (NCBI taxonomy): Eukaryota > Viridiplantae > Streptophyta > Magnoliopsida > Rosales > Rhamnaceae > Ziziphus > Ziziphus jujuba. Next base: position 27,701,280 of record NC_083384.1, read on the forward strand.
CTTCATGTCATAATTAAGACTTCAAAAACAATGAAGAAAAATATAAGGAAGTTTCTGGTGTGGGGTATTATCAGTATCTCGGAATTGTACCACCCTTTGAATAACTGCATTCACATCTTCTAAGCAGGACTTAAATTGATGGGCTATGCACAAGTATTTTGACATAGAACATAAAACATGCACAAAAAACCCGATACCACAAACCCCTCCCAAAAACCTCAACGAGCAAAATTACTACCTCAATTTTGCTCAATGTTCACTTTCATTTGAAGCTCTACATCAAATGGATATGACAGATCGAAATTAATAATGGAAAATCAACTTCAAAAGATTCATAATGTGATATAAGGCCCTTATCCATTTTGTAATCAGAAGATCAAATTGTTATGCTCATAACAGTGCTTCCCACAATTGAATTGGGAAGCACTTTTCCATGATCTCGATACTCTCCTCTCCAATGTTCTTAAACAAAGAATTTATTATTAACTCTGCTACAATTTATTATTAACAGGGAAAACAATCATCACTAGTTTTCCCTGAGACATAAGACATGACTATTTTTGATAATAAAAAAGCAAAGTATAAAACCACATACCAAGTTACATTGATCATTCAAAAGTGCATGAAGAAACTGGTTTTTTAATTTTTGTTGCTTCAGAAGCAAAACACTCTTATCACCATCCCAACTTAAAGCCCTATTTCACAACATCAATAGGATACAGATCTAAGCAAATACACAACTATCACCATCATCTATTCTAATTCTTTGCACACAAACATTACTCTAATTAGTTCTACTTCTTAAATCAACATCACAAACAGAATTCATCAACCCAACGCATGATAATAAGCATCACAATAATGATCGGCAAAAACAGACTACTTACCTTCCACACCCGAAGAAGAAGAATAAAATGATATGATGGAAAATCGACAAAGCAACTGACATTTCCCAAAAAAATTTAATAAATTTTCAGCTAAAAAAATTAGTGTAAAAAAACAAAGAAGAAGAACAAGATGGTGATGATGGCAGATCGACAAAACAGAAGAAGGATGCAGCAGAAGATAAACTCACCGGTCAGAGATGCTTCGAAGGGTAGTTTAAGCCTCCAAAATCAAGCTGATAGATCCTGAATATCAAATCTAGCCCCAACATAAATAGATTGAAACTTATTTTGAAGATCAACAAATGACAAAATTTCATAATTTTCGAGCTAAAAAATGATGTACAAACCCGAAGAAGCATAATGAAAATGATGATGATGGAAAATCGACAAAGCAACTGACATTTCCCAAAAAAATTTAATAAATTTTCAGCTAAAAAAATTAATGTAAAAAAACAAAGAAGAAGAACAAGATGGTGATGATGGCAGATCAACGAAACAGAGGAAGGATGCAGCAGAAGATAAACTCACCGGCCAGAGATGCTTCGAAGGGTAGTTTAAGCCTCCAAAATCAAGCTTCTTCCTCCTGAATATCAAATCAAGCCCTAACATAAATAGATCGAAGCTTATTTCGCAGATCAACAAATGACATTTCCCAAAGATATTTCATAATTTTTTAGCTAAAAATTAACGTAAAAAACAAAGAAAAATAACAAGATGATGATGATGATGGAAGATCGACGAAACAGAAGAAGAAGACATGCTCACCGCCCAGAGATGCTTTGAAGGGGATGGTGATGCGAGATTGAAGATGCTTCGAAGGGGGCGGCCAGAGATGCTTCGAAGAGAGCTCAGTCGGACAAAAGTGACCCAATCTCCAGATGGGTCAGATCTATCCCCTTCATTTGGGATAAAATGATCAATGGGACAAACCTGTCCCCCTCCCATTTTTACTTTCCAAACACCGGATTGGGACTGGATCCTGTCCTGACCTGCCCAGTCCTGCGTAACAAACATGCCCTCAGTGGCCCATGCCTAATCGATGGATGGCCATCCAGTGATTAGCCCAGATTACTTAATCGTCCATAACTCAGCAACAAGCCTCCTTTTAGAGGAAATAAACTTTTTATTTTTTATTAAAAAAAAAAATGAATTTTACACGTGCAAAATAACTCAAATAATTATTTGACACACATGCTAATTCAAATGGGGTACAAAGATTTAAACTCAATATCTTATGGTAACTAAGCTTTGATACCATATTAAATCACCATTTGTCTTAAAAGCTATAGTTAATAGAAAGTGAGTCCAACAATGGGTATCAAATATATCTTCAAATAGTAGTAACTAGAAAGTAAACATGGGATTATATAATATATATATATATATATATTTGAAGATTCTACAGGTTAAATTTCAAGAAAAACTTAAAAAACCTAGTTCATTTGTCCCATCAAACATGCCTAATTGCTTTCAATTGTGCAGCCCAAAAATGGTTTTCCATAAGCTGCTCCATTGTTGTTGATGATGGCTATACGTTTTTGAGTAGGTGCCAATTAATACTCTTGTAACTTTATGATGTACAAATTTCTCTAGTTGATGTGCTTGTAACTTTGGTTTGGTCAATGACATCCAAGAGTAGAATTTGTTTTGTAAATCAAAACTGAGAAATTTAATAGGCTCAAATGGAAAATTGAACATTTAACAGTTACAGAGATATAAATTTTTTTTTCTCAAATCAGTAAGTTTGAAACTCCAGTAATGCTAAAGTTACCGAATTTTTCACCAATTTTATTTTACAAATAACAATAGTTAATAATATAACAGTATTTAATTGGCTTGTTTGAATTTCACTTGTTTATATCTAAGTTTATACAAATTTCTTAACCACTAATACACATAGCTCAATCACTTCTTGGTAAATAAACATGTCAGACTATTTGGTTTCTCTAAATATATTTATAAATCAACCTTTAGTTTCCTATATATATGAAAAAGGCCCCAGAAAAATCAAGAGGGTCAACCATGAAAAAAATTCAATACTAACATGTTTTTCGAGCATCGAATTGTATCAAATCCATCAGCATGTTACAAAAATCCAAAATGTTGCTCAAAAGGGTATTGTGACATCTTTCTTATTCTAGTACTTGATTTAGCTCATTTATATTCATCTGGCCAAACAATTTATTTCTTCCCTGTTATGTAGAAAACATTGTGCATAAACATTATAGTGACTATAGTACTAGTGAAAGTCATTGAGTTTATTCTCATAGAAAAAAAAGAAAAAAATGGTGGTGCAAAAGCCCCAATTAATCCATTAGAAATGTACAATTTCCAGGACCCCCAATAAAATATAATGGCTATCCTGATTTACGCCTTCTTTAACATCATAACAATGAGTTGCATCTGCATAGAATTTAAGTGAATGCTTATTTGGATCTTTATATTCTGAAGGTCCATTTCGAATAACTTGAATCTCATCCACATATGCTGCTTTCCCCCAACATTCTGGTGGGAAATGACCACTCCCCATTGCAGGGCTAAGCTCTGTTATGATGCTGTAAACCTCACCTCCCCATGAAATATGATCTCCACCTCCAGCCATATTACTTATTATTTCTTTTGGCCAGTAACCAACGTATTCATCAAAAAACATCAACAACCAATTTTTGGTACCATAATCCTATTTTCAAAAAAATAAAAATAAAAATCAATATAAATATTTATTTGATGTCTTCTAAAGTTTGACTTACTTTCAATTGAATCTTTCACTAGTTTCGAAATATCAAAGGAGAGTTTTTTTTATTTAATTTATTTATTTTTTCGGTTACATCAAGGTTACCTGATGTATACTGGCTGCTATATCAAATTGAGGACCATTGTAAACGGAAACTGGGTGTAAATTGAGACCAAGGTGTATTTTAGAGCTAACTTATACAAATCCTGGACAGAGAGTATTGAAGCAGCTAGTTTGATGGTAACCATCTCCCTGCAGGGTTTTCTATCCAAAACACATATTAAAAAAAAAAAATTTATATATATATATATATGGAAATTCTATGGTGAGGACGGTCCGCATGAGGACCGTAGTATTAGTGACGGTTTTTCATAGTATTAACGATGGTTTTTAAGAAAATCGTCACCAATACTATGAAAAACTGTCACTAATACTGTGGTCCGCATGAGAGCCGTCCGCACCATAGACGGACTGTATATATATACACATATCAATTCCAAGAGTTTATTAAATAAATAAATAAATAAATATGTGAGAGAGTTTTAGTGGTTCAGAATGAAAATATTGTCCTACAGTTAGAAAAATACAAAATGTTTATTATTATACTTACAGTCCAATAGGTATAAAGTCTGCTCCCATCTGGATATAGATATTGATTAACCTGAAAAAGAGTGAACAGCGAGAAAATTAACTAAAACATTATCTTGGTTCTTATGGAACTATGATAAAAAGTTTTGGGAAAGTTTTGTAAGGGAAAAAAAAATTATATATGTGAAAAATCATATGACCCCAATTCAGATAAACATGCTCAGGATCAAAACTTGATTGATTTGCCAAATTCTTTCGAGATTTATTGAATATTTCAAACTTTAAATGGAAGATGAAAGTTATATAAAATAATAATAATAATAATAAAAAAGAGTTAATATAGTTGTTGCCATAAGATACTTACTTCCCACCCAACTTGTTCATCTGCTCTTTACGACCATTTGCAATTGACATGCTAGCAATACTGAATTGATTGACTTTAACACCTGGATTCTAAACATTAATTTTCACTCTTCCCCCAGCTACCGGGTGTCTATATGCAAGCCCTGCAAACTAAATTCACCCAAAAAAAAAAAAAGGTTATATAGAAATGAATTATACAGTTTTAATAGAAAAGACTACAACTTTTGGTTCTGTTTGAAGGATATATATGCTTAGTTATTGATCAAGAAGCTAATTTACAAAGTTTTCATCGAATATGTTACGAACATGATGGCCTCCTATATCAATTTCAGAGGTCTTGGCATGAGTATTTGTTGGATGATTAAATCCCAGAGACTTTATTTGCTTTGCCATTATCAGATCTTTCCTGCTAGCCCGTCTGATAGGCACTGATCCTTGTGGACATTGTATGTTTTCGAGCATATATGGTGAAGATTTATATGTTGTCTCGGATTCATTTCTCATCATTCCTTTTGGCATGGTTGTGGGTTTCATCTTAATTCAAGTTAGGCCAATGTTGAAAACAAGCTGACAAAATTGTACTAAATCCAATTATAAACCAAACCAAGAGCTATTTGATCTCATAAACTAAATTTATTATAAATATTTATTTGACAAAGAAGAAATAAAATCTGAAAAAGAGATACCATAATTGACCTGAATTATATGATTCTTGAGCATAGGATGATCAAAGGCAAGCTGTTTATAGATATCAACACAATCTATAACATCACCACACTACGCGAAAATTGATATCTGGCGACACTCATTTAGCGACGCTATGAAACAAACACATCTGAAAAAACAAAACCGCGACTCTGAGGTTAATGCGTCAATAAAAATTCAAAAAATATACGATGTACTCTACAGATTGTGCGTCGCTTGTTCTCTCCTCTCCTTTTTTTTTAGTTCTTTTAATTAATCTAATTTTAATTCAACAACAAATAACCCATAAAAATATTAGAGCAACATAACTAAGGTTGTTTTTTTTTTTTTTGTTTTTCTTTTTTCTTATACGCGCACCAGTAAGATTATGCCTGCTCTCTCTTCACTTTTTTTTTTTTTAAGATCTTTTAATCAATCTAATTTTATTTTAATAATAACAATCAATAAAAATATTAGTGCACCTAGGCGACACACCAATAAGATAGTGCATCATCTTTTAATCAATCTAATTTTATTTTAATAATAACAATCAATAAAAATATCAGTGCACCTAGGCGACGCACCAATAAGATAGTGTGTCACTTTTTTTTTTTTGATTTTTTAATAAAATCAAAATAGGACCACAACAAAAATTGAACCCAGGACCTCCTATACTTTCAAGAAATCACCACACCACCAGGCCAAATGACGTATATGTACTGATACAGCAAAAATTGGTTAATATAGTGTTAGGCGACGTATTATTTTAACAATGCATCGCCAAATAGATAAACAGGCAACGCATTCTGCGACAAATGCATCGCCTTTTTTTTTTTTAATTTTTGTGTTTAAACATTTAAAAAAAAATCAAAATAGGGTCATAACATGAATTGAATCTAGGACTTTCTATACTCTCAAGAAATCACCACACCACCAAGCCAAATCACTTGGATGTAATAGTACAATAAGAACTAGCTAGTATAGTTTTAGGCGATGTAGTCTTTTAAGAAAGAGTCACTAAATAGACTAAAAGGCAACGCATTTGTAAACAACTGCGTCGTCGTTTCACCCAACCAATTTTTAACTTTTATTTCAATTTGGAAGTTATTTTTAGTAATTTTTAAATTTTGCAAATATGTTTTTTTTAAAAAAAATTTGTAGATGACCAATTAACAAAACTAATTAAAGATTAAAAAAAGAAAATGGAATAGACGACGTGTTTTAATGGAATAGCATCGCCTGTTCCTTCAATTATTTTTTATTTTTTTTTAAAAAAAAAGCAATTTAATAGACTTTCAATTTTTAAAAACAAGTAAACTATCAATGACCACAAACACATGAAAGTTAAGCTCATTTAACATACTTATCTAGATAAATTGGTCAATAAATGCTTGTTGAATTAGAATTCTATATTCGGTACCCTATCTCAAATTAGGTCTTGAGATATTTTGTATCTCGTCTATACACATATATGTATAACTGAGAAGAGCATTGACAAAACTATTTTCTATTTTTAGATCAATGGAATTTATGTTCATTAGATTGCTACATGAATATATTTGTAGATGAACAATTAAAAAATTATTTAAAGATTATAAAGAAAATATAAAAAAATGAAACAGGCGACGCTTTTCGACCATAATACGTCGCTTGATCCCAAAATTCAAGAATAGGCGATCCTTCTTGAAGAGAATACATCGTCTATTCTCTCAATAAACAAAAACAAAAATTTTGAAAGACATGCAAATTTTATAAAGAATAAAGATGTACTTAAAAAACAGAAAAATAAACAGCAATCTTCGATATTTTGCTTCGCATTTTTAAGAAATATTTTCAGTTTTTATTTGTAGTTGAAAAATAAAAAAATTAATCAAAGAAAAAAATGCAATTGGGAGAAAAGGCGCGTTCTTGCCATTTTTTGAAAAATTTTGGCGCGTTTGAAAATTTTTACGCACTCCTTTGAATCCATTTTTTCTTTTTTAAAACTATATCAAGTACATTACCGAATCGATATTAGATTTGGAAGCAATCTAAGAGAGACTTGAAGAGTGAGATATTTCAGGTTTTATTTTTCATTTGCCTACGTTATCGTCGGCAGAGAAGCTGGATTTCTCTGTGTCGCCCTCGTGATTTTTTGGTTTTCTTCTTTATTTGTTTCCATCGTTTAGGTGAGTTTCTTTTTTCTTGACATGAGGTGGGTTGTTTTTTTTTTTTTTTTTATTTTAACTGCAGCTTAGGCTCATTGGGTTTTATTAATCTTGCTTTTGTAGAAATTATGTTTGTGATATTGCTTGACATTATTTTGCTAAGTTCAACAAGTATTTTATGTTGAAGATCAACTTAAATCAAGATGGTCTATTGTTTTAACTTCACCACAACATTGTACTTTTTTTGAAGAAGATGTTCTTGGAGATACAAAGATGGCTCACAATCCATTTGTTATATAGTTGCCAAGTATCGATGAAAATGATAATAAGGATGAATGTGAGAGTGACTATGTTTGTAATGACTGTGAGGGGAGAAATGTGCTTCGTCAAATCTTAAGAACAATGGTAATATTCTTTAAATTTTCATTTACTAAATTACAAATTTAATAATGATTAATATTTTATTTATTTTGCATAAGTGCTAATAATTTTTTTAATGTTTCTATATGCAGTATGAGGATGTAATATTGTCAACAAGAGGATGTCAACTTCCATCTCAATGAATATGCATTCATGGAAGTTTAATTAATATTAAATTTGTTATAAAAAATACAATAGCTTACAAATTATGTAAAAATATATCAATGAGATGATATTTAATTTATTTGATAATTAATTTGTTATGACAAAATATTTATTTAAAATTTTTATATTCTATTTATTTTGGGTGAAGCTAGTTTTCGTTTTTTTGTATTTTAATTATTTTTATATTTTTACGATTTTAATCACTTTTCACAAAATTTAAAAAAATAAAAAAAATAAAAAAGAAGGGGCGACGAATTAAAAAATAATGCGTCGCTAAAAGTGTCGATGCGTCGTTAAATAGGCGACTCTATTAATGCATCGCTAAATAGTCACTTTACTAATGCGTCGCTAAATAAGCGACTCTACTAATGCATCGCTAAATAGTCAACTTTATAAATGCGTCGCTAAATAGGCAACTCTACTAATACGTCGCTAAATAGGTGACTCTATTAATGCATCGCTAAAAGTAAATATGCATCGCTAAAAACTATATTAATAGAGTTGACTATTTAGCGACGCATTAATAGAGTTGACTATTTAGCGACGTATTAGTAGAGTCGCCTATTTAGCGACGCATTAATAAAGTGACTATTTAGCGACGCATTAATAGAATAACGTATTAATAGAGTTGACTATTTAGCGACGCATTAGTAGAATCGCCTATTTAGCAACGCATTAATAGAGTCACCTATTTAACGACACATCGACACTTTTAGCGACGCTTTATTTGTTAATGCGTCGCCCCTTCTTTTTTTTTTAATTTTTTTAAATTTTGTGAAAAGTGATTAAAATAGTAAAAATATAAAAATAATTAAAGCACAAAAAAACAAAAACTAGCTTCATTCAAAATAAATAGAATACAAAAATTTTTAATAAATATTTTGTCAAATTAATTATCAAATAAATTAAATATCATCTCATTGACACATTTTTACATAATTTGTAAACTATTGTATTTTTCATAACAAATTTAATATTAATTAAACTTCCATGAATGCATATTCATTGAGATGGAAGTTGACATCCTCTTGTTGACAATATTACATCCTCATACTGCATATGGAAACATTAAAAAAGTTATTAGCACTTATGCAAAATAAATAAAATATTAATCATTATTAAATTTGTAATTTAGTAAATGAAAATTTAAAGAATATTACCATTGTTCTTAAGATTTGACGGGACACATTTCTCCCCTTACAGTCATTACAAACATAGTCACTCTCACATTCATCCTCATTATCATTTTCATCAATACTTGGTAACTATATGACAAATGGATTGTAAGCCATCTTTGTATCTCCAAGAACATCTTCTTCAACAAAAGTACGATGTTGTGGTGAAGTTAAAACAATAGACCATTTTAATTTAAGTTGGTCTTCAACATAAAATACTTGTTGAACTTAGCAAAATAATGTCCAGCAATATCACAAACATAATTTCTACAAAAGCAAGATTAATAAAACTCAATGAACCTAAGCTGCAGTTAAAATGAAAAAAAAAAAAAAAAAAAAAAAACAACCCACCTCATGTCAAGAAAAAAGAAGCTCACCTAAACGATGGAGACAAAGAAAGAAGAAAACCAAAAAATCACAAGAGCGACACAGAGAAATCCAGCTTCTCAGCCGACGACAACGTAGGCAAATGAAAAATAAAACCTGAAATATCTCACTCTTCAAGTCTCCCTTAGATTGCTTCCAAATCTAATATCGATTAGGTAGTGTACTTGATGTAGTTTTAAAAAAGAAAAAATGGATTCAAAGGAGCACGTAAAAATTTTCAAACGCACCAAAAATTTTCAAAAAATGGCAAGAACGCGCCTTTTCTCCCAATTGCATTTTTTTTCTTTGATTAATTTTTTTATTTTTCAACTACAAATAAAAACTGAAAATATTTCTTAAAAATGTGAAGCAAAATATCGAAGATTGCTGTTTATTTTTTTGTTTTTCAAGTACACCTTTATTCTTTATAAAATTTGCATGTCTTTCAAAATTTTTGTTCTTGTTAATTGAGAGAATAGGCGACATATTCTCTTCAAGAAGGATCACATGTTCTTGAATTTTGGGATTAAGCGATGTATTATGGTCAAAAAGCGTTGTCTGTTTCATTTTTTTATATTTTCTTTATAATATTTAAATAATTTTTTAATTGTTCATCTACAAATATATTCATGTAGCAATCCAATGAACATAAATTCCATTGATCAAAAAATAGAAAATAGTTTTGTCAATGCTCTTATTAGTTGTACATATATGTGTATAGACGAGATACAAAATATCTCAAGACCTAAGTTGAGATAGGATACCGAATATAGAATTCTAATTCAACAAGCATTTATTGACCAATTTATCTAGATAAGTATGTTAAATGAGCTTAACTTTCATGTGTTTGTGGTTATTGATAGTTTACTTGTTTTTAAAAATTGAAAGCCAATTAAATTGCTTTTTTTTAAAAATAAAAAATAAAAAATAATTGAAGGAACAGGCGACACAATTCCATTAAAACACGTCGCCTATTCCATTTTCTTTTTTTAATCTTTAATTAGTTTTATTGATTGGTCATTTACAAATTAAAAAAAAAAAGCATATTTGCAAAACTAAAAAATTACTAAAAATAACTTTCAAATTGAAAAAAAAGTTAAAAATTGGTTGGGTGAAACGGCGACACACTTGTTTACAAATGCATCGCCTTTTAGTCTATTTAGCGACTCTTTCTTAAAAGACTATATCGCCTAAAACTATATTAGCTAGTTTTTATTGTATTATTACATCCAAGTGATTTGGCCTGGTGGTATGGTGATTTCTTGATAGTATAGGAGGTCCTAGATTCAGTTCATGTTATGATCCTATTTTGATTTTTTTTTTTAAATGTTTAAACAAAAAAATTGGAAAAGAAAAAAAAAAAGGCGATGCATTTGTCGCAGAATGCGTCGCCTGTTCATCTATTGGCGATGCATTGTTAAAATAATGCGTCGCCTAACACTATATTAGCTAGTTTTATTGTATTAGTACATACAAGTCATTTGACCTGGTGGTATGGTGATTTCTTGATAGTATAGAAGGTCCCGGGTTCAATTCTTGTTATGACCCTATTTTGATTTTATTTTTTTTAAAATTTTTAAACAAAAAAATTGAAAAAAAAAAGGAACAAAAAAGGAACAGGTGACGCATTGTTTAAATAATGCATCGCCTAACAATATATTAACCAATTTTTGCTATATCAGTACATATAAGTTATTTGGCCTAGTGGTGTGGTGATTTCTTGAGAGTGTAGGAGGTTTTGGGTTCAATTCTTGTTATGGTCCTATTTTGAATTTATTTTTTTTAAATGTTTAAACAAAAAAATTGGAAAAAAAAAAAGAACAGGCGACGCATTTGTTGAAGAATACATCGCCTGTTCATGTATTTGGTGACGCATTTTTAAATAATGCATCGTCTAACACTATATTAACCACTTTTTGCTGTATCAGTACATATAAGTCATTTGACCTAGTGGTATGGTGATTTCTTTAGAGTGTAGGAGGTTCTGTGTTCAATTCTTGTTATGGTTCTATTTTGATTTTATTTATTGTTTAAATAATGCGTCGCCTAACACTATATTAACCAATTTTTGCTTTATCAATACATATAAGTCATTTGGTCTCGTGGTGTGGTGATTGCTTGAGAGTGTAGGAGGTTTTGGGTTCAATTCTTGTTATGGCTCTATTTTGATTTTATTTTTTTTTTAAAGTTTAAACAAAAAAATTGAAAAAAAAAAAAAAGAACAGGCGATGCATTTGTTGAAAAATGCGTCGCCTGTTCATGTATTTGGCGACGCATTGTTTAAATAATGCGTCGCCTAACACTATATTAACCAATTTTTGCTGTATCAATACATATAAGTCATTTGGCATGGTGGTGTGGTAATTGCTTGAGAGTGTAGAAGGTTTAGGATTCAATTCTTGTTATGGTTCTATTTTGATTTTATTTATTTTTAAATGTTTAAACAAAAAAATTGAAAAAAAAAAAAAGAACAGGCGACGCATTTGTTGAATAATGCGTTTCATCTATTTGGTGACGCATTCCTAACATAATGTGTCGCCTGACATTATATTAACCAGTTTTTGCTCTATCAATACATATAAGTTATTTGGCCTGGTGGTGTGGTGATTTCTTGAGAGTATAAGAGGTCTTGGGTTCAATTCTTTTTATGGTCCTATTTTGATTTTATTTATTTTTAAATGTTTGAACAAAAAAATTGGGATAAAAAAAAAAAAAAGAATAGGCGACGCATTTGTTGAAGAATGCGTCGCCTATTCATCTATGTGGGGACTCATTCTTTAAGTAATTCGTCGCCTAACACTATATTAAGTATCTTTTGTTGCATTAGTACATACAAGTCATTTGACTTGGTGGTGTGGTTTAATTCTTGTTATGGTCCTATTTTGATTTTATTAAAAAAAAAAAAAAGTGAAGAGAGAACAGGTGACGCACAATCTTATTGGTGCGTCGCCTGTTAACTATATATATAAAAAAAAAAAAAAAAACCTCAGCTTTGGTACAATAATATTTTTATTGATTAACGTACAATCTTATTGGTGCGTCGCCTGTTACACGTATAACAAAAAAAAAAAAAAAAAAACAACCTCAGTTATGTTGCTCTAATATTTTTATGGGTTATTTATTGTTGAATTAAAATTAGATTAATTAAAAGAACTAAAAAAAAAAGGAGAGGAGAGAACAGGCGACGCACAATCTATATAGTACGTCGTATATTTATTAAATTTTTACTGATGCATTAACCTCAGAGTCGCGGTTTTGTTTTTCAGACGTGTTTGTTTCGTAGCGTCGCTAAGTGAGTGTTGCTAAATATCAATTTTCGCATAGTGCATATTCAGTCTGTTGAGCAAAAATAAAAAATAAAAATAAAAAAATGGAAAAAGCATGTCAGTTTTGAGAAAAATCTTATACCGAATCTCCTTTTCTTGGCAACTAAAATTATTTGTTTATTTCTTTTAAAAAAGGTTAATTAGTAATATTCTAGTTTAAAACATAGATTAAAATAAGACCCTCTACAACATTACCTGGAAACTCTTGATTGCAGGTTTATTTATAAGTTTAAGCTGTCTATCCAGCTCCAATTCTTCTTCTTTGGATAACTTTTCCCATTCTTCAACTGTTTCTGCACCTCGAATTACACAAATTGTTGCCAGCATTATAAATATAATTATCTTCTTAAAATCTAAAGCAGTTTGCATTTTTCCCTTAAAAAGGTAGTGAAGATGAAATAAATTTTCTTTTTGACTATGTTGCTGAATTTTAGTACCCATATCATATGTATTTATATATTTATATGATATAAGTCTTGACAATAAGAGTGGGTGTCTCTATTGCGATTTTCCTCCTTGAAAGGGAAGATAGAATTAATTTTGAGGATACATTCAATGCTTTTTCTTTTTATTATTTTTTCATCTTTTTGAGAAGATCATATTTAACTCCTTGTATTATTGCTATATATCATAAATGCTTTTCTGAACATAAAGATATTAATTATGTAAATGCTAATAAGGAAAAAAAGAACAAAAACGCACAGCATTTTAGTTTCTATTGTTTGGTTATGAGATTTATTGAGGTATGAGAATTCGCATTTGAAATCATTATTGGAGAAAACACTATTTGACAATAAAATTGGTATCAAATTGCATATTTCTGTGTTTTGTCAATCCATAAGTTTGAATTATACATTTATAAACTAAGGCAACCTTTTTGGTTTCAATTTTACAACTCAGTTTACTTTAAAAGCGTATAGTTCGAATTTTCCATCACTTGATCAAATAACCGAAAAAAAAAAAAGAAGGAAGGGGGGGGGGGGGAGGGGGAAGAAACAAAGAAAAAGAAAACCCTTACAATGAAAAGAGTAAAATATTTTTCATTTTAATTAATTAAGGGGATCAACCATGAAAATAATTCTAAATGTTAGTTATTGGAGAATGGAATTGTATCAAATCCATCATGATGTTACATAAGAAAAGGGTAATTTACAAAGTCATCTTTGTTCAAAATTTTCCATCTGCATGCTCAAACAGTTTATAATTTGTTTCATGCCTTGTGTTGTAAAAACCTTGTGAGGAAATAGCAAAGTAATTATTATACTAATAAGTCATTGAGTTTTATTATCATAATATTTGGGGGAACAAAATGAAGAAATCCCTACTGAAATGTGCAATTTCCAGGGCCACCAAAGAAAATATAAGCGCCCCAGTTAGGATCCTTAGCCACATTCTTTATAACATCATAACATTGAGGTACATCTGCAAAAGTATCAAGAACATAATACAATGGACTTACAAATTTGTAGAACCTATTTGGCATAATTTGAATGCTATTCACAAATGCTGATATCCCATAACCACCCTCTTTTGGGAAATGACCACTCCCCATTGTAGGGGTAGGATCAGTTATGATGCTGTAAGTGGAGCCAGCCCATGAAATATAATCTGCACCATCAGCCATGGTTGTGAATAGTGCCTTTGGCCAGTAGCCCACATATTCGTTGAAAAATGTCAGCAACCAATTTCCAGTACTATTGTCCTATTTTTTAAAAAAAAAAATTTGAATAAATAGAAACTAACCATCAATATAAACATTATTTATTCAACTGATTCTCTCTCTGTGTTTTCAAAATATCAAAGTAGATTTTATTTTTATTTTTATTTATTTTTACCTGTTGTATACTGACTGCTATATGAAATTGACTACCCTTGTAAGTGGAAACTGGTCGTAAATTAAGCCCCAGGTGTATTTTAGTGCTAACTTGTACAAATCCTGGACAGAGAGTATTGAAGCAGCCAGTTTTTTGGTAACCATCTCCCTTCAGGGTTTTTATCCAAAACCCATATAAAATAATTCGGAGAATATTAGTAAGAGTTAGCCGATTTAATTAGCAAAAGACAATATATATGTATATATATATATATGACAGAGTTTAGTGGTACAAAATTTCAAACTGAATTGTCCAAGAGAATGTAAAATGATACTTACAGTCCAATAGGTATAAAGTCTGCTGCCATCTGGATATAGAGCTTTATTAACCTGTAAGGGTGGAAAAGTTAAAAAAAAAAAAAAAAAAGGACATTATCTTGGCTTTTATATAGGCAATCATCAAAGGCTCAAATTTAGTTTTAAAAAATTTTAAAAAAATACATATATATATATACATATATATATTAAATGCAACCAATTAATATTTGCCAAATCAATATAGATTTTTCTTAAGAACAAAGGTGACAAATAGAAAAATTCCAAATCATAGGACCCCAATTCAAATAACATATGACCCCAAGGGATAAAGCTAGATTGATTTGCCAAATTCTTTTGAAAATTTACAAAAATAGGATATTTTAAACTTTAAATGGAAGCTGAAAATTACACAAAAGAAAAAAAGAGTTAAAATGTTTTGCCAATAAGAGATTACTTACTCCCCACCCAACTTGTACGTTGTTCATTTGCTGTTTAGGGCCCTTTGAAATCGACATGGAAGCAATACTAAATTGATTTACTTTAACACTTGGATTCCAAACATTAATATTTGCTCTTCCCCCAACTACAAAGGCTCTATATGCAACCCCTGCATACTAAAATTCATAAAACAAAAAAGAAAAATGATATAGCAATTTAGTACAGTTTACATATAAAAAAATAAAAATAGAAAGTGATTTTTTGGTTATGCATTTAGGAAGCTTGGCAATTAATCAAAAAATGCTAATTAACATAGTTTTGGTGAAAATTTTACGAACATGATGGCCTCCTTCATCAATTCCTGAGGTGCTGGCATTAGTGTTTGTTGGATGATTAAATCCAATAGACTTTATATGTCTTGCCATTATCAAATCCTTCCTGGTAGCCCTTTTGATAGGCACTGATCCTTGTGGGCAACTTATGTTTCCAAGCATATATTGCAAAGATTTATAGGTTGTCTCGGATTCATGATTTCTTATTCCTTTTGGTATGGTTGTAGGTTTCATCTGTAATATTAATCAAAAGTTAGGGAAAACGCTAATTAAAATAAGTTGCTTAAAAAGTTGTATTAAATTAATCCAATACATAAACTATTTAATCTCAAAAACTAGAATTTTGTTATGATATTTTATTTGAAGAAAATGGGGAAAAAAAAAAAAAAAAAGAGATCATGATAATCGACCTGAATTTTATGATTCTTGAGCATAGGATGATCAAAGGCATGCTGCTTGTAGATATCAACACAATCTATAACATCACCATCTTCAGTCTGTTGAGGGGGGAAAAAGCATGTCAATTTTCACTAGAACAATCTTATATATTATTATTATTATTATGATTATTTTTTACCATATGGTAAGCATGCAACATTACCTGGAAACTCTTAATTGCAGGTTTGTTTATAAGTTTGAGCTGTCTATCCAGATCCAGTTCTTCTTCTTTGGATAGCTTTTCCCATCCTGGAACTGCTTCTGCACATAAAATCACAGAAAATGTTGCAAGCAATATTACTGTAATGTGCTTAGGGTCTAAACCAGCCATAGTCACAAAATCAGTTTGCATTTTGCACTAAAAATTATATATATACTGAAAAGTGGATATATAGTGAGGGGGAAAAAAAGAAAAGAAGGCTTTTTGATCATGTATTCTGTATTTGATCTGAGGTTCAATATTTATATAATTGTAGGAGAAAGTCCTGTGGATAAGAGTGCCAACTGTGTCTATTACAATTTCCCTCCTTGAAAACAGGATATTTATTTGAGAATAAATTCTATGCTTTTTTTGGTTATTGGCCATAAATCCAATGCTAACGTGTAGTAGTAATATTAATCGTTTTTTTTTGGGGTAAATATTAATTGTTATTAATGAAGAAAAGGAATTAGAATCTCCAAAAATGGTTTTATTTGGGTATAAATTCAATACTTTTCTGAGGTATAGACCATAAATCCAATTCTAACCCGCGTCTAGTAATAGTAACTTTTTTTTTTTTTTGGTAAATCTACCGAATAGTAATGATCGTTAATAATGAAGAAAACGAATAAAAAATCCAAGCAGGGTTTGATTTCGAGTATAAATTCAATAGCTCTAAGCCTGCCCAATTAAAGATTATCAATTCATTAAAATTCAACAGAGTCATTTTTGGACATCTAAATAATCAATTTAAAATTAGTAATTTCTTTTTCTTTTTTTTTAAATACTAACAGTCAATTTGCTTTATATATTTTCTTAATATATTTAATTTCCTTAAAAAAAAAAAGTTTCACCCAAAAAAACAATGAATACTCTAATTTTGTTTTTGTATAATACTTGAACTTTTTATATGATATATAATACTTATATGTAACATATATATATATATATATATATATACATCCATATATATATAATGCCCAAGTTAATTTGATTCGTCATAAGCAGCTATTATACAAAACTCATATGTTCTGTTATGAAAAATAAATTTTCTAGTATCTATTTATCTTTTTTTTTTTAACATTTTCTTGACATCTTTTTGTTGATATTTATAATCGTTTTTTAAAAATATTTGAATTTAGAAAAGAGTATTCCTTAAGAAAGTGTCAAAGTTGAGAGGGAAATTGATTATCGGGATATAGTTTTCTAAGAATTTTTTTTTTTTGATCTGTTTGATGAGCAATAAGAAAGTTGGGATTGATAAGTAATTAAATTTAATATTGTATAATAAATTAAAGGTAAATATATATTTTAAAAAAAATTTAAAACTTTCTTTAAAATTCTCAAAATGACACCTGTATAGATGGGAACAACTTTCCCATATATTTTCCTACATTGTTGGGAATCTAATTCTCTGTACCCATACTTTTTTACTTCATAATAAGTATTCAAACAAAATAAAGTAATCACTTTTCCAAGGAAATTAGATTCCCACTAACTTTACCTTTACCCAAACATACCATAATTATAAAAAAACTGAATATGCTCGATGTGCTTAAATTGATTATATGGATGTAGATAAATAATGTGTTAAATAACAATAAATTGGCTATTTTTTATTGGACGAGCCTATAACTAAAAGGGGTAGGCCTATTTTATCAAATAATTTCTTCATATATTCAATGCCAACTAGATATATGTAAAAAATAAAAAATAAATAAATAAAAGGTTTTTTAAGACCTATATGTTAAAGAGGATTAAGCATTAAATGTGACATAAAAATTGACACTGTATTGACTATATTATGTAAAAAAACTATTTATGACTATTAATTAATTATATATTTTATTAACTTTTATTTTTTTTGAAAATTTAAAATTTTTTTTTTTAAATTGTTTTAAAACTTTATGCGATGTTTAATGGAATTTCCAAAAGTAAGTATTTACCTAACAATGTTCAATCCATATCAATTTAGTATTCATTCTAAAGATTATCATTGATTTAAGAGCAAATTTTTTAAAACACTAGCCTATATGACATGTTTATTTTTGTAACCCACATTTTCATTAAAGATGCTCTAAACAAAGCATGTCATATATTGTTCCATCAAATATGGATTCTTTTAGTATAACAAATTAAAATATTTAATTCAAATTAATATGAATTACCTTCAGAAGTTCAGTATTGAATGTATTGACAAAGCTCTGTTTCTACTCTTCAGTGGCCCAAGTAGCCAACAAGTGACCATACCAGATTGTTCATCCATAACAAGTCAGCAAAAAACTTCCTATACTCAAGATTATACTTGGAAAAAAAAAAAAAAAAAAGAGTAAACTTGGGATTATATGATATGAGGATTCTGCATGTGAAATTTCAAGAAAAACTCAAAACAGCTAATTCATATATCCCATCAATCATGCTAAGTTCTTTTGATCATGTTTAGATTCTACTTCAAATATTTGCTCAGTTCCTCTAAGAGTGCCAATTTTGGGTCTTTATTGCAATTTGCATCTTTGAAAAGGAGATAGAATTTCATTATTAATTGCTACAAGGCCATAAATACTTCCACAACATTAAAAAAAAATATATATATATATATATATATATTAAAAAAACTAATTAACAATTTTCTTTGTAAAAACGATGGACACTGGAAAGAAAAGTTTTTTTTTACTATTTTCCAGTAATTCATGCCTAACACTATGTTTGGATTGGAAGGTGGAAAGGAAAAGGAAGGATAAGTTTAACGAGGAAAGGAAAGGAAAATAAAGGAAAAAAATATTTATAATAATTATTTGTTTCGAAAAAGAAAAAGTAAAAAACAATTAATGTAGTTTATATTTTTACAAAAATATCCTAAATATAAAATATCTCAATCAATTAGCTTTTAATTAGTAAGAATAATATTGAAATAATTCAAAAACTTTATTAAACTATTTTTATTTCTTTCCTTTTTCTATCAAATTTGAATAGAAAACTAGAGATCTCTAGATTTTGTAAAAATCTTTTATATCATATAAACGTCTTTTTGACCTTTTAATATGTCTAAGAACTGAACTGAGTTTCAATATTTATATGATTGTATGAGAGAGTGCTGAGAATAAAGAGTGCCAAAATTTGAGTAAAAATTCAGTGCTAACCGTCCAGTAATTTCATTTGTTCTTATAGTCCATAAATGCTTCATGTAGATAAAAATATCAATTCTATGGGGTAAGAAAAAAATAATAATGGGCAAAAGAAATAAAATACACTTAAGTTATACTTTTTATTAGGTAGATACCTAATTTACACTTAAAAAAAAATTACCCTTCACGATAAAATCATTTGGGCATATGGTGATTAAAGAAAAATCTATAATATATCTTGATGAATAATTTAATTTATTTTTTGTACAAACAAAATACAACCACTCTGGGAAGATTATAGTTTTCCAGTCTTTAAGTTGTACAATGATGGTTATGATAATTTAATATTTGTATATTTTTCTCTCTTTATACCTGTAAATCAATGAACACAAATAATCAAGCACAAAATAGACCGACCATATATTAGGGAGAAAGAGGAATAAAGATTGTAAAGGCATGGCATATTCACTGTTCCATCAAATAAGGATTTTTTAGGATAACAAATTAAAAAATTGAATATACAAAGAAAGAAAAGACATTTTTTGCACTATATGTACAGGATGACAAAGCCTATGGATCTGGTTGAATTACCTATGAATATGACAAAGACTATTTCCACTCTTCAGTGGCCCATCTATTGACCAACCAAGATGTTCATCCATAACTAAGCCGAAAGCTTCCTTATACTTTGTCCTTAATCCATGCAATGGTCAAAAACTGGGATTATATGATTTGAGGACTCTGCAGATGAAATTTCAAGAAAACTCAAAAAGCTCAGTTCATATATATATATATATATCCCATCAATCATGCCTAATTTCCTTGACCATTCTTAAGAGTATACTTCAAATTTGCAGCTCAAGAATGGTTTCCATGATCAACTCCTCTAAAGCATCTTCCACTGTCTCAACAACTATGTCTTCAACATCGTTTCGGATATCTAGCCATGTTCCACATCTGGTTAAGTCTTTTACAACGAGCTGCTCCAATGTTATTGGTGATGGCTGTTTGAGCAGGTGCCAATCAATGCACTTTGTAATTTCATGAATCACAAATTTCTCTACTGGAAGTGTTTGGAAATTTGGTTTGGTTAATGACACCCAATGGGAGAATCTAAAATGACTATGATATACCTTTAGAAGAACATCTTTAATACAGTCAATGATGAGCCTGTGAGTATCACAGGACTGGTTAGCCTGAACCTTTGCTGTGTCAAGCAGAGATGATAGGTCAAGCTCTAGAAGTTGATCTGCTTCATGGAACTTTTTTGAGAGCTCATCCCAATTAATGCCAGTCATTTGCAGCAATTCCCTTATGTTGTCAGGGATGGATCCATAATCTAAACAAGTAGCTGAACTGATTTTAGGATTCAATGGTGACATCGAAAGAGCAGAACAACTGTGATCTTCAGCTGCAGAAATGTATTTGGACTAGTTCAGTTGCACATTTAAGTGATGAGGAAAAATGAAATAATTTTGGTAATGCTTTGTACGGAATGTCTACCAGAATTGCACAAAGTGCTTTCAGGGCTTGTCTCATCTGTGAAAAAAGGCTCAAGAACAGAAATTGGACTTGACTGATGTCTTCTATCTTCAATTGTATCAGGATCCGGCACAGTCTCAATGCTTGAAGGGGTTGATGAAGAAACATCATCAACTGAAGAGGTTGATGGTTGATCATCAAAAGACGAATCCTGAACAAGGTTGAAATTCTTGGTGGGATAAAATTCAATAAAGCAAATGATCTAGCAATTCTAAACTGGAAAAAGAAGGTTGACAAGTAGTAAAAAAAAAAAGAAGCCATTCATATCTGACTTGAGAAAGAGGCTAATCTATAAGAGACATTTTACCTGTTTGAAGCACCTAAAATGTTCATATTCTTCATTTGAACTAGCTGTATGTATAATGTCATTTGCATCTGCAGTATAGGTATCGCCTATGCTATCACATTTGGACATCCCTCCTAAAGGATTAGCTTCTCCTCCATGGAAGGTACTGATCTTGTCTGTACCATCTGGTTCAGCAGGCACTTCCATAGGATTTCTCTCTTCTGGGTGTATGGTACCAATAGCTTCAAGAATCTTCACACAGCCTACAGAATTTTGATCAATTGATTAAATAAAAGAGTACATAAGAGAATAATGAAGGTTGAATTTTTAGTATAACAGTACCTTTAAAGCCTGAATCAACTTCAATAACTTTGGTTGGGGCACAACTAGTCTCTGAAATATTTGACTTTGTGTCGAAAAGTTGCAATTGATTGTTCGGTTTCTTATTATCAGGAGGAGCCTCTTTGTGCTGCTTCAATGAACTTGAATACCTTTCTTTCTGTTCTTTCTGAAATTTCCATTTATTCTCATAAACAAGTTGGCAGCTTCTATATGGAACGAATCTCATGTCTTCCATAATAGAGCCATGTTCACTGTCTCTCACAGGACTTGGTATACGGAAGAAGTCAGTTTTCCTCTGCCAGGTTTTTGGTGTCTGACTTTGGGAAAAAGTATGACCCATAGATTTAGTTTTTAACACTTCAGAGGGGTGTTTCAGGGCCTCCAGGTCCATGTCAGATTCACTTTTCTTATAATGGCTAAAAACCATCAAGTTTGAGCTTCTAAAGCTACTTTGGCTACTTGAAGCCGTTTCATGTCCAGTGCTTGATTTGAAACCTTCCAACTTGTCAATCTTGTCCCTTTTCCAAATATCATTAGAAGACTTTGCCATTTCACCATTATCGACATGCATGATAGTTGGAGAATTTAGCCTTGTGATTTCCCTTCCTTTACCTTTATGACCATCTTCAAATCTCTTGCATTCATAGGGAGATCTATTGTTCATAACATTGGTTGATAACAATTGCTGATCTTTTTTGCTTACCCCCATAGCATGTCTCAATTTCCTTGTTACACGCCCAAAAGGAAAATATGTAATTCTAACATTTTTTGCACTTTCTTCCAAGCTATTGTAAGACTGTAGAGAGGTGCAACGATTTGTTTCACCAGCAGAGTTTTGAATGGTTGTTAAGTCAGGCTTCAAAACTGTTATTCTTTCTGAAAGTTGGGGATCATTTCTTCCCTTCAACTGGAAATTATCAGAAGCCTTCGACTTTTCTGTACGGGCAGGTTCTTCATATTGCCTTGCACAATCTGTCTGATGATATTCTGATATTTTGGCTTCAGAAAAAGATTTTCTCTGCTGCTTTGTTGTTTGAGAATCCTTCAAATTCTGAATGTGTTTCACTAAAAGAGAATTTGGGTCCTGTAAGAGTTTCGTAAATAGCTCCTTGTTCTTATTCAAAATCTGCAATGCATCTAATAGTTGTTTAGACTGTTGGTTTACTCCATTACTGCTTAGGTACTTTCCATCAATGAATTTCTGATTCACAACTGCCTCAGCTGCATCTTTCATCTGTACTAACTCAAGATTATTAACCTGGCTGTGAGCAACAAAATCGACATTTCTACAACCAAAGCCTCTCCGCTTTTTAGGACGCGACTGTTTGAAGGATATTTCTTTCGTTGCAGCCGAGTCAATCTTATGTGAAGATCTATCCATTGAATTTGGTTGAGAAGGTTGCTTATGCCTCTCTGCCTCTGCCTGACCATGAAGAGTTACATGACAAGGTCTCTGACAATTTTTTCTTGCCTTTCCATTGTTTTTTGGTAATTGACAAGTACCTTTAGAAGAAGACTGCATATCAGGATCAACTAAGTTTATCTGCTGCATGGTGGAAATCTCATCCCCCTTTAGTTTCTTTTTGTTTTGAATATCGGGATCAAGTAAGCTTTTGCTTTTGTCCTGAAATTGTTATAAGTTGCCACTTAAAGAATATGCAGAAGAAGAATAAGAAGAAGAGTAGAATCTGTTTTGGAAATTAAAGGTTACAAATTTAAAAGGTTCAAATGGAAGATTGAAAATCAAGCAACTGTTTTCTTTGAGAAACAAAAGACACTTTCACTTGATTAACTAGGAAAAACTGAAAACGGAAAAGGGAATTAAGAAACAAGTGATGCTGAGTGAGTGAATATATAAATCTAACAAACAAAGAAAAAGCTAGAATGTTATATAAATTTGACAAATTGTCTTGAGTGGATGTGATGTGGTTTCCTCGATGCTTCAGAGAGCTGATTATCAATTTCTTTAATTTCTAATTCATGGATGCTCCTTAATCCTTATTCTTAGTTGCACTAATTTATCAATAAAAGGGAATTTATTTGAATAAAGATTACTCAATAAATTGTGAACCAACTTTATTCATGAAATTATGTTCGTGAAACTTACATCAATGCCTTGGCATTTCCCCTCCAATTTGTCAAGCAAATCATGTCTCTTAAGATTTCTTTCACCTGCAGAAGTTTTAAATCTATCAATCTTAATAATAATAATGAAATCAGCATATATAAAAGATATTCATGCAAACAGAGAATCATAATAACAAAATAAGATTTTTCTTCAAGATGAAAAAGATTGTCAAAAGCAATATTGTTGGCTTTACAACGTAGCATTAGTTCCTTAACTGTTCTACCAGAACTTCATTAACATTCTATAGAACTTACCAACAACATGTTTCTTTAAACCCTTTCTATACGAAATCAGTTTCTTATCAGATCGACCTTGGCGAAAGTCAAAGAGGCTGTATAAACCCCACATACAACCCGACTTCTTTTTTGATACCACAGGGCTTTTTGGTGGAGTTAGCCTTGTCATATTGAGCACTCTGCAGCTACCAGAACAAACTTCAGCATAAGAATGAACAAAGAGAAACAAGAGAATTAACAGCTAAATGACACAAAAATCAAACAGGGTTTGGAAAAGTAGCGTCAAATATCAAATGTGAGACAGATTATATAAATAAAATTTCAATAGTCAACACTTATTGGAGTAGATACCTAATGATGCTCTACAATCAACAACCACAAATAAAATAAGACAGAAAATAAAACAAAAATAATAATAATAATAATAATAATAATGGTTTAGAAAAACTAAGATTTGTGCAGAAGAGAAAGGTTGGTCAGTGTAAGAGACAAATTTCTGTTATGCAGGCACTAAATTACATGCACATAAGAACAAAAATAGAAAAAAGAGTACCAAATCTTAAAATTTTTTGAATTCAAAAAGGTCATCTTTTTCGTACCAAATAAGATTCTTTTCTTTTTCTCTAAAAGACAAATTAAGCTACCATCTGAAAGTGATTCATGGCCTTTAGTATTGCAATATAGAACTCAAGTCAAATTTACTCAGCTAGCCCAATAAACATTTATACTTACCCTATAAACTTTTAAGAAAATATTTCAGCCTAAGATAACAGACAAAATAATTTGCTTAATTAAAGGGCCCCAAAAAAAAAAAAAAAAAAAGAAGTGACCCAGAATTTGTTTTCTGGTGTTAGCTGAACTTTTAGCAGCTATAGTTGAAAATGAGATTAGGTGGATGAAGAAATGGCCTAAATTTCGTAAAACCAAACCATTTTATGTTTCCTTTGTTTCTGTTTGGTTTGCAAGATTTTCAATGTTGAAACACAAAAACATAGAGGGGGATACCTGATATGATATCTCTAGTGCTCTTCTTTGCAATAGAAAGAAGCTTAGCTTTTTTGCTTGGAGACTGTATAGAACAACCTCAAGATGAGAGGAAGAAAAAGAAGAAGAAGAAGAAGAGATGGAAAAGGGCATTAATGGAGAAGAAAGTGGAAATGAAAGCCATAAAAGGAGGAGAATAATTCAGAAAGTGAGTGAAAGAGATTGGGGGGCCAAAAAAAAAAAAAAAGGGTATTTATGGTTGAGAAAGAGTGGTAATTAAATAGCTAGCAAGAGACACAGAGGTTAAGGAGGAAGAAAGCTTTCAAGTGAAGCAAAAAATTTAGTTTAGTTGCTTTCCCACCTCTCTCTTTCTGTGCTTTCCCATCTCTTTCTTTCTCAGCTTTCCCATTCAACCATCATCATCTCATCAGTCCTCATCTCTCTCTCTCTCTTCACGTTCCCTCAATCCAAAGAAAATATCTGTCTTTTACGCTCTCAAACTTTCTTCAATACAAATTGACAATATAATATGTATTGTTATGCTACGGTGAATTTGCATGTTGGGAATTTTCATTACATATAATTTATGTAAAAATTAATTATTTTTTAGAGAGAAATTGAGTATGTTCGTTATAGCGAAATTACACACAGCATGTATACATACAACTTTGTTATAAAGAGTGTTTATCTACCCCCACAAGGTACATTTAATGTTACATAACAAATGTTATGGAAAGCCACTTTCGAATATGTTACTTGATGTTAAATGTTATTAGAGTAAAATTATATATATATATATATATATATATTTACACATAAGCAATATATTCACATATTACAGTTTTATTTTAGGACTTCTTCTATCAACAATTGTTAGGGTATTTATTTTTGAAAAAAATTAAATGGTATTTGAAAAAAAAAATAATTATATAGATTTAATGAATTACTAAAATATTTTTAAATTTTAACCATTCATTGAAACAATCTAAATCTAATGATTAATTAAAGAGTTACGGAGGAGGATAAACAATCAAAATGAACCAATATAAATTTGTATATATATATATATATATATATATTGTATATTTTTGAATGAGCTTGTGTATATTATATGTATGTATATTATTAACAAAAAATATTAGTTAATAATATTTTATATATAGATATGCCCAAAATTTATGCGTGATCAAAAACGCTATGTATAAACATATATATTTATTTGTATCATCTTCTAAATGTTAATATAATATATAGTTTTTGATATCAAAGTTTCAGGAGCAGATCATAGAAAATATATAGTGGAGCGATTATTTAATTTTACTCTAACATTAATAATTAAGTGGAAAAAGAAAAACTGTAAAAGAAAAAAATGGAGAGGGACATTTTATGGCTGAATATATGCAATTATGGGAGTTTGTTGAAGGGTTTGTGGTTGGGCAAAGAAAATTGACAAAAAACACTTGAAGTGGGGGAGATCTTTGTCAAATAGCTGTAAATGCCAAACCCAGAACCTGTATTTCTATTGGTACTGGTTGGGTGTCAGATTTTTATCTGAAATTTTTTGAATTTTCTTGTCCGAACTCTATCCATATGCATCTTCAACATTTAATATCTCTCTCGCACTTCTATTGACCATGGAAACTTTTTTTCTTTTTTTCTTTTTTTTTTTTTTTTTTACTGCCTGGCTTATTGTTTGGGATGCCTCTTAATTACTTTGGTTCAACCTAAAAAAATAGTTGGTAGAAATATCCATTTCTTTTGGTAAGATAAAATTATCTATATAATATAAAAAATAAAAAAAAAAGACCGTATGCACAACGTGTTTTTTAAAATTCCTTCCAAAACAATTTTTTTATTTTATTTATAATGTATTTATTTATTTGTTATTTTACCTTTTATGTTTATACCTAAATATTATAAAATTAATTTTTAATATAATAATCAAATAATTAATAAAATGATATATGTTAATAATTTTGAAATAAATTTAAAATAAATAAAATATTTAATTTTATTTTATTTATCAAATAAGTCAAATATCTAAAACACATTTGCATATATATAGTTTCCTTAATTAAATATATTTTAAATATTTTTATATATACAAATATAGTTACATGAAAATTAATAAAAATATCTTTTATTTAGATATAAAAATATAATATCATAAATAATAATTGTTAAACATAGTAAAATAAGATTTATTTTGAAAACAAATTATTTGAACTTATTTTATTATCAATTAATATATATTTTTATTATTATATTAGATAGACGGCCGAGGAAGATCAGATTTTGATTAAGTATATTTGGACCAATAGGAAAGATCTTGAAAATCATTATCCAAGAATGCAAATATTGCCCTTTTTAAATTATATATATTTTTATTCTTATTATTATAATATTATATTATATTATATATATAATATATAAAAGAATAAGAATCCAGTGTTATCGTAATGTTTTTTTAAATTTTCTTTAAAATTATCAATAAAATAAACTATCAATTTTTTTTTTTACTATTATTTATAATTTTGTTAAAATATTAATCAACACCAAATTGAAGAGCTATTTAAAGCATGAGATTTTTTTACCTTTTATGGATGTATCCAAAAATATATAAAATCTATTATTATAACCATTATATATATATATATATGAGACATAGAGTATTTATATATATATAATAGATTTGGATGTGAATTGAAAGAATTGATTGAAAGAGTATGATATTTTTACCTTCTATTGGTTGTACCCAAAAATATATATTTTATTATTATAATATTATATATGTCATAAAGTGCATTTGCATATATATGGTTCTCTTAGTCAAATGTATTTTAAATATTTTTATATATACAAGTGTGATTATATGATAATTAATAAACATATTTCTTTATTTGGACACAAAAAATTTTCATAAATAATATAATTTTATTTTATCAATAAAAAAATTTGAGATATCATTTTTAGAATAAAATTGTTAAACATTACAAAGTGAGATTTATATTCAAAACAAATTATTTGATTTTATTTTATTTACGAAATAAGTTAAATACATTTAATTATAAATTACTAAGTGTCACGTTTCAGTTATTTAAAATTTCAATGTTTAATATTTTAATGATTTTTATTTTTTTATATTTCTATTTTAGTTATTAAAGTTATTGAAGTTTTTTGTTTTATTGATTTTTGAAAATCGAGAGCTATATAAGAAAACCAAGAGCTGTATGAGAAAAAATGTTTTTGGGGGGCTTCAATTGAAACCAGCTAGCTGATGGAAAAAATTGATTGGTTTTATGATTTATGTTTTTGGTTTTTTTTTATAATTATTTTATTATTATTATTATTTTTTTTTTCTCGGGGAATTGCTGAAAGGAATGTTAGTGTGCATCTCCTCTCATGTCTCAATTGAAGCCTGAAGGGTAGGAGAGTGATTATGTGTTTAAAATGAGGGTAATTTGGAGAAACAATTTAAGTATTTTATTATTATTTTTTAAAATAATTTTTAAATGTTTAATTAGAGATTTATTTCCCAAAAAAAAATGTTTAATTAGAGACTTGGAGTTGTTAGAAAAAATAAAATATCTAATTAGAGAAAAGAAATAAACACTGAAATAATTTTTTTAAACTTATAAGATAATTTTTATAATCTTAAAGTAATAATGGTATTTATCTTCTTTTTGGTTTTCCCCTTCTTTTACTTCCTTTTCTTTATAGTTTTGGTAGAAAAAGATGGAGGCACACTATATGCGACATTAATCAAACCAATTGTAGTTGTCATTGAAAAATAAAAAATAAAAAAAATAAAAAGCATTTTTAGTTGTTAGTAAGTTTGGTTGAAATTAGTTTTAAATATTTTTTTTTTAAATTTAAATTAGATTTATAAATTGAAATATATATAATGTATAAAAATAGAATAGTCAATATTACGTATTATTATAATGTTTATAGAGATGACATCATCAAGTAATCAGGGCAATGGGCTATATGCAGCCTAGATCATTAATAACCTTGGCATTTTTATCTAATTCTTAAATTACTCTCTCACTTCTATTTTAAACCTTTCATATTTCCGTAGAACTTATGTTTTTAGTTTTTTTAAATTTATCAGTTATACAATGACAATCGGTGGTTTTCTCAAATGGATCTCTTTAATTTTATAATCAAAACATATCTAAAAAGATAGTTATAATAAAAATTATTTTGAAAAACAATAATCTATATATTAATATTTTTAATGTTTTATTATTTTTATTTTGTTGGTAGATAATAAGATTTTATATACAATAATTAATAATAAAATAGATCTTCTAATTTATATAATTTATATATTAATATCTTTATTCCTTTATTACATTTATTTAATTTTAAAATAATAAATTATCTTACAACGTAAAATATATGTAAATAATAATAATAATAATAATAATAATAAAGATAATTATATTATATTATAATGATTTAATATAGAAAAATTATTTATTTATAAAGAATAAAAAAAGATAGTCTAAATAAAAAAATATTAAAATAGATTTATAATCTCTTTATTAATATCTTTGTTAGGTTATTATATTTATTTTATTATAATTAATAATTACATTCCATACATTAATACATATACATATATAAATGTGCAATAAATGAAATTTCAATATCATAATATATAGATTTCAATAATAAAATTAAACTCCTTATTTGATCTTAATAAGATATATCTAATCATAAATAAATTATCTTATAAGGTTATATGGTAAATAATAATGGTAATAATAATAACAATAATAAATATAATTAAATTATATTATAATGATTTAATATAGGTAAATTAATTATTTCCAATATCATAATATATAAATTTCAATATCATAATATAATTAATTATTTGAAATGAATAATGACGATTCAATATTATATATATATATATATATTCCAATAAGAAAAGTGATCTCTTTATTTAATCTTCTTAAAAGATAGCTGGTGACCATACATGGTCAAATTTCATGTTAATTCAAATAATGGAAAAAAAAAATTTAATTTGAAATAATTGTTTAATTTTAGAAATTGAGAAAAATTTACATTTATTATTCAGAACAATATTTGTATCCTTATAAAATTTAAAGGTCTTCACTTATAAATAAGTAATGAAGCAAGTAGTATTTAACTCCTAATCAATTAAACATATAACTATTAAATAATATTTTTTTTTAATTTCAATTTTTATTATAATAAAAATTATATTGTTAATTAATTTGATTCGATTTGAATATAATTAATTTTTAAAATTATCTATTGTAGTTGTGCATTATAGGGGATCAATACTAGTATATATATTAATTTAACAATTATCTCAAAATCTATGTAAAGATTATAGACTATAATATAAAATTGTGAATGAATTGGAGCTTTACACACCACAGACTGATTCCTTGACATCATATCGGTTGTGTATGATTGTTCCTTTTGGTTATCACAACACACCCTTATTAGCTATAAAAAAAATTTTTTTAAAAAAAAAAAATAAAAAAGGCCTAGCTACCAATGCACGTCTCTTAGGAAAAATTGGAAACGACACAAAATGTATATATATATGTGTGTGTGTGTGTGTGTGTGTGTGTGTGTGTGCGTATTTTGGACAAGAGAAGATTGTCAATATTCCTTTTTCAGTCATATTAAAGTTCAGGTCCACATTATTTTTATACCCAGTAAAACTAATGTCCCAAAAAATCAAAAAGGAGAGCCTTATTATATATTATAATATACATAAATGGATTTTTTTTTTTTTTTTTTTTTGCTAAAACAATACATAAATTGTCCCAGTTCCGGTATTTATGGATATGAAGTTGAAGGCAATACACAAAGAAAGAATTATTGAATGATTGAAATGCACCACTTATTTCATATTCCTACAACATAAATAAATTAATTAATGGTTTCGTTTTTTTCTTTTTTTATGAATATTAATTAATGGTTTCGTACTAAAGTAGACAGCTAACTTCATACATAAATTTTCCCACTTGGTTTATACAGTCGTCTTTCAAAATGGTAGGACTACATTATCCCACCACAATTAATATCACATGTACATATTTACCTATTCATAATTATATTTCGTATATATTTTTCTCAGCCAAAAAAAAAATATATATATATATATATTTCGTATATATTTACCTTTTTGAAAAAACCCAAAGATGTACTTTTTGAATATAATCTAATGTTAAAACCACTATTATCACATCGTAAAATCTTGATTTTTTTATAAATTAGGATAGAAAGCAAATAGGTTAGAATAGTATCATGATATATTTGGATTGCATTGTATATATATTTGGTAAAAATGTTGGAAATAAAGCTTTGAAAATCTTATTATTGTTATTATTATTTTTATTATTACAACATAAATTTTACAATTAAAATTATAATTTTATTATAAGAGTTACTTATTTATTTGTGGTTATAATTTTATTTTAATACAATTTATAATAAAACTAGCCGTTAGACCATAAAATATGTTTTATGGCATTAAATACATTTATATTAAATAAAGAATTCTAAAGCCTATATATATATATATATATATATGAGTATATTCTAAGGTTTGTACATGGATTTGTGTGGCATTGAGACTATGTGCTTACTGATCTAAAAGAGTATTTCTCTAAAACAATATTTTTTTTATATTTTAATATATTTATATACTAAATTATTTGAGAGCAATTGCAACACTGTGAATTTGGTTAAATAATTAGCTCCGAAGTCATCATATTATTTGAAAAGTCAAGCTTATGGAATAGGGTTGTCTCTAATATCTAAGGAGAATTCTATGACTTTAGGACAATGTATTTGATGTGTTTCGTGCCTTTCTATTATACAGGCTTTAACTTTCTAACCCTTTTATTATATTATTTTATATTTATTTATCTGTTCAGTATTTATTTATTATTTTATTAATTTTCATATTATTTTGTTGATAGATTTATATATTTATTATTTAATTTAATGTTTTATAATTTTATCAATTTTATTTTATTTTTGTATATATTATCATACGATTATATAAAATTTGTGTAATATTCACAGCAACAAAAATCCTTATGAAGCAAATTAATTAGCTATACTAGAAATTGATTATTCACAATCAGAGACGAATCTCTCTCTCTCTCTCTCTCTCTCTATATATATATATATATATATATATATATATATATATATATGTGTGTGTGTGTGTGTGTGTGTGTGTGTGGTTGCTTAAACCTGTCAAAATTCTTTTTTATTTTTTATATTTTCTGAAGAAAAAAAAAAGTGTCAAAATGAATACATATATTAGAGATATTGACGGATAACAAAGTCTAACAACCGTTGGGATTGTTGGTACCGCTTCTCCACATGCACGACCAACCACTACACAATTGCATGCTTTATTGGCTATTTGGTTCGATTTCGATCGATTCGACACATTTATGTTTTTTTAAAATTCATTGTATTTGGTTGATTTCTATATTAAAAGTAGTCTAGTTTTTCCCTATACATTATCATAATATCATTATATTGATGGTACATTAATGTACACATCTCTCTCGCTCGCAATCTAGTAATTATTTATATATAAATAATAATGGTATAGTTGGGGCACGTATTGTCTTTCTTGCTGACATGAATTTGGGCGGTGGCAATCAACAACCCTCGGAAAGGAACATGTACATATATATATATATATATATATATATAGTTACACACATATACACATATACTGATATACATACATTATATATTATAGCGTTATAATATATCCTATTCACATGGGAGATATATATAGTGATAATATTATAATTATTATATTAATAACGTGATGAATTAACTTTCTTTCTCTATCTATATTATATTATATTCATGATTCTATATGTGTGTATATATATATATGTATATAATTGTAGGTAGATGTGCATGACCATGTGTTTCAATACATGATTGTGATATTTCTTACTAATCTAGATATGTAGATCGTTCTACAATATATATATATATATATATATATGTTTGTTGTTCTTGTTGCTAAATTTCCCTTGGTACTAAAATCAAACATATGTATTTGGCGACAAATGATTTAATGATTTTACATAAACAAAAAAAAAAAAAAAAAAAAAAAAAAAAAAAAACAACGAAGATACTAATAAATTAATCAACACTTTTTTTTTTTTTTTTTTTCCTGAAGTAATGGTTATATAAACCAAAACCCAAAGGCATGAGCCTACAAAGAGTAGTTGTCATCATGACCACTCTCCTGTGAAATAAAAGTAAATAAATGTTAAGAAAAGTTTTCAACAGTAAGACTCTTGTGGTGGAGTTTTTTAAACACCAATCACAAACAAAGTGAGATAAGAAATTAGTGTTCCTAAAGGACCATAAGAAAGGCACCTCCTAAAACCAACTTTTAGTCTAGAGGGAGAATGACTTGTTGTTAAACATGGCTTTGTTCCTAATTTTCCATAGCTAATCCAGAATAAGAGAAGTTCATAAGCATAAAAGAAGAAGTCATCTTTATCATTAGGATGGATTAGGAGAATTTCAATAGGGTTGCTTAGAAAGTTAAGCCTTTCTTCAAGGGAGAGACCAACATATATATTCCACTTAATGCTCTAATGCATAGCAAACCAAATGGCTTTAGCCATTTGACAATGGAAGAACAAGTGGCATACCAATTCTAAACAACCACAGCCATGCACATAATCAACATTATAAACAGCAAAATTATGAGTGAGTACGGTTGAAGCAATTGGTAATCAATGATTGGCCAAATTCCATA
This sequence comes from Ziziphus jujuba, assembly GCF_031755915.1. Classification (NCBI taxonomy): domain Eukaryota; kingdom Viridiplantae; phylum Streptophyta; class Magnoliopsida; order Rosales; family Rhamnaceae; genus Ziziphus; species Ziziphus jujuba. The sequence continues at coordinate 27,735,122 of NC_083384.1, forward strand.
AGAAAAACTTAAGTCTCTTGTGAAGTTTGGAAGTCCAAAGGTATTTCCACCAAAGGAATGCATGAAAATTGTCCCAGAATCCCATTTTATAGGCTGACGTTATAGAGAAGCAGTCATTGTTGTTTTCGCACCAAATTAAATTCTCTTCCAAATTAAAGTTCGTACAAGGAATCTTACAAATATTTCTGGTTGTATCTCTGTCAAACAGATATTGAAGTACCTTTAAGTTTCGATTACCATCCGAAAGCCTAAGAGCATTAACCATGCCACAAACAATGCTAGCATCCCTAGAAATAGGAGTTGGTTGGAAGTTTAGGTTATTGGAGCCCATAAGTCTTCCCATATGTTAGTTTCATCTCCTTTACCCACTCTAAAATAGAGCCCATTTAAAATAAGCTTCCTAGAAAAGAGGATGCTATTCCAAGTTCAAGAGCTGCTCTTCTTCTTGCTACACTTGAAAAGTATTTGGAATTTAAAGATTGAACTCACAGCTTATTAGAATTTGTGGCTAAGAACCACCCCAACTTACTAAGGAGAGCCAAATTCATATCCTTCAATTTTCTTAAACTTAGACCTCTAGAAATCGAAAATAAAAATTTCTACATAACGAAAGTATGGGTATGTTGAAGTAAAGACGGAGTAAAGAAAAAAAAAATGAAGTACAAAAACTCCTAAAGGAGCAATAATTTAGGCCTAGAAATCTTTGAACAAGAGATTGGAATTGTAAACCCTACCATTCGTCCTCCATCCCACAGAAAATTACTCTCCATGCTTTCAATATTTCTACACCATTTTGCTAAAAGCTTGTAGGCAAACATAGCATATAAAGGAGTAGCATTGACAATTGATTTGATCAAGGTAAACCTGCCTGCCTAGGATAAAAGCATGGACTTCCACCCTTGGAGTTTAGCCTCCACCTTCCTCTTTGAGTCCTCATAAGAATTCAAATGGTTTCTTCCAACAAATATTGAGTTGCCAAGATACTTGGCCTCTTTCAGCAACTCATTCATTTTGAAGACTTAATCTTCCCCTGTACATTCTTAGAGAATAAGTAACCAGACTTAGAGTTGTTGACCTTCTAATTCTTTATCTACAATAAAGGTTAAGGCACATGTTCACCTCTCGAACCTCGTCCAAGTTAGCCTTCTTTCCATTTCCACCTTGTCGAACGCACTACCACTTAATAATAATTCCACAAATTCAGTAGAGATGCACCCAAGAACAAGTGCATTCAATTTTAAAGGAAAGCCAAATTTTGAGATAATTCTTGTTAGCATTCCTCAATCAACTCGATCATATGCTTTCATCATATCAATTTTGAAACCACTAAGCCAATTACCATTTTTCTTCTTCTTCTTTGTAGTATGTAGGACTTCATTAGCTAGGATGGCATTTTCACCAATCTATCTTCCAGGGATAAAGGCAGCTTGGGAGGGAGGAATGAGTTTGTCCAAAAGGGGGCAAATTCTTTTTGCTAAAATATTAGATATGTTCTTGTACATTATATTGCAGAGACTTATTGATCGAAGATGGTTGAAAGTGGAAACTTGCTTGGCCTTTGGGAGTAAGCACAATGAATGTTTTATTGATAGCTTTCGAAATGATTACTGATAAAAAAATGTTCTAGATCATAATGATAATGCGTCACCCATTATATTCTAGTATCTTTGGAAGAATAAAGGAGGCACCCCATCTGGTCCAAAAACTTTGATGGGATGTATGCTCCTGACTATTCTTAAAATTTCTTTGGCCGAAGGAATGACATAATTCGTGGAATTTTCTAAATCAGAAACACCAACCTGAATGTAGTTTTCTAAGTAATCACAGAACATCTTATGCTCAGCTTTGAACAACTCTAAGAATTTCTTAATCAGAAAATATCTTATTTTAGCTCTGGACTCCAACCATTCACCATTATCATCTTTAATGAAATTAATCAACACTTAGTTATTCCGCAAAACAATTCTTATATATACGAAATTATAATCTAATATGAAAGGCCAACATTTTTAATATTAAAGATTGAGAATTTAAATTTAAAGATGATTGATTTGTGGACTATTGTTGAATATTATCCCTATAAAAAAATCTCATATATAAATTAGTTTTTTACAAATAAAATTTTTTCAAAATTATTAAGTTAAAATGATTAGTTTACATTAATTTTCAACCCTCCACCTCCAAAGTAAAATAAATAATAATAATTGTAAAATTTGTTCATTATGGAGTATTGTGGGCCTGCACAAGGGCCTTTTGGTTACCAACCAAAGGAACAGGATAAGATTTGGGCTTGGCCTGACCCATCCAGTCAAACCCCTATCTCTTCCCAACTGATTCAAACGGTCAAAACCCCACTCTCTCTCTCTCTCTCTCCCTCTGCAACTCACTCTCATGGCTTTTGCTTGCCTCTCAATTCCACACATTCTCACTCCTCAACACCATTTTCTCACTCTAAACCCCAGAATCCCTCTTCTCAAACCCATCTTCCCTCTAGCTCCTCTCTCTCTCCGAACCCGACCTGTTGGTTGTCCGTCTGCCATTGGACCCGACGGCAAGTTCTACCCGAACCCATCAGACGATGACCCACCCGAAGCGCCTGAAGATTCCGGCCATGGAGTTTCAAAGTTCCAGCAAATCCAACGCCAGGCTTCCCGTGCTCGGAAGATCCAAGAGGAAGAGTTCAAGAAGCACCAGTCCACTTTCCTCTCCGCCATCGCCGACGTCGAAGACACGACGGAGAATCCGGGCTCGGTGAGCTCGGATAACAATTCCGGGGACGATTTGTTCGGAGAAATCGATAAAGCCATTGCAATGAAGCGGAAGGAGTTCGTGAAGCAAGGGCTTCTGAAGCCCAATCCGAAGAAAGAGGAGGTTGTGGAAAATGTTGAAGAGTTGGAGCCTGAGGAAGTCGTTGATTTGGAGGAGATTGATGAGCTTCAGGGACTTACTGTCACTTCTGAGGATTCGGATTCACATGGGTCTGAGAAATTCGATGATGACGAAGGCAATGGAGTGAGCAAAACTGATCGCATTTCGTCTGTAAGTTCTTCTTTCGATTTGGATTTTGATAGTTATGGTAAAGCCAAACCTAGAATTTTGGAACCCAAGTTTAAGATTAGCTTAGCTGAGCTTTTAGATGAGAGTAAGATTGTACCCGTTTCGGTCTATGGTGATTTAGAGGTTGAGATTACTGGAATTCAACATGATTCTAGGCTTGTTAGCTTGGGTGATTTGTTTGTGTGCTGTGTTGGGTTGAAAAATGATGGGCACTTGTATTTGACTGAGGCTGATAAGAGAGGTGCAGTGGCTGTGGTGGCTAGTAAAGAGATAGATATAGAGGACACTTTGGGATGTAAGGCTTTGGTGATTGTGGAAGATACCAATGCTGTCCTTCCCGTATTGGCAGCTGCGTTTTATAGGTACCCGTCGAAGAATATGGCGGTGATTGGAATAACTGGGACTAATGGGAAAACGACGACCTCGTATTTGATAAAAGGAATGTATGAAGCTATGGGATTGAGGACTGGAATGTTAAGTACAGTGTCATATTATGTGCATGGAGATAATAAGTTGGAATCGCCGAACACGACACCTGATGCTGTTTTAGTTCAAAACATGATGGCGAAGATGCTCCATAATGGGGCTGAAGCTGTTGTCATGGAGGCTTCTTCCCATGGACTAGCTCTAGGTAGGTGCAATGAAGTTGATTTTGATATAGCGGTTTTCACGAATTTGACTAGGGACCATATGGATTTTCATGAGTCTGAAGAGGACTATCAGAATGCTAAGGCAAAGTTATTTTCAAGAATGGTGGATCCAGAACGGCATAGGAAAGTAGTTAACATTGATGACCCGAATGCACCTTTTTTCATTTCACAAGGGAATCCTGATGTCCCTGTTGTAACGTTTGCAATGGAGAATAAAAATGCTGATGTTCATCCGCTTAAGTTTGAACTCTCTCTCTTTGAGACACAGGTTTTAGTTAACACTCCGCATGGTATATTGGAGATTTCATCAGGACTGCTTGGAAGGCATAACATATACAACATATTGGCTGCTGTCTCAGTTGGTATTGCGGTTGGAGCACCATTGGAGGACATTGTTAGAGGAATTGAAGAGGTTGATGCAGTTCCTGGACGGTGTGAGTTGATAGACGAGGAACAGGCATTTGGAGTAATTGTGGACTATGCTCATTCCCCCGATGCCTTGTCTAGGTTACTGGATTCAGTAAGGGAGCTTAGACCAAGGAGGATTATTACTGGTATACTTCTTCATATTTCGTTTCTAGAATTTTTTAATGCAAGGATAACTACTGCTTTGTCTTGGGCTAGGATGACCTTTTAATTGTGTATTTGTGAGATGTACTTAGATATCTGGCCTTATCGTTGTTTTAGATATTGGTTATAGAAACATATGATGCATTGGGTAAAGATGTAGTAAAAACATTTTACTTGGTTTTCTTGGCCAAAACTTATTGAATGCTCTGTTAGCAATGTCTTTTATGTTGAGTATAAGCGTTTTTGTATTGTTTCTCAAAACCACACTTGATATTCTTCAAAATTGCAACAGTATACTTAATTGCACTATTCTAAATGGAATAGACTCATTTTCTTATCTGATGAATTTTCATTCTTTGTATGAAGTTGTTGGTTGTGGTGGGGAGAGAGACAGAGGGAAAAGACCCATGATGGCAAAGATTGCAACAGATAAAAGTGAGGTGACTATTCTGACTTCTGACAATCCAAGGAATGAAGATCCTTGTAAGTACAGTTAAGATTTTGTGTAATAAGTATATGCTAGCATTTATGTTGAATAGATATCTGATAAATTTAGAACTTTTTCCAGATCAATGATACTTGGTATTCTGATGTTTACACTTGTATGCTTCCTCTTTACCAGTGGACATCTTGGATGATATGTTGGCTGGTGTAGGATGGACAATGCAAGATTACTTGAAATATGGGGAGAATGATTATTATCCACCTCTTCCAAATGGTCATAGACTTTTCTTGCATGATATTAGACGAGTAGCTGTGCGCTGTGCTGTTGCCATGGGTGAGGAAGGTGATATGGTTGTAAGTTCTTGAAGCCCCAATCTAATTTAGTATAGGTTTATGTGTAAGCATCACGCATATGGTTATGATCAATGCCCTCCCTGCCGATGCTCTCCGGTTCTAAAAATATTTTCCTTGGTAACTTTATTTGGATTCTGTTGTCCATATATGCAGGTGGTTGCTGGTAAAGGTCATGAAACATATCAGATAGAAGGTGACAAGACAGAGTTCTTTGATGACCGAGAAGAGTGCCGAGAGGCGCTGCAGTATGTTGATGAGCTTCACCAAGCTGGAATAGATACGAGTGAATTCCCATGGCGGTAAATATGCTATCCTTTTATTTACTTCAACATGATATAGCCCAGAACTTTAGCATCTCTGCAATAACCATGTTTTCCTTTAAATTACTCTTAGATATTGGGGGGGAAAAGAAAAAAGAAAAAAGAAAAAAAGGCATGCCAAAGTCTTTCACTCTACCGTATTTATTGTATCAGTGCATTGCTTTCATGCCTTTGTCCTATTCACTACCGTGCACTTAGACAATGGTACAAGCATCTTAGTTTGAGATTGAAATGCCTCTAAGTGAGACCACTTGTTCATAGCCTACTACGAAAGTCACGCTTGTTTCATCCATTTTGCAACACATGTACCTGGCAAGAACCAAAACTGAAAGAGAGGAGGGAGAAAATATAAAAATTATCATCTTTTCTTGATGAAAACTTTTTTCTGTTCTTGTCTATGCCAATGCAGGTTACCTGAGAGTCATTAGTAACTTTTCAATGGAGATAGGGAGTTGAGTGCCCTGAGGGAATAACACTGGTGAGTAACTTAACAAGTAGAAGATTTTGTTGTTCCTTCCTTTCAATCCAATTAAATTTCATCATAAGTATGCTGGTTTTCTTTGATTTGGTGCAGTCACTTCACTTTCAAGTGAAGGCAGCGGCAAGAGCTCTTTAGTGGATAGGTAGTGTTCAAAATTCGAGAATAGGTTATTCTTTCAAGGGATTTTGAGTTAACAAAAATTCTCTGTATGTGGTGAGAATATATATATATATATATATAGGTTGTTGATCAGCATTTGCCCTCTAAATCAGCAGTATGGTTCGACAGAAAGTTGAAGAGTTTAGCCCTAGGAAGGAGATAAAAGGTAGAAATTTTTGAGCAGGTGTAAGAATAGCATTGTGTTAAAATGAAACAAAATACTCGGATAACAAATGTAGAACATCTATGCGAACCAAATTGGCTAATCCAAAATGTGTACATATAATTCCTCAAGTTCTTCATGGAAAACCTTATTGGTATTGGCAAAATGAACCACAAAAAAATTTCAGATTTCTTCCGCGATTATGATTTTGTTGTTTACACTTTGTGTTCACAACCACTTATAATTTGTATGTCATGGAATGAACGAATAGATTCACAGGCTCAAGGCCCTGTTTCACACGTTGGAATGGAAATGAAGATTGTTTCACAGTATTTGTTATTAGAACTAGCTAATTAAACATATTATATAATAATATGCTGATGTGAACGAAAATGAAGATTGATTTTCTTCTAATTCCAGGCGATGAAGTGGTTTATTATTCAACAGAGAAATCAAAGCCTGAAGTGAATATGCCACATACCCTACCTCATTCACTGAAATAGAATGACAGACAGGACAAATCAATATGAAGGCATATTTTTCGATGCTCTTATGCTAAAATCGGAGAGTTTCCAACTTTATATTTGTTTTAATGTTTAAGGTTCGTGATGGATAATAATTTTGTTTCGTGATAACCAAATACCGTTTGTGTACCAAATTATTTTGGATTATATCAAAAAATATATATTTTTTAATTATTATTATTATTATTTTTTATAACTTCGTATCAACATTCCTAGTTAAGTTTGATACATTCTAAGTTAAGTTTGCCATTGAAATAGTTAGTATGTAGTTCTGATAGGGACACTAAATGACAAAGTTATTGTTTATTTGAAAAAAAGAAGTTAATATGCCAAGTGATAGAACAGTCCCGTGGGGTGGATGAGTAAGTTGTGAGTGAAATAGGTAATTTAGACTAATTACAATCTTCTAAAAATAAAAAATATTTTTGGTTAAATAGAAAGTATTTTTATGTTTAAAGAATTAAATTTTAAAATCTTTTCTATCAATATTTTTTATTTTCACTTTTTATTTTTATTTTTTCAATAAATATTTATTATTATGTTTTTTTTCCTCAGTTTTTTTTTTGTTTTTAGCAAATAAAATATATTATAGTTGTTTTAAAATTTAATCATTATTAAATAATAAAAAATATTTTTAATTTTTCAAATTTAAAAAACTAAATTTATTTTATATTTTAAAAAATTAAAATACAAAATAAATTTAAAAATAATTTTATATATTAGCTTTTTAAATTAATCATATAAAATTTTCTGGTGCTCCAAAACCATTAGATTGAGCTTAATTTAGGCATTGAGAGTACACTCTTTTTCTACGGAGAGAGAATAGACCCACTTGTATTTTTGTTTTAAATTAAAAGTCTCAGTAAGGGGAACCACGTGTAATTTAAAAGATATCTAGTAGGATTGTGTATATACAACCGAGAAAAATAAAAAAATAAAAAATAAAAAATAAAAAAAGGTGCCAAGTTAGAGAGAGAGAGAGAGAGAGAGACCAGAAAGGAAAGGTAATGATACAGAAAGACAAGGCTTTGTTGCCATCATGAAAAGAAAGGGTTTGGTAGAAAGCAGCTAAAAAAGGTAATGGGGTTGGGAAATTGAGTGCACATATATATATATATATATATATATTGATTATCTCGTTCACTAAAACAATAATGATAATATTATTTATAATAGAATTTGCTAAGCAAAATAACAATTTAGTGAAATAAAAAGTGATTTAAATCAAGCAAATGATCCAAATCTAAAATATCAAGGCAGAGAGAGTTGGCAGACCAAGTTATTGGAAGGAGAGAAATCTCCCCATAACTTCTCTGCCATTCCCCACCCAACTCACTGACTCACCGAGTACAGCAATACATTGCCTGATATGGAAAATGTCAATTAATACAGACAGACAAAATCATATATACACTTTTTTTTTTTCTTTTTTGGGTCCTCTAGTATTTTGAAGACATAAATTCTGAGTAGACAAAAACCCACCAGTGAGACATGGACTTACGGATGGATGAGATGAAGAGGGTGATAATATATGGTGAGAAAGAAAATACCCCTCTTCAAAATAAAAAATAAATAAATAAAAAAAATTGAAAAAGAAAAGCCCCCACTAAGTCCTTGCTTGTCTTTGTGCTCTGATATATTCTTTTCATTGGTTGATTGCTTTTCTTTGAGTGTTCTTTTGATTATGATTCTGGGTTTGCAGGACTGCCAATATATGTATATATATATATATATATTTTTTTTTCCTTTTTTCTTTTCTTTTTTGTGTTATGTGGAAATTTTCTGCTCATCCCTGCAAAATGATTCAACTTAGAATTTCAACTTTTTTGTCAGTTTTGTAATATGTGTTATTGTAAATGTTTACTTTGATTGTTTGGTGTCCTTTCTTCTGATAGAGTTGTTAAGAGTTTACGAGGTTTTTCCATAATGCCTTTCAATTCATAGTTACCTGATTGAAAAGGTATGGAACTTTCAAATTTTCATTTTTTCCATTTCTGGTTTAAATTTTTCACTTAATTCCTTCAAGATTTCTGGTGATGTCTGGTACAGAAATTTTTTTAGGGAATCATTTTTAGAGAAAGGAAAGGAATTTCTTGAATATGTTGGCTTTTTAATTAGTAACTTGCTTTGTTGAAAGTCTAGTTTTCTTCTTTTAAAAAAAAAAAGGAAGTTCCTGTTTTCTCCATTACATGTTGTGCAATTACTTAGTGATAACAACCTTGGGATACCCATTTGATATTTGTCTTTAAAATTCCTTGCAAGATGGAAGGAAAAACGAAACTAGATGAAAGATAACCAGTCCAGGTGCCGTCACTGCACAGATTCAACTTGCAGGTAGTGTGCTTTGCTGGAAACTATTATTTGACTTGAATTGAGTTTAAGCTTTAGATTGGATAGCAGTATTGTTATCTAACACTTTATGCTCCAAGAATCAAGTAGAGCATTCGATAAGTGAGCACGATTAATCTGTTTTTCTTTTTAGTTCTATAAGGAGTTTGAATAATTGAATCCATTACATAGGTGTTGCTACAAAGTTGCTCTGTGTGATTCCAATTTACTGAAGCTGTAGTCTCTTTATTGGGTGTTCCCTAGTTCTAGCATGGGCAACGAAGTAGAATTTCTACAGCGGTGGGAGTTTAGGAGAGAAAGTATGTGTGTGTCTTCATCTGATGGGTCTAAATCAAGTCCAAGTAGTGAGCCAGCTCACAAGAAGCATAAACTGATTTCAAGTTTGGTTTTGCTTGAAAATGATGAAGCCATCAACAATTGTAGTGTCCAGCGGAATGGTGAGCATAATCTTCATGTTGAGAGTCCAAACAGTTTTGGCAAATGTAGAAAAGAGCATATTGAAAAGAGCAAAATGGATGATTTTGCTTATAAAGACTCGAAGAGGGATTCAAACAAAAGAGTAAGTAGGAAAAAGGGTAAACCTAGTGTCTGTGAGGCTGCTGCTTTAGATGATCTTAAAGTCTTTATGAAGTCCTTATTGGAGGATCTTAAAGTGACAAGAGAAGATTTGTTTACATGGATGAAGGAGGAAATGAAAAAATTGGAGATGGATAATATCGATTCGCAGACTAAGAGACAAGGTAGTCGCAAGGGGAAAAGCATTGATGTACTTGATGACTTAGAGAAGAACATCCAAGTTGATCACCAACACAACTTGGAGGAGAGCATCCAAGTGTATCAACAGAACAATCTTGAAGAAAACATTATAATTCAGAATCAAAATGGTTTCAAGAAGGATTCCCTTACGCAGCAGCATCAGAACAATGTCGATGAGAATTTATGTGTGCAAGATCATAAAAACCTCAAGGAGACTTCCAATGCAAGGCATCAAAACACCTTTGAAGAAAATATACAATTGCAGCACCAAAGCAACTTCAAATTGGGCATGAATTCTGGATTATTAGAAAGGTTCACCATGAGCAATGAGGAAGCTGGTTTTGATAATTGTTGTAAAAAATTTGACTTTTTAGCTGGTAATAGGCAAGACTCAACAGAAAGTAATAGAGAAGAAAGGTTGGTATTGCAAGCTGAGCAAAATACTCAATCTTCTACTGTGAACCACAATGTCCTAATGCCGAACAAAATCAATTCTTTGCACAGGATATCTCACTATTGCAATGGTGGGTCATTAGAGAACTCTGTAAAAGGCAAAAGGATAACTGATTCCAATTGCTTTCAAGTACTAAAACACTGTGATCAAGAAATTGAGTCCACAAGAAAGGAACAAAAACAAATTTTGGGATCTTCTATTGAGCCAAATTTTGCATCTCATCCTTTGAATCGGAAATCTTCTTCAATGTACTATTCACTATCCGATATACTATCTTATCCTCATTATGAGAACCATATTCAGTCAACAATTGCCGCAAATAGAAACGGGATGAATACAGGAGGAGGAAATCTGATGTTCGATTCAAGCGCTCATCATCTTGGATATTTTTCAGGCACACGACAGGAAGACAGAAATAGAAGCTTTGCTCGAATATTTCCCGGGAATGAGAGTCGCATTGATAAAAAAAGCACCATTACTTCAAGTAGCACCATTACTTCAAGTACTGGAGTTGGGTTACCTATTCCCCTTCATCAGGGTACAGATACTGGTTTTAACATTCCAAGCCAGATCAGTTTGGAAAATCTAACCCGAGGAAGAAACAATCCACTGGGATTGATTTTGGATGGAGGAGCCATCAGGTTTTCTGGAGGAAGCTATGCTTTATCAGAACATTGTAATGGCAACAAATTTAATAGCCATTCAAACAAATAAAGCTGATGACAAAGGCTTAAAAAGTCATTTCCAAATCTTTGGAGACCTTAAAGAGGACTAATTAACAGTATCCAACAGCATTAGATAATCAACAGGAATCAAAATTCTGCATTCACATATATTAACTTTCTACAACTTTCTTGATTTCTTTCAGTTTGGAATTTCAGGTTCAATTTTTTACTTGTCTTTTCTCATATTTTGATATTTTAGCAATGACAAGAGATCATTTTCAGGAAATAACGAATCACTTTGTTTTTTGGAGAATTGTTAGCCTCATTCAATCACTTTTGATGCACTGAATCCCTACTTTGAGTCAGTTTTTTATCATATAATCTATCAGTATCATTGCAGGGAAAAATTCTTTGACTGAGACAAAAGGAGATGCTTAAGTCATGTTAATAAGCTAATAAAGTTGGGATTCCAAGAATCTTCCTTTCTGATTTGGATATGATTTTCTAGATGGAAAGGAGATTCTAGAGTTTACAATCATTTTTTTAATTTAAATGAGTGCATGTGAACTGAATGGTATCTGTTCTTTGAAAGCTTAAGATTCTATACAACACACTCAGATTCTCCTCCATTAAGAAAAGTCTTATTTTGTCTGCCACTATGGAGGTATAGAGCATATTAAAGTAGAAAGGCTGAAACCTTCATTAAGACAAGTTACCAGCCTTCTATTATTTTTAACATCTTAAATATGAATGAGTTTTTCAATGTCCTAGGCACATAGACACTTCCACAAGCCAAACAATAAATTGAATATGAGCCTCTCATGTGTCTCTAAGGTCCTACACATCACACAATCTAAAATTTGTTTCACATACATTAGTGGCCCACTTGGTCCACTTTAAGTTTTTAGAAGAATAAATAGTAGTATAACATAAGCCTTCAAGCATTAGTGATTTATGAGGTTTTAGATTCAAATCTTAATACCTAATTTCAATTTTCATATTTACATTTGTATTAAGTAATTGTTTTAAACGCTATATATATATATATATATATAAATTTTTATTTTTTTTTGGTTGATAAAAAAAAAAATATATATATATATATATATATTTTGCTCTCTATTAATGAGCTTACACATGAATTTCATATACTCTTGGGATCCATATTACTTGGTTCAAGTAGTACATACAAATTATTTATAAAAACAACAAATCAAAACTCAACAGGGGCATTAGTTATTTATACATATATATATACATCCAGAATGGTACCATTCCTGTCTGCGTGCATGAACACCATATCTTCAGACAGTGAGATACATCTCAATGTGTAAATTATTAAGATGTCCCCTAACACATTGAAAATTATTGAGAAAGACAAAGATAGAACTGTGTACTTAAAGTCATTGAATATATGAACATGCGAAAAAGCTGGTGGGACTAAAGTGTATGAAAGAAAAGCTATGATTCATCTCATTCTCAGATTTTTTTTTTTTTTATTGTTACTTTTATTCTCATTTGACATCAAATTAACCCTCATTATTATAGAGAAGAATTTGCAATCTTTTTTTTTTTTCCCCCTCAAAAATAAAAAGTATACCAAATTTATATCAACGTTGAAATCATTGTCTTAATCACGATTCACATAAATTTATATATACTAATCATTAAATACATACCACTTTATATTTTAAACTTAATACCAATGATTATATTTGATTAAAGTTAGGTTCTACCAATAATTAAGACTCATTTGATCAATTTGTTAACTTTGGAATATTTCTGCTAATTTATTAAATGTGTGGGACTATATATATATATATATATATATTTGGGTGAATAATGTGTGGGACTAGTTTGTAGATAAGCAATGTGGCACATCACATGGACAGTCGAAACATCGATAAACAGCCACCCCATTTTCAGCTTTCCTTGTCTAGAGGGCTTAAATGCAAAAAAAATAAATATATATATATATATATATATAGGGATAGACAAATTCGTAATTTTACCTTCTTTGTTCTATAAAATTTCCAATTGACCCTCTAGTTTTAAAATCTGTAATATATTGAAACAAAATTTCATGTATTTCATTTAAATATAATATTTCATTGACAAAAAGACAAAAATTAAATACATGCTTATAAATTAATTAAGAGAAAAGGCGTATAAACTTCAAGATTAGGAAAGGATATAACCAAATGTGCAAAATGCCACAAAATTGATAATAAGAGTAGGGTGTTAAACGAAAGGAGTGAAACAAAGTTTTAAGTGAATTGGTTTATATTTATATTTGAAAGGTTATAAATTTAAATTCTCATGATAAAAGATAAAAATTTTATTGCAAAATATATAAGATATTATTGTCAATAAATAAATTAAAAATAAATTACTGCATTGACCCAACCATAATTCAACATATTTTCCCGCGGGTCTCTAAACTAACTTGGATGTACGGACGCCCTTTACCGGCAACAGCAGGTTATCAACTAATAATTTATTCATACAAGAAATAAATAAATAAATAAAAATCGAAATGCAAATGCAAGCATGGAACGACCGTGTTTTACGAGACTTGGATTCCGACAACGGTGTACTAGATCCACTGCTGTCTTTATTTAAAAAAAATATATATATTTTTTATTTATATTTTGTGTTTTACTTGATTTACTTCTATCTGAGGTAATAATATACATACACGCATTGTTTGTTGCAGAAAGAGCCAAAAGCAACTAAAAGCTTCTCCCTTTCTTTGCTAATTAGCTTGTGATGCAGAGAAACAAGCAGACCCAGAAGAAGAACGGTGCTTGAATCTGGTGGTTGGTTCGAAAATCCTTTATGGATTCGAAAAGGCTTTCTGGGTTTGTTTTTGTTTCAGTTTTTGTTCTACTTCTACTTTGCAATACTTGTTCTGTGAGAGCTGGGGATATAGTTCACGATGATGAAAATGCTCCTAAGAAGCCCGGTTGTGAAAACGACTTCGTTTTGGTATGCTCTGATGCTTTCATTAACGGTTTCTGTGCTTTTCAAGTTCGGTTTTTAGCTTCAATTTGAGTTCCTTTCTGCTGATTTGGTTTTGTGGGTTTTTGTGTAATGATGGTTTTGTTGCAGAAGATGGTTTTTGTAAGAGATTTTGAATTTCCATTGTTGTGCAATTTTGGTGCTGTTGGTGCACCCAAACTTTTGGATTGAATTTCCAATTTTATTTTATTTTTTCTGTATTGGCATAGATATTAGGTCGGTGGGTTTTTGTTTCTTTTAATTATTCAGGCTTTTTTTTACTTCCATTTGATGTGCACCTTGTTTCACTTGCAATAGTGTTTGGTAGATGATTCTACGCCCCCTTTCAGAATTATTTTATAAGGAACAGAATTTCCTATACTGTAGGTTGGTGGAAATGTTTGGGTTCTATGCATTTTTGTTTGTTGTTATTTCTCATTCGTTGCTTTATTTTGTGTTGTATATATTTTGTATTATAGTTATAGATCAAGAAGTTGTAATGACATTACCATCTACGGCATTGTGGTTTTAGGAAATTGAAAAAGTAAAGAGGGAGAAATGGTGGCAAAAACTTATCCTTTCTTTTCACTCTTCTTTCTTTTCACTTTTTTCCCTATATTATTAATTTTCTTGCGCGCGCGCCCCCCCGCCCCCCCCAAACCTTAAATTGATAAGTAATTCTAGACTTTTTGTTAGGTATAATTTTGGAGGACATCTACTGATGGTCTTGTGAAGCATGCCTTAGTTGCATACACCATGTTGTGTTGCATCTGATAAATGGTATCTGTTGGCGCGAAATAGGTTTTCACTAGCTTTTTACCAGATGGGCTAGTGTAAATGATGTCATTTCTTTGTTATTTCTATCTATATGCCTATCACTAATCTGCTGCTACTGCTTTTTAGGTGAAAGTTCAAACTTGGGTTAATGGCGTGGAGGATCGTGAATTTGTTGGTGTTGGTGCCAGATTTGGCACTACTATTGTATCAAAGGAAAAAAATGCAAATCAAATTCGCCTAACCCTTTCTGACCCTCGGGATTGTTGCAGTACACCAAAGAATAAGGTCTTTCTTTTTGAACTACATAATCTATCTATTCATACATATTTACACACATTTATAGAAAATTCTATATTTTAACTAATAATTATTTGAAAAAAAATGGTAATTTGGAATTTCTAGCTTGCTGGAGATGTCATCATGGTGGACCGGGGAAAGTGCAAATTCACAACTAAGGCAAATATTGCACAAGCTGCTGGAGCTTCAGCTGTCCTAATCATAAATAACCAGAAAGGTAATCAGGCTGTGTACATTGATGTATGGTCGGATGGTAATTTCATGTTAATGGCAGCTTCAACTTGTCATATCATTCATACAAAGATTGAACCATCTATCTTTACTAATCATTTTCATTTTCAGACATAGTCAAGGGCCAGGTCTCAGAGTCTCCGGCTAACTATATGATAATAACATTTAACTAGAGGTTCTAATAAAGAGATCAATTGCATTTTGATCTTCCCAAAATCAGTGCTATCTTTATTCAGTCCATATGAAATTTGTTTCTTTCTATTGCAGAACTTTACAAGATGGTTTGTGAGCCAGATGAAACAGATCTAGATATTCATATACCAGCAGTCATGCTACCACAGGATGCTGGTGCTAGCTTGCAGAAAATGCTAATGAATACTTCTTCAGGTAGCTTTTTTTCCTTACTTTGGATGATTACAGACTTGAATTTCATTTTTAGAAATTAATTTTACAATTTCCATAAAAAAAATTTGTTTTGTTTAGTTTAGGATTTGGGATTGTCGTAAATCAACAGCATTACTTTCACCTTCACTGGATAAGTTTTTAAGTGCTAGGCCATTTGCAGTGTCTGTGCAACTGTACTCTCCACGGCGTCCTATAGTCGACATTGCGGAAGTGTTTTTGTGGCTGATGGCAGTTGGTACAATCTTGTGTGCATCTTATTGGTCTGCATGGACTGCCAGAGAAGCAGCTATTGAACACGACAAGATATTAAAGGTCAACATCTGCCAACCTGTGCTATTGTAACCTAGCTTTATAATATATGGATGTATAATATCAACTCTTCTATGGGAGTATTCCTCCCTTTGCCTCATGATTTTACTACTGATGTACAAATTATCTTGTTTTTGTAGGATGCTGCCGATGAAATTCCCAGTACCAAATACAGTGGTTCAGGTGGTGTAGTAGACATCAGCACAACATCAGCAGTCCTGTTTGTTGTTATTGCTTCATGTTTTTTAATCGTACTTTACAAACTCATGTCATACTGGTTCGTTGAGCTTTTGGTGGTTCTTTTCTGCATTGGTGGTGTAGAGGTATAAGTTTTGCCTACTTTCAATCACCATCCATGCATGCATGCATTTGTATGTACCAAAAAATACTTTATTATATGCACATTAAAAATCCATATTGTCTCAAGTGTTGGTCCGAGAATTTGGAAAGATACTGTTTATTGCCCCTTGTTCACTCTCTCTCTCTCTCTCTCTCTCTCTCTCTCTCTCAAGCCAACTCTAACTTTATGGTTTATGTATATGCAGGGTTTGCAAACTTGCTTGGTTGCTTTATTGTCTAGGTACAGTTGTTTCTCACTTGTTCGGACTTTCAGCATGTTATAAAGAATTTCTATTTAAGCATCTAACTAGCACCATCTACTTGTAGCTGTTCTGTTCTTAGTGTGTGCCTCAATTTAAGTTGCCTGTTGATCAAAATGTGTTACTCAACCCAACTGTACCTCTGCTGTATTTGAGGATGGTATATTATGTATTTGTTTGAAGTGGTTATCAGTCAAGGGTGGAAGCTCTTCTCAACTTTGTAGAATGGGCTTGGCATATTAACACCTTCTTGGTTAGGATTAATTTTATATAGTTTTCTTGAGGACCTATTATAGAATAAGTTTCTTATTCTAGTTGCTGCAATTTATGTCAAAATTTTTAGCTTCTTGCATATGTTATCATTGTTTAATAATTTTTTAACTCCTGATGTGGCTCAACTGTATCTTTCCACATAATAAATTGCTAGACAAAGATAATACCACTATAGTTATATGAAACAGATAGCTTGGCCTTCTTTTCGAACATATTATGGTTCTATGTTTCTATGTTTCATTAACCATATAGTGAATGGTCTATCTGTTTATTCCTGCCATAATAGTTGAGAGAGTTGACAATATGTCCAAAGCTGAATGTGCCTACTTGTACAGGTGGTTCAAACACGCTGCTGAATCATATGTTAAAGTGCCTATCTTAGGAGTAATCTCGTACCTAACTTTGGCTGTCACTCCATTCTGCATAGTATTTGCTGTTCTTTGGGCAGTTTATCGCAATGTTTCCTTTGCCTGGATAGGTCAAGACATCCTTGTAAGACGAATTTGTTATTCTCAAAAAAACATCTTTTATCATGGATAGGGCTTTTTTTTTTTTTTTTTTTTTCCTTTCCTTTTTTTATTTTTTTGACGTTTGCTTGAATTTGGCAATTGTGAAGGGTTTCCCATGTCATTTGTATTAAGGGGAAGAAAGTGAATTGCAAGTGGGTTTACATGGGCAGCATTAAATGATTATTTTCCTTCATTTGTATTAAGGGGAAGAAAGTGAATTGCAAGTGGGTTTACATGGGCAGCGTTAAATGATTATTTTCCTTCACACTTCTCTTTTTCTGAATCAGGGAATTGCATTGATAATCACAGTTCTTCAAATAGTCCGCATACCCAATCTCAAGGTAAAACCATATTACTCTGCTTATCTTTCCATTATGGACCAATATTAATTCAATTCAAAAGATCTAAGCAAAATGGATGTGACTTGTGAGAAACATAAAAATTCTTAGAAAAGCAATTTTTTTTCCTGGAAACTGATATGTGGTGGTGTGTCAATCATCAGGTTGGTACAATCCTTCTCAGTTGTGCCTTCTTGTACGACATCTTCTGGGTGTTTGTTTCCAAAAAGTTGTTCCATGAAAGTGTGATGATTGTGGTAAGTAATCCTTGTAATTTCCACTCTCTACATAGGCCATTTAGATATATGGTTTAAACCTCCTGGGGTTTCCAATGCTGAGTTAATCTTCTTCCATGTTACACTTAGGTAGCTCGTGGTGACAAGAGTGGAGAGGATGGTATTCCAATGCTACTGAAAATCCCACGCATGTTTGATCCATGGGGTGGTTACAGCATCATTGGATTTGGTGACATCCTACTACCTGGACTTCTTGTAGCATTTTCACTCAGGTTTAAGCTCTGAGCCATTTCTAACTTGCTCAGGAGATTCATTTTCATCATTGTTCTATAGCTGCAACTTTGAGATGCTTATATGGTTATAGCTGGTAATTGATGTGCTTCAAATTGTTTCAATGTTATCGGGGAGGAGGTGGTAATTTAATATTCATTATACTGGTTCCATCAAATCTTTGAATTTTCTAGCTCGTATAATGGTTTATATTTGTAATTAGTTATAAACTATAAATCCTAGTAACCAAGTTGGAAAATTCTGAAGGCAGAAGAACCAGAAAATATGACAAGGAGCTCCGATGACCTCTGTTCATGTTGAGAAATTCCATTTAAGCCTTCCTTGTGCATTTTTCTCTTTTCTTCTACTCTGTTTTAAAAGCTTTAGTCACACTTGAACCGCCTAAAAATAAGCTCGTGCACACACACACAAAAGGCATTAGACCTGCCTTTTTTTGATGAACATACTTTCAAGTGAGTTCTTAATTCATTCAAATTGCAAGATTCAAGAGTTTTACCTTTCATTTACACCACTGACTATCCTTGCAGGTATGATTGGCTCGCAAATAAGAGTCTCCGAGCTGGATACTTCTTGTGGGCAATGTTAGCTTACGGATTAGGTAAGAAATGAGAAACAGATCACACTGGTTATCAAAATTCTAATAAATTAGAGCTACACAGTCTGAAAGAGCTTAAAAGTCCGTTGAGAAGTTTGATATGAAATCAATATGCCTAATTTTTAAAATGCTGCTTAGCTGCTGTGGAAATACATGCCTATAATTTTTTCTTTACAAAATTTGTTGCAGGTCTTCTCATTACATATGTGGCATTGAACTTGATGGATGGACATGGCCAGCCAGCACTGCTTTACATTGTCCCGTTCACACTTGGTAACCTTTCATTTCTTTACGTTTTTTGTTTTCTTTGTTCCTCTTCTTCGGCATTATACTGTATTCTTTGACATAGCAAGAGTTTGAAAACGATAATGAGGTTAGATGAGTTGAAATAACATATGTTCCTTCAATTGAAACATGAAATGCAGGGACTTTTCTAGCATTAGGGAGGAAGAGAAGAGACTTAAGGATTTTGTGGAGCAAGGGAGAACCAGATAGGCCGTGTCCTCATATCCAACTCCAGCACGCTCAAGAATCCGATCAAGATAAATAGGATATAACCTTGTAAAAATATTACAGGCTTGTATGTTTTAGGAATCTGGTTAAGCGGTTTGCAACATATGTGTAATATGTTCTAGTGTGGTAAGCAAGCTCTCATTACCCTTTGAATTGAGCAGGACTTAGTATAAATAGTGCATCTTCATTTTCTTCATATTGTGAACTGCAATATTCTTAATCTTTTTAGCAAATGGCAATACCAAGCTAGAATTGAAAGATATTTTTTAATCTTTAAGGGATTATTAAAAAAAAGAAAAGAAAATTTATTTTTTAACTATATTATTTAATATCTTAAACTGCTTCTCCTCGGTTCTTGTTCCAAGGTCACGTACTTTAAATGTTTTTTCCCCAAAAAAAAAAAAAAATGCTTTTGTTTATAGACTAATTTCAATTCCATATTTGTTATTTTTGACTATGATTTAGTAGTTTGCCTATTGCAGCCGTAGACATGGGAGATGCAGTTTCCAAGAAAAAGTGGCTTTTTCTTTTTTTCTTTTTTCTTTTTTCTTTTTTTTATTTATGCCAAGTTACACTTTTATCTATTTCTTTGTAGATACCAAGTTTTGGAATAAGTGATAGCTTAACCACCGGGATGCTAATTCATTTAGAAAATACAAATATTGGACTTTGACAACCCAAATCCCAAGGGCCAAGGCCATGGCTTTCAACAGAGAGTGCCACTGACTTTGGAAAGCGTTTGCAAACTTAGTTAATCGACTTTGATATCCCAAATCATGCTTTTTCTCAATTATCCAATATTGAGAAAATAAAAACAAAAAGGTTACAATTTTCGAATCTAACCCTCATCTGGTAATTTTATTTTATTTTCTTTTTAAATAGAGGAAACATATAGGAATAATAAATAGACAAATGAGGTTGATCCATTTAATAAGCCTCCTTTACATTTATATCTTTGAGGTTGTAAGTTGGGTTATCTTCCTCTTTTTTAATATAGAAGTATTATAATTCTAACAAAACAAAAAACTATATATATATGTATAGATATAGATATATATGTATATTATTTATCAATTTTATCCTCAAACGAGGTCCACTAAATTATATCTATATATCTATATAATCATTAATAGACTCTTTTTTGGAAACACAACAAAAAAAATAGCAAAGGTGCCAGCATGTATGCTGATTGTTCTGAAAATCATCAAGTCCTTAGATTTGGTGATAAAGCACTTTGGATCTAATTTATTCTTTTATCCTTCTCAAATTGACAGTGAAGTAAAAGATACATGTTTTCATCAAAAAAAAAAAAAAAAGAAGTAAAAGATACATGTAGTTTTTAAAAAAGTGAAGCGCAAAAGTAGACAAAAAAAAATAAAATAACCAACTTAACAAAATGCAACCCAATATCATTTCTATGTAAATTTTATGAAATCCAGATGGGTATTTTTGTAATATCAGGGGTCCAATAATTTGCAATGGTGCTGTCATTTTCTTCTTCAAGCAACAACAGGTAAAATCTAATTCAATCTCTCTCCTAAGTTTTGCGTTTAATTGTTTCTAGTTTGCTTATTGGATATTTTGTTTTATCTTCGGCTATATATTTATATATATATATATATATAATAATTTTGCTATGAAAAGAATCTATTCATTAGAGAGTAAAAGCGTCCAACCATGATATATATATATATATATATATATATATATATATGTATATATAGACATATATACGCGTATGTGTGTGTTTAAATTTGTATGGCTTCGAAGTTTGGTTGTAAATAGCTTTGTGCTTTCGGTCTTACCCGTTCTCAATTCGTTTCTATTGCTGGTAATCAGTGTTTGATTGCTTTTTTTTTTTTTTTTCTCTTTTTTCTATGTTAATTTTAATGATTTCATGAGTTTTTATGTAAGTTTCTCTGTGGCTCTGTTAATCTGTGCGTGTGTTCTATGTCCACCTAAGTTCTTATTGAGGTATTTGTTTATTTATTATTACTGATTTTTTTTTTTTCCTAATAGAAAACCTTTTCTTTTTATTTAGATTTTATATAAAGCTTTAGATTATTCTTACTGCAATACTAACCAAGCTAACATCGAAAACATATTTTAATCAATGTGAGAATTAAAAAGTAGAAGAAAAATTTATTGTAAACTATGTATTTTAATATCTTAAACTACTTGTCCTCGGTAATCCATATAGCTTTACTCTCTTCGGTTCCAAGTTCAAGTACATTAAATGCTTTTCCAAAAATTTGAAAAAACACAAACAATTTCAATCACTTAATTTTTAACAGGATTAACTTAGTTGTACGTTTTTCACATCCACATCTTAACGTCTTAACAAACATACAGGGAGATATAATTTTCACAATTTGGACGTTAAAACTATTTAAGAGCCAAGCCTAGGCCATATGGCCTTGATACAACATGGTCACATATTCATCTATTTCTTTATAAAATACCAATTTTTGGAATAGTTGGTACTTAGACATTGGGATGCTAATTAATTTAGAAGCTACAAATAATGAACTTTGACATCCCATATCCCAAGGGACAAGGCCAAGGCCTTCAGTAAAGAGAACCACTGACTTTGTGAAGCCTTTGAGAACTCAGTTAATCAACTTTAATATTCAAAAGTCATGCTTTTTTCAGTAACCCAGTATTAGTTGAAAGAAAAAAAGACAAAAAGGTTGCAATTATCTAACCCCTTATTCGTGATGTGTATATATATATATATATATATATATTTTCAACTATCTAACCCCTTGTTTCGTAATGTTTATATTTATATTTATTTATTTATTTAATAGAGAGCAAGCATACAAGAATATAAATGATTGATTATTATGATAGTCTTAAAGAAATGTAAATTAAAATGAAGCTCATTTTATAATTAAAATGCATGGCTTCCATTTTAGTACTTTACCATTTGATAGTTTATTTACACTTTTAGTTAATTAAGAGGTATATTAATTTCTGATACAAATATTGATAATTAAAAATTGCGTATCTTTCTCTTAGAAGGTTTTTGAGAGAACTAATATGGAACTGACAATAGACTCTTCTTCGATGATCAAGTTAGAAAAAAGAATTTGGATGCCAACCCTAATGCGCTGTATCACAAGATCAAATAAGAAAACTAAGGGAGTGGTGCAATATACCCCATAACAATCATTTAAAGGACAATTTGATTATGCATGAAAAAAATTGTAAACCAAAAACTAAAATAAAAACACAAACATCATATGAGCGTTAAGGATTGTATACTTTTATTGATCCCTTTAAGAACAATTTAATTAAGGGTCATTATATTACTAATTCTAATTTGAAACTTTTTATGTTTTATAGTTTAAATAATCTAATTTCTCTTATTATTTAAGGAATAATAAAATTATTTATTGGGAGAATCAGAAATAATCAAACAGAAGAGTGACATATAATTTAGGGGATATTCTTGTGCACATGGCATCTCAAAATGAAGTGATAGGAAAGGAAACACAATCAATTTATAAAAAGCACTACATTTAGCTGGCTAACAATTTAACAAGGGTCTCAAAAGGGACAAAGAACATGTGGGCTTGCATTAAGTTATAATGTTTTACCATATTTTATGAGGTGGAGATTTTTTGTGGACTTCCAAATCCAAAAAACCAATATTTGTATTTTGTTGCATAAAACTTATATACTAACAAAAGATATTTCTTAAATCAACATATATAAGCAACACAAGCATAAATTTTGTGTTGACTATGGAGATTAGTTCATATGAAAATCATGATAAATTAAAATGAATTATGAGCAAAGAAGAAAAATTATTTTGAATTGAATATTCAATACATTAACGTTTGAATGTAAACAAAAGAAAAAAAAAAAAATCTTACATTTTAAGTTATTTAGAAGACAAAATAGAAAGTCATTATATCCCATGATTGGACCATCAAAACATTAAATGAGGAGGAGCCAGTTCATAATATTCCTTCAGGATATGCTTAGCATCCTCTTTCTCTCTCTAAATAAATATACACAATATATCCTCATCCCCATCCTCATCTATTTCCCCATTTATATTGGAGACGGATTAAGGCAGGGATTCATTACGTTAGGGCAGGTATCTCTGTTCCCAACCTGTTCCCCATTTATTTTTTAAAAAGGTTTAATTTTATTAAAAAAAATTAAAATTTTTAATTTTTTAAAGGAATATTTTATTTACACCATTCGAAATTTGGCATATATATAAAAATATCCTTAAAGTATTGAAAAAATCATTAACACCCTCCTATAGTAGTTTATTTATCCTTATACCCTTCTAAATTAAATTACTTTTAAATTTCTTTTGTTTCTTTTTTTTTTTAACTATAATTAGTTTAAAAACTTCAAAGTTTTTTTTCTTAATTTTTAATTAAATTCTATTTAAACCATGTGATAATTTTTCTTTTTTTTTTTTTTA
Organism: Ziziphus jujuba; assembly: GCF_031755915.1. NCBI lineage: Eukaryota > Viridiplantae > Streptophyta > Magnoliopsida > Rosales > Rhamnaceae > Ziziphus > Ziziphus jujuba. Next base: position 27,758,888 of record NC_083384.1, read on the forward strand.
AAAAAAACTATGCGATAATTTTAATTACATAAGCTTTTTAAAGTAAATTGTATATTTTTGACAAATACATTTAGGTTAAATATATTTTATTATAATTTTAATATATTTTAATACATTTTAATTAAATATATTTGACAAATTATCACTTAGTTTAAAAAGATTATTTATTTAAAATCATCACATAATTTTTAAAAAATTGAAAAAATATCACATAGTTTAAATAAAATTAGTTAAAAAAAATAAAGCAAACTTTCAAATCTTCAAATTAATTTTTACAAAATCAAAAAAAAAAATGTTTTACAGAAAGGGGAAAAAAAAACATTTATTGGTAATTTAATTTTATTAAAGATATAGAGATAATTTAACTTCTCGTAAGGTGTTGATGATTTATTAGAAATCTAAATAATATTTTTATATTTAACTCAAACTTTAACGAAAGTAAATGAAATATTTTTTTTAAATAATATTTTGAAACATATAATTGAATGTATGAAAAATTAAAAATAATAATAATTTTTATTATATATATAATATATTTAGGACTATATTTTCTGTCCCCGCCTGATTAACCGAGAAATGGGGCGGGATAGCGTGAGGTCGGAGCACCATTGGGCAAATTATCACCCGCAACCATAATAACTATTTATAATTTTTAATTGTTCAAGCACTTATGTGTGTGGTGATGATTCAATGGCCAAAATGTATTTTTGTTAAATATTTTTGCAAATACAACACTTTTCTCAATCCCATAATAGTTACGTATAAAACTTTTTCTCTTTATGCGCGTGATGATGCCACGTGGATAGTGGAAAGAGTTTTTTTTTTTTTTTTTCAAATTATTAAAATAAAAAGTGGATAATATTACTTTTTTAGAGTTAACATCTTTTTGTTGTTTTCAAAGTGACAAAATGGTTGGCAATGGGACCGATAAAGGCATAGGGAGTGCATGTGAGTTGTGGGGGGCAGAAGACCAAGAAGGTATCCCATGAGTATGAGTTGTCTTGCATAATTGGTGTGCCAAATTTTGTTCATCAAAAGCTCAATAAGAAAGAATATTAACAATCAAATTGGATTTGCCCCCACATGCCCTCACTGACTTTTTCCAAATATATATAACAAAACAAATACCACTACCTATCCATATCATTAAATATATACATGTATTTCACCCAAAAAAAAAAACAAATTATGCACACACATATTTATAGACTTAGCCAATAATAAAATCTTTAAGAATACATGATAAGGGGTTCAAATTTTAATTTGCATGAAATCCTTCCCCCCACCAATTTTAATAAGTTTGAGTTTAACATTGATCAAAACATATATATATAACTATAATTTATATACATACATTCACTTTTTGTGTGACGAACGATAATATGCATATTAAATTAAATGTATAATTCAAAAACATTTATCATAAAAATAAAAAATTATCCATCGTAGTAAAATTGTATATTTATATTATACCAATTTATAAAGGAAAAAGATATATATATAATCTGTGTTTTAAAAATTAACTTCTAACTTAAAATAGAAAAAATGGTGATGTGAGAAAATATTAAAGGTTGCAACATTTATAATTTTTTTTGGGGATTTTAATTGTTAATTGATATGATACTTATATGACCTATTATACCATTATATGGTCCTATAATATTAGGTCCAAAAAATAATTATCTTGTTCTCAAAACAAAAGATATATTTGGTTTTGGGTCTAATGCCCATTTATTTTAATAAATATGCTTAAACAAGATGGATTTAGTAAGGCAAATGTACATTATTTAATTATTTCAATCATAAACAATCAATTTGATAGTAATCAAGATGAAACTTTCTTTTTAGCGTTGTGTGGCCACTTAACCTTAAAAGCTAAAACGATTCCTCTATGTCGGATTCATTAAGGGCCAATGGAAAAGTACTTATAATAATAAAAAGAAAAGATTCATTGACTTCAAAAATTTAAAAGAATTTGGTTAATTTTATTAGTATTAGTTTCATAACATTTTGTGACCATCTATATGGATTAAGAAAACTATTATGGATTTCATTAGTTCATATTTAAAAATCAATAAGAAAAAAGTAATCTTAATTATTTAAGAAAAAAGAAACGATGATGTTAGCCGTTGGGGAGGGGGTAGTATATAGCCGTTGCTAGCCACGTGGTTACACTAAATACATTTACACTCTGCCTAACGGTCACAAAAACGGCCAATTAATCACAGCCGTTGGATTTCTTTTCCTTAACCTATGTGGCTCTGATTTATTTGAATTCTTTCCCCACCCTGTCACTTCAGAACCCTTTGGAATTTTCTTCCAAAAAGTAATAAAATGCAATAGCGATAGCAGTGGAGCCCTATCACACCTTGAAAAGGAAAAAGAATTTTAAGTTAAAAGAAAAAAAAAATCTATTATTATGAGATAAAAACCATCTTCTAATTTTCTTTAAGTTTCTTTTGTTTTTGCTTTGCGTTTTTTTTTTTTTTTCCCTAATAGAAATTCATTTTGATAAAATAGTTAAAGATTGTTTTTTTTTTTTTAATTTAAAGTATACGACGTTTTATGGTCCCAAAGGTTAATGAAAAAGGGTCAATGAAATCAAGTTCTTTTTCTTCTTCTTTTTTTTTTTTTTTTTTTGTGAGAAAGCATGAAAAGCAATATGTTAAATTTTGTGAAAAATATTGACATTAAATTAGTTAGTCTATACCAATTTTTCACTTTAGCCAATCAATCTTGCACATCTGGGAAGGAAAACATAAGTTTTCACTGGTCGGTTAACTAGTAAACAGTAGCTGAAGGTTCTACAAAAAGAATAACTAATAAATGAAAAAGAAAAAATTAAAGCGTAAAAAAAAAAAAAAAGTTCAAAATGATGGAGGTGTGTGTGACCACAAAGGGACAACAACCAATTTAATTTAATTTATTTCCTTTGTTTACACAATTTCTTTATTATGGTTAGGTATGCGAATCAAATGGCTCAGAACAACAAATCAAAAAAAAAAAAAAAAAAAGGCATAAGAAAATCAAAAAAGTTCACAAAGACAAAAAATAATAAAAAAGGATGACAAACTGTAGGGGATAAGAACAACCACAAACCAGCCAAAACATGTCAGCATCCTTCTGCCCTTTCCAGAACAATCCCCAAGATGCCAATTCCCCCCCTTATTTTATGTCCATTATTATCCAACAAATTGCTATTAAACAAATATTACTTTTTATAAACACTTAATAAAAACTTGTTTCTCATAATTAATTTTAAAAATTTCATTGGCAAAAGAAAAAAAAAAATTTTTAAAATTTCAAGTACAACTCATTAAATTCATGGGCCAAATAATAGACTGCTTAGCTATAAAGTCATCCCCACCTATCTCACACTACACATATCCTTCTTTGCTTTGAGTGTTCTGGGAGAGAAAAAAAGCAACTTTCTACATTTTTGAGAGAGATAGAGAGAGAGAGAGAGAGAGCTTCGGGGTGAGTGACAATGGAGGGGAAAGAAGAGGATGTTAAGCTTGGAGCAAACAAGTACTCAGAGAGGCAACCCTTGGGCACATCAGCTCAAACAGACAAGGATTACAAAGAGCCACCACCAGCTCCTCTGTTTGAGCCAGGGGAGCTCACTTCATGGTCCTTCTATAGGGCTGGGATTGCAGAGTTTATGGCAACCTTCTTGTTCCTCTATATCACTATCTTGACTGTAATGGGTGTGTCTAAGTCACCCTCTAAATGTGCCTCTGTGGGTGTTCAAGGGATTGCTTGGGCTTTTGGTGGTATGATCTTTGCCCTTGTGTACTGCACTGCTGGTATCTCAGGTAAACTTTTCTCTCATTAATCTCAAGCTCCACAAAAGAATACAAGAAAAAAATGAATTTTTACTTTAGACTTCTAGTGATTATTCATGGGTTTTCTAAATTTCCTTCTTAGAATGCTATATAGTGCTCAAAGTTTTGATCTTTGCGCCAAAAAAAAAAAAAAAAAAAGAAGAAGAAGAAGAAGAAAGCAGAATACTGTTTTTTAACTGAAAATTCTAGAGAGAATGTTCATGGGTTTTCTCTAGTTTTTTCTTCATTAATTTGAAAGATGTGAGTTTTGGCCTTTACTAAACCAGATCTGTATGTATGGCTTTTTGTTTATTTTGGTACAGGAGGACATATAAACCCAGCTGTGACTTTTGGACTGTTTTTGGCAAGGAAGCTGTCCCTTACAAGAGCTGTTTTCTACATAGTGGCGCAGTGCCTTGGTGCAATCTGTGGTGCTGGTGTTGTGAAGGGATTCGAAAAGCACAGTTATGAGGTGTTGGGTGGTGGAGCTAACTCTGTGAACCCTGGCTACACCAAAGGTGATGGTCTTGGTGCTGAGATTGTTGGCACTTTTGTCCTTGTTTACACTGTCTTTTCTGCTACTGATGCCAAGAGAAGCGCCAGAGACTCTCATGTCCCTGTATGAAATCTCTCACTTTCAATTTTCTCTTTGTCTTTTTGCTACTCAATTTGTATATGTTTTTTTGAAATTTTCTGTGTTTTCAGGCAATTGTTTTCTTGTTGGATTTCGTTTGCTATGTATATAGTTTTTTAGTAGTTAATTTAAGACTGAACTTGCTATTGGTTAATTGTCTAATATTTTGTAGGAGAATTGTGGGGTTTAATATTTTATATATAATTTTCCATTCCTTTGAAAAATCGTTTTGTCTTTTTTTTTTTTTAATTTTTAATTTCCCTCTGAATAACTAGATATATATATATATATATATATATATTTATTTATTTATTTATTTTTCCCATACTACAAAACTAGTTGCTGCAGGAAATTTGGTTTTAGATCTGATTATTCTGGAACTTGTGGTGAATATGAATCGCAAAATTGTTCTTTCAGTATCAATGTTTTAGACCAGAGTCTACTAGATTTACATGCTACACGATTTGAAAACTGATTTATGGAATATATATTAATATTGGTTCTTTGTAAGCAGATTTTGGCCCCTCTTCCTATCGGGTTTGCAGTGTTCTTGGTTCACTTGGCCACAATCCCCATCACAGGAACTGGCATTAACCCTGCCAGGAGTCTTGGAGCTGCCATTATCTACAACAAAGAGCATGCATGGAAGGACCATGTAAGTGTATATTTTTTTTATTCAAAGCCTTTGTACATTTTTTGAGGTTGAATATGGAGATTTATGTAAATTGTTTTACAGTGGATCTTCTGGGTTGGACCTTTCATCGGAGCTGCTCTTGCTGCTGTGTACCACCAGATTGTTATCAGAGCCATTCCTTTCAAGACCAGGGCTTAGATTTATCTTCCGAAACTAGTCTTGCATGCTCATCTCTGGTTGACACTTATTTCCTATTTTGGTATCTCTTTTTTTTATTTTCATCTTCTTTTTGTAGTTTTTTAACTAATCTCCATGTGAACCTGGTCTGAATGTGAAGATTATTATATGTAAATTAATTATCCAGTATTCGTGATGTATTCAAAATTATGTGCATGACAGCGTTAAATGGAGAATTATTCTTTTTTATGTTGTAAGTCAATTTGTTTTTATCTGTTTTATTATATTTTAATATTTTTGCTGAAAGGGTAAATTTTGGTTTGGTTGGCATACTTTTTCTATTGGTAGATAAACTAGAATCCATAGTTATGAAGATGTTTATAATTTGTTTTATTAGCATTTTCAGTAATGAATAGGGGCTCTTCTTATGAAGTGATATAAGAAATGGGACTATTTCCTTTACGGATTTCAGGTTTCCCCTTTTGGCTTTTTTCAAGGAAAAAAAAAAAAACCAGACTAACATATAAAAATGATAAAGAAATTTAAAAACAATCCAAGTGCACGATGCACAATTCATGAAAAGTGAATGTTGGAAATTTTACCTTGTATTTATTGCTAAGAAAGTGAAGATGAAAATGGATAAACATGATTTTATGTATTTATTCTATGTTGGGTGAGAAATTACATGGATAAGACAACTAGAAATTTTGAAATTTTTGTAATAAATATATAAATTTATGAAGACCTTTCTAGAGCTATATCTAAAAGAGCACTATAAAATTGGAAATTTAAATGAATTATAATTTACTTAAAATGAGCCTTTCAAAAAAAAAAAAAAAACACTTAATTTCTAACTACTATTTCTTTTTCTAGTGAAAAAAAACCCTTAATTCTATTAAAAAAAAAACCTATGTAATTTAAATGTTCTTTAAAAGTATAAAGAATAATTTATAAAATTTATTATTAAATTTAAAAATGATATCAATTATTTTCTTTTTTCTTTTTTTTTTAAAAAAATCCATATTATTATTGGAATCATCATTCACATGTTCAAGTTTTTCTTTTTTTTTTTAATCATATTAAAAGTATTTGTTACCAAAAATGATTTTTGTATACTTATAAGATAAATATAATTTTAAATTTTAACTTTTGATATAATTTAAAAATTAAAAAAAATTATAATATTATCTAATTTGAATCACAATATATATAACTATATATATAATGTATATGGAAAGCGTTCTCCATAACAAAATTTTTTTGACAAATAAGAATTAATCTAATCTAATGTTCATATTTATATTTTTAAAACCATTAAATATTTGGCATCCATATTCTGCGCATTTGCAGTCTTTTTGGTTATTTTTTTGGGCCCTTTATTAAAAACAAAAAAATTATTACTATTAAAATTAGTTTCTAAAATCAATATTACTCCTGATTAAGTAATAATATCCTGACCTCCAAACCCCATATGATCATTCAACGAACATATTAAATTAAAAAAGAAAAAATATTATTTGATATTAACACTCATATTCTCTCTTTTACAAATAGTTTTATCTATAATATAAAATATATTAACAGTATCATAATTTTAATAATTTTTTAATATTCCAATGATATCTATAAATAAAATATGTCAAAAAACCTTAAATATTAAAAAAAAAAATTGGATATACATTAAAACTTTTTTATAATCATATATTAAAACTAAATTAATTTTATAATTATGAAGGTGTTATAATTTAATCGAGTTGTAGTTAAAATTACTTTAACGTTAACAAGAAGATATTCATTCCAACAAGTTAATAGATGTTGTGGCAACTCTAAAAAAATAAATTATTATCTTAAATAATTTGATATAAATATTTTTATATTATATTGAATCTTAAATATAAGATACCATATAATTTTTGTAATATATAAATGATTATTATTACGTGGAGGTAAAATTTCTTAACATAGGGAAAAAAAAAAAGAAAAAAGATATAACTTATTAGAGTGTTATTTTTATTGTTATTTATAATGGATTCAAATTAGGATCAAATTTTTTATAATTAGATAGAAATTATTCAAACACAAAGTATCATTATAAAGAAATTTTACCATATAACAGATTATCCCATTTCTCTCTTTCCCTTGGTCTCTTTTCCAATGTTCTTTCCCCTCCACCATCTCTCTCTTTTCTCTCCCTCACCTCCCTATAACTCTCTCTTACGATCTCTCTCCTCTCTCTTTCTTCTCCCTCTCTCCTCCATAACTCTCTCTCTCTCTCTCTCCTCTCTTTCATATATGTGAAATACTGCATATATCTATATATATATATATATATTTTTTTTTTCCCCCTCTTGCAAATTATTGAACCCAACATAAGAGAAATTCTAATTTTTTTCCTTTCATATTTTTTTTCCTCTCATTTGTCCTCTATTTCTTTTTTCCTTTAATCTTTCCAACATCCAGACAAAGTCTAAAGGTATTAAGAAAAATTATGAATTGTGATGTATGTATATTTAATTTAAATCATTAAGATAAAATAAAATATGTATAAATTATTAGTGAAGCTAGTAAAAACACATTTTAGAATGCATATGTGTAAATTGTAGTGCAGCTAACATATTTTATGATATTGATATCATTATCCTATATTATCAAGGTCAATTTTCATTTATATCCTCTTAATTTGTTATAATTACACTTCAACTTTAAGGCTTTGGAAAATTATCATTATTTCCTTTTGATTTTGTATATTTATCAAAATATAATGAATTTATCAGTTTTTACCGTTTAATTTTAATATTAAAAACAAAAGATAAGTTAAAAATAAATATTTTTATAATTGAATAACAATATAAAAATATAATTTTGGTTTTAAAATTAATAGATAAAAATTATCAAAAGACAAATAAATCTGTTTTGATAAATATAGAAAACTTAAAAAAGTTATAAAATTTAAATATAATTAACACAAAATCGAAAGATATAAATGAAAATTTTCCATTTGATTAATTGTTTAAACAAATTTACTTTTCCCTGCTAAATTTTTAATTGGAACAGTTAAAACAAAAGAAAATACACTCAATTACCAATTTTAGTGGCAAGATGGTTTATTTGGGGTGACAAATAGCAATATGTTGGAAATATCCCACAATTAGACGTCCTGTCCGTCCGATTCAAATCACATCAATCAATTTCCAACTGCAAGGAGCAAATCCAATGGTAATGGTGTAGGTGGAGGTCCATAAGTTCATCATGGTGGGGCCACCCCACTAATTATTTGTATTGTCCATTGTGGTGCTGAGTGCCTTTGATGATTCAAAATCTGAAATCGAACGGTAAACCACCCGTTAAGGGTAATAACCTTCTGTATCCGTTCTCATTCAAACGTGGAAAAAGTTGAAATGATTTCTGTCAACTTTCCCCCATTTTTTAACAAATAAAAAATAAAATTAGAGTAAATAATTTACTTTCATGTTTCTTCGTTATTGCAAAATCATTTTACATAAATATTTTTCGAATCGAAATTTTTTATACGAAAAACAGAGTGTTTAAATGTTTTCACAATTGATATTTATACATTTTAATAAAAATTCAATTAATCATAAAATTAGTCAAAAATTAAAAAGAATTATGTAGCAGAAATAATAAAATAGCAACAAAAGGAAAAATATAAATGGGCATTTTCTCTAAAATCTTAATATACAACATACATATTGAAAACAGGCACAAAACAAAGAGAATAATATGCATATTTATCTCTCTCTCTCTCTCTCTCTCCCCCTATATATATACACTTTTTTTTTGGGCCATAAATATATTTTTAACCTAAAAAATATATGAAAAGTTAAATTAGCTAATTCTTGACAAAACAAATAGTTTCACTGGTTAGCATTTTTATTTAAGTTTATAAAATTATGAATTCGAATCATACAGGATTTTGCATAGGTTATATATTAGATATTTTGTTAAAAAACAAAAATTTGACTAGTCATCGTTAAATATAGAATATAACCGGCCAACAACATTGTTTTCTTTCTACATTTGTATTTGTTTTTGTTTTCCTTTTTCCTTTTTTATCTTTTTTGGTTCCAACCATTTTTTTTATTAATTTATATTATTAATATTTTTCTGGCTTAAAAATAAAACATTGCGTATGGTACAGTATAAACGTGTGTATTGTTGTTTGATTTGATGTGCTATGAATCAGTTGGCCTATAAAATACAAAGAACAGAGTTGGGGTTGGAAGAGTGATAGAGTGGGAGTGTTAATGAGTGTGTAGCATTCTATTGTCAACTTTCTCGAATATTTGGATTTGGTTGGTTTTTATTTATTCTGAGCAAATCTCAGAACGATGTGGATTTTTGGGCTCAAAGGGCCATCTGGGTTCTCTGCCTGTTCTACTGCTGAGGAAGTTACTCATGGAATCGATGGAGCTGGTCTCACCGCCATTGTTACAGGTCTCTCTCTCTCTCTCTCTCTCTCTCTCTCTTAGTTTGTTTTGTATATATATTTTAATCTGGGTGTAATTTATTATTATTATTGGTCATATTTTCGTTTCCATCTACTCTTCGTCCTCCGTTTGGTAGATGAGAAAAGCACAGGAAAGGAAAGTTATGGCTTTTTTCTGCTTTTTTAGTTGACTTTTATTATGCGTACAACCAAGTAACCAAGCGGACCGTGGTCTTGTTTTCTATATATATATATATATATATATTTATATATTTTCTGTTAAGTTTGTATGATGATTTTCTTTCTTAAGGCTGTTCTTTCTTTCATAAGAATGTTCTGTCATGGGTTTTCAGTTTACAATCCCCTATTTGATTGATGAAGGGAAGAACACGGAAATGAAAGATTACCGATTTCTGTTGTCATTTCTTCCCTTACATGTACATAGAATAATCCATCCGAAATGTAGTATTTTCTGCAATTTATTCTACGATAGGCTCAATTTAAATTGATGTGCTAGATGCAACATTTACACTTTTGTTTCTATTGATGATCGTTACTGGGTATTTTTTATGACTAAACTTAACATCGGTTTTCAAAGACAAGTTTGGTGCTTTTTTGTAATTATGATTTCATGAAAGTTCATAGGGTATTGTTTATTGAGAGAGTAGCTTACTGCTTGAAATTTTGGTGAGACATAATCTTTTGATTCATGAGTAGCGTGTGTATGCATATGCGGGATCAATGCTGTGTTCTTAACTTTTTGATTTTCAAAGAGGTGTTGAGATATCACTCTTGATTAAATATAAAGCTGTGGACATGTTGGATCTTCTTTCTTTTTTGAGGAATCCTTTAGGATTGTTATGCTTAAGAACTTTAAAACCTATGTAGAGTACACTACCGGAATTCGGAGCTTGTTGATTTACCAACTTCAGGCATTTTATGTGGGATGTTCACTGACTCAGATTATTGGGCAGCCACCTAATTCTCTTGTGTTGGTTCTTTTGGATGCATTTTTGTCCCTTTGGCTTATAAGATCCAAATTGGGCATTTTCTTAGAGTTGGTAGTCTAATCTATTAGTTTATCTTTTTCTTTTCCTTCCCTTTGTATTTCTTTCTGGATTTTTCACTTTGCTGATTGCTTTACAGGATATTCACTGTGCTTTTTCAAGAAGTAATTTTCTGACAATCCTGATATTAACCTGTTGACCTGATGCAATCTTATCCTGATATTCACTTAGCCCTTGGGTGAAATCCCATCATTTGTCATTTTAATTTCTTATCTTCTCTGATGATCTTTCAGGAGCATCAAGTGGTCTCGGTGTGGAAACCACACGTGTTCTTGCATTGCGTGGTGTTCACGTCATTATGGCAGTAAGGAATGTCAATTCTGGAAAGGATGTGAGAGAAACAGTACTTAAAGAAATCCCCACTGCCAAAATTGATGTCATGGAACTAGATCTCAGCTCAATGGCATCAGTAAGGAAATTTGCGTCAGAGTACAATGCGTCTGGTCTTCCTCTGAATCTCCTTATGTAAGACTTTTGAATGGGTGCCTTTATAAGTTAGGTTTGATTTTCATTATTTTTATTTTTATTTTTTTGGGGATTTTTCCCCCTTTTAAGTTTGAATGCTCCAATGGCTGCATATGATAACCTGTTTGCTTGCACAAATGCTTTGAGTTTTTATTTTTATTGTTATTATTATTATTATTATTTTTTTTTTGGTGATAGTGATTCTTATTTTTCTTCCTACAATGTTTTAATTTTTTTTGGTTCCTTATTAGAAGATTAAGTAAAGCATCTACTTATAATTCAAGAGGTTTTAGGTATTAATAACAAGGCATATTGGCATAGGTTTCTCTAGTGTATTGTGTAGTGCTTCGATTTCCAATTAAAAGGAATTTTTATAATCTTTTTTCTTTGTGTGAAGTAACAATGCAGGTGTCATGGCAACTCCATTCATGCTTTCCCAAGATAACATTGAACTGCAGTTTGCAACCAACCATATAGGTATGCTATATAATGGTTCTTTTGGTGTCTGTCTAGGACTGTATAAAATGGAGATTAGGGATGACAATTTCAGGATGGGAAAATGTGTACAGCATTTCCTATTTTATTTTACTGTTTTGGAACAAACATAATTATTTAATTGCTCAAACTTAGATTGGTTCCACTTTCCAACATCCAATTTTCTTAAGCAGAGTAAAGGGGAAGTTGCCATCTTACTCAAGCTTATGAGCTTTCCTTTAATAGTTATTTCATTTTTTGTTTCCTATTAGGAAGATTATAGTGATGTAAAGATGCCTGTCTTTGTCTCTCAGTCAAATTGGATTCTCAGAGAACTTGTTGCCATTTTGTAGGTCATTTTCTGTTGACAAACCTTCTATTGGAGACCATGAAAAATACAGCACGTGAAAGTAATAAGGAGGGAAGAATTGTTCATGTATCATCAGAGGGTCACCGATTTGCATATCGTGAAGGAATTCGTTTTGATAAGATCAATGATGAGTCAAGGTAACACTTTGGCAGGGGCATTGGCCAATTTTGACCCCAACTGTTGCAATTTCATTGAGCAATATTATCTTGTTTACTTCCCTAAATGACTTTTACTTGCTTATTCAGCTATAATAGTATATACTCTTATGGACAATCAAAGCTTGCCAATATATTGCATGCTAAAGAGCTCTCAAGGATCTTGAAGGTACTATTTTCTAAGGTGATAGGTCATGATAATAAAAGTCAGTTGTATCTGGTTATTATTTACTTTCTAGAAGTACAACAGCATCCAAAGTACAGTTCTAGTATAAATTCATTTTCCGAGACAAGTGGCATGTCCCTTTTCCTTATTTCACATAGGTATAAAACAGTAGATGATTATTTTTTCTAATAGAAGGGTCACTGCAATTATGTCATGTTTAACAAGTTAACTGCAATTATGTCATATTTAACAAGTTATGTCATCATGCGAGGTAGAATCTACTGTTGATTTATTTTCGCTTTTTTAACAGGCAGAAGGGGTGGATATAACCGCCAATGCCCTTCATCCTGGAGCCATTGTTACCAATCTTCTACGCCACCACGGTTTCTTCAATGGTATATTTTCTTTCAAGACATTATTGTGTTCTTCCCTGGAGTGTCCAGTCAATGTTAAAGGTCAATGAATCTAGTTTAACATGCTTGTCTTGAATATACCGGATAGGGACATGCCATTAAGCCTTAAAATATGCTATTGAACATACAGCTAAGTGAAATGAAAAGTATGAACTCTCTTATTTTCTTTCCTGTTGTCTTCCGGCCAGTAGAATGTACATTCTTGCTATGAAACATTCCTTTTATGAATTTTTTAATTTCATATAAATTTTCCTCTTATATTTTCTGGAACACTGTGTAAATATAAAATATAATATGATCAGCAGATGTGAATTTTTCATTTTGTATCAATTAAGTCCTTTTTATTTCGATATATCTGCTTTCTTATTGACATATTTGGTATTGTGATTTGATGCAGTCATTGCTAATATGTTCGGCAAATTTCTGCTTAAAAATGTTCAGCAGGTATGTTTGCATGTTTACTTATATATCTTTGTAAGAATACGTAAATCATAGTCTTAGTTCAACTCCAGTGTATGAAGTGATGTATCTGCAATTCGCTAAGCATGCAGTTTTACTGTAAATTCTAAAATATGGAACTTGCTTGTTTTCTATTGCATTCTGCATAAATGTAGGGAGCGGCTACTCAGTGCTATGTAGCGTTGAATCCACAAGTTAAGGGAGTTAGCGGTGAGTACTTTATGGACAGTAACAAAGCCAATCCATCCAATCTGGCTAAAGATGCAGAATTGGCTAAGAAACTATGGGATTTCAGCTTGAACTTGACCAGCCCAAACTAGACGGAATCGATTGTTTCATAAGTTCAACAGTATCTGGATTATAAAACTTGTTGTACACATACTAGTATAAAACCGGAGCAGAATTACTGCTAAACCTGTGTCCATAGACATTTTGAAAGTACTTGGACTACTTAGTGTGGAAAATTGGCAGTATAACATGTACTTTTGTTTTAAGCTATCTTTGTTTAAATTGCATAATGAGAGTGAACTAGTTTTTCTCTACTCTCTTCTATTATTTCCCCACCATTTTCTTCTACTGGCTTTAATAATAAATGTCAACATGGTCTACGTGTGATGTAGAATTTGGCTATAATCCCATAAGTTGTACAAACTTTTTGCAATTTTTTCTTATAGCTATTTCAACGTTTCCCTTTCTAGACCATGAGAACCGCATCATGCATACATTGGAATCGGTAGTGGCCAAAAATCCTTCTTTTGTCCCGGGAAACCCCCTTGGGAGACACTGAAAAACGTAGGGCTCTGACAGTAAATTTTTGCATTGCAACCAAGACAACCTGTATGAACCAAAACTTTCACTGCAGTACCACATAATTTTAAGAATATTTAGATTCCAATCCAAGGTAAGGATCCGGACTAACAGAAGAGATACCATATGAATTAGATTTCTTGTATTTCATGCAGGGTATAATTTAGATACAAAAGTATTCAGCAGTACGAGCCCATTATGGACTATCTGCCATAAAACTGATACTTGGTTAACAGAAACAAAGTTTGGCAAATTTATTGCCATCTTCACAAAATCTCGACTCCAATATTAGTTCCCAGCCTCCTGTACAATAATCTTTTTTGCCGCAACACCCTCTTTCCTCCCATAAAAAAGGAAAACAAAAAATGATTCTCAGGGCAAACGGTAATCGATCTTCTAACATTTTTGATTTTTTTTTTTCTTGTTTTTTTTTTTTTTTTTTTTTTTTTTCAGGTGCAATGAAAATATACATTTCTTTACAGTAGCAGACAGGTTCCCCCTTTTTAAGGAATTGCTAACTGCTGAATACCCAGACGCCCCACACAAACTCTGCAAAGGATAAACGCTTCAATCACTAAAACTGCAGTATATGGTTTAAATCCTCTTGCCATGAATGCTGCATACCTGGTGACTGAGCAGTTGAGCCTTTCAAAATCTTGGTCCGTTTTCGCTGCTGAGGCTTCCAGGATACCAAACAAATTGTCATTCATCCAGCTTCTCAATTTCTACCCCAAAAAAAAAAAAAAAAAAAAAAAAAAAAAAAAAAAAAAAAGAAGTTCCCTGTGATGCTACCACCTTAAAAGCATCAAAGAGGAATCTGACATACACCTGGAAGCCTGCTTCCATAAGGAACTTCAAAGTCAATTAGATACCACCCGTACGATCTAGCACTGGTAAGTTTAGATTGAAGTCCAGGGATGGATTCAGCTTTACATCTTTCAAGAGCTGCTGAGATACTCGGTCGGCCAAAACTGACTGCACATCATAAAACTCCTTGGGGTCACTGGGGGCAGGCCGTCCCATCTGGTTCCCATGTGCAAAACTATCAGAAATTATATCCCGAAAAGCATGAGAAGCCTGTGGCATCCCTCGATAAAGATCGGGCAACGACTCATTATAGGGTGAACTACCATTTGAATAGAAACTATTTTGACACCTCTGGATCATCCCACTGCCTTCATGCAAGTAGGTCATTGGCTGCTTCAGGTGATGAAATGGGATAGTGCCACCGCCACCAGTGAGTGGTGTGGATGAACCAGATGTAGCATGGGGGCTAGATATGGTAGAAGGAGACATCCTTCCACTCATATGTTTTGGTGATCTAGAATGTAGAAGTGGGCTCCTGGTTGGGGAAACTGGACATGAAATATGTTTTAATGTATGCACATCACTGAGAAGCAGAAAATAAGAAAGAAAAAAGTCAAAATATAGTCCGAAAAGGAATAGCAGACAAATTATAGACCACATAACCCAGTCATTGATACAAAACTGGCAAGTCACCACTACTTTGGATTAACTTTTTCCAGTTCTATAGCATTGGTTACCTCATAATCGCACATCAAAGATAGACATGACAAACTTTTTCACTTATTTTATACATGGAAACCCCATGACTACTAATTTTAAACAATACCAATGCCTCAACAAGTCATGTTATAGGCTCTATTACATTTTAGCGATTTTCTCATTAATGAAACCACCCTTGCACATTTACATTGATGCTTCTATCCCTTCTACATGCATAAATAGGAATACATGAATGCAAAAAAAAAAAAAAAAAAAAACCAAAGAGAGAGATATATACCTGGATCCTGAACCAAATTTTGAGGCTCTAGACTGATGATTACTTGTCCCATCTGAATCTATGGACGAATTAGCTCTTGCATTTACAACAGCCTAAACAAATCAAGTGTAATCAACAATTAGACAAAGCACCAAAATTACCACAAAGCAGACAAACAAATTAAACTTGTAATTGATCTGGAAAAATGTCCAGGCATTAAATTCAGATTTAAAAGCATGAACCTAATGCTTTTACCAGAGATCTCACAGCATTCATTACTACAGGTGGTCCTTCAGAAGGCTCAGCACTGACAATAGGTCTTTCTAATGGAGAAGCACTTTTAACGAATGGATGCTCCAAAAGCTGAGATGCTGCAGGACGATTCTGTGGGTTCCGATGCAAACAAAGTTTCACAAAGTTCTTTCCATCTTCTGACAGGTGATCAGGAATCACAGGAGGTTCCTTGCTGTTTCCAATTTTAAACATAGCAGCAACCTTCCAAGAAGCAAACAGAAGAAGAATTATCAATAGACATGCCTAGCAGGCAAGTGCTCTAACTGAGAAACATTAAAACAACTCAAGAATTTCATAATATTCAATTCTCTGTATCCAAATTCTACTTACCCCTTCATACTGGCTCCAAGGTGGTTTAGTTGTAGCCATCTCCAAAACAGTGCAGCCAAGGCTCCATATATCGACAGCAAGATTACAACCATTTGAATTCTTGATAACCTAAACAAATAAATAATGTTACTATAAAGCCTTGTAAAATATGGAGATAAAGGAGTTGCACATCAAAACCATGCTGACCTCAGGTGCCATCCAATAGGGGCTTCCCTTGAATGATAATGGACAAGACTGACCAGTTATCTGCAAATTATAACAGACAAGCTTCATTAGAGCCCATAGTTCCATTGTTGAGAAACAGAAATTAGTCAGTTTTAACTTAGACACAGATGTCTATTCCATTTCACAGAACCTTCTTTAGGATTTGTAGGTACTATTCACGGTTTTCTATTTTGTTATAATGAGAAATGAGTTATCTTCATGTTAAAAAAAAAAAAAAAAATGTAAACTATATTTTGCAGTAGACATAAATGTGAGGTAGTCAGATTGAGAGCATGATAGAGTGGAGGTAATAGTGACAGTAATGCTTGTTGGACAATATAGTTATAATAGTAGAAATGGTAAAGATAATAGTCTTGATTAATATATGGTAGAGTTTATCATGATGATGTGATGAGATCGTAACATAGCATCAATCCAAGCAATGTGGTAGTAGTTGTGACTTGTAACAGTACTTGTTATTATAGAGCTGGTAGCAAAAGGTGCATCATAATTGCGAATGGATGTCACCATGGCAGTTAGCCTAATTAAGTGAAACATTTCCAGTTTTTATGAAAGTGTAAACTTCTTGCCTCTTATTCAACTCCCCTACTCACTCACCAGTTGCAGAAACAAATTTTATGAAAGTTTTTTGGGGTCTTATTTCCCTTGTCAAGAAAACATACAAAGAACATTTGCAGAATTTTCTGTCGCTAATCACATATTAATATCAGGATTCAAACTAAATGAACTAACAAAGAAACTATTGCATAATAAGAATAAAAAATAACGAGGAAAAAGTAAATCTTACATGCTTCGCCATCCCAAAATCTGCCAGTTTCACTCGGCCATTGGGATCTACTAATATATTTGCTCCTTTGATGTCCCTGAACATAGTTTAAGCATACTCATTATCAACATGGAAATTCCAAAATAATCATAACCAAATACAAGATCTCCAAAGTTGATTTTCCTAGGACAATCATACTGAGCTTTATATATACTGACTTACCTATGCACAGTGTTTTTGGCATGTAAATATGCAAGTCCAGATAAAATTTGTTGAGTATAACTGCGAATAGCTATTTCACCAAACTGGCCATAATCTTGAAGCAGCTTATAGATGGATCCCCCAGAAACATACTCCAAATATATATATAGTTTATCATCTATCTGTTTAAGTACACAAAGACAAATACAATTAATACATTTTGAAGTATCAATTTTGATCCCTCAATTTATTACTTATTTGTGGACAAACATGAACTCATGATATCATCCACATACCAAATAGTGATAATGCACTAAAATAAGCATATCGAGCAACTCTTGAAACATGTAAACAAATATTATTGACTAACATAAGCACCGTAGCTTCCTAAAGGTCAGAACTTGAGACATACTTATAAACAGACCACATAGAGCTTATAAAATAAATTAAGCTAACAAGTACAAGGAATTTACGGTTTCTGATCCATAATACTGCACTATATTTGGATGTCGTAAGCGACTTAGCAAAGCAACTTCCTGCAAGACAAAACTTATGACTGTAAATTTTGTCGAAAGCTAAAAATAAGTAACAAAATATTAGATGTAAGATCACTAAAAGAAAAGCATGTTCTCTATTCACCATCAAATTTCTAACAGATTCAACATACAAAACTTACTTGCCCTAGCTGCTGCCAACTCTCTCTTGATTTTGCATCGTCTGAAAACAGAGTTACCTCCTTCATTGCACACATCTCACCACTTTCACTAAAGACCCAAAAAAAAAAAAAAAAAAAAGAAGAAGAATTAAATCAGGAATGCAAAAGTTGGAAAAGAAATTGTCGATCAAAAATTACAGATTAATCAAATTATACTAAATATAAAGACTGACAGCATCACAGCTAAGATTTTCATTAAAGTTTCAACACATGTAGAGAATAAGCAATTCCGAAATACATGATGCTTAAGTCATGTTATGGGCTTGTTTTACAATGCGAAAGTGCTAGGGAAACTATTACTCAATCATACATGCAAAAGTGAGATACAAAGAACCAAAACCACTGTCACATAGATTTTTCAGTCTTTTGCACATAACTTCACCAGCTACAAACCTGTTGAAACCAAGATATACATGTCCAAAAGTGCCCCTCCCAAGAAGTCGTCCCTTCTTCCAGCGTGAACCAGGACTTGTTGGATTTTCTGCCCTCCCAGGGCTACGTGGAACTGAAGGAGTTGTTGAAGCTGAATATGTAGGAGAAAAAGGACAAGTATTAGAAATTGTCAGAGGGTGGGGAAGGGGCAATCGGTGGCTTTGATGTTTCCCATCATCAGGCCTGTTTGTAGGTGACTCTGCAGCTGTCCCTCCAGCTCGTGGATGCAGAGGGGTGACAGCTCCACTGTGTATCCTGGAGCTGGGCCCAGGACTAGTCATTCTGGGGCTAAGGTTTGGTGAACACTCTGGGCTACATTTGCTGTGCTGCCAAAGCAGTTGTCCTGATAGTTCCCCTCCTACTGAATTATGCCCAGAATTGTGACCCGAACCTGGACTAGAACAGTGTGCAGAAGCTGTATCTGGATAAGGCTTTCCTCCCCAGAAACCACAGTTCATAACTTGTTCAGTGCCAAATGCTCTCATAGGACTCCTAGAAGGACTTGACATCGAACTATCAGGAGCACTCCAGAAAGCACCATGGTGAGGAATTTGTAAATTTTGCATATGCATGCCTGGAGGCTGCCGCTTAGGTGATGTAGACAGAGTTTGATTATTGAAGAGAAGATTTGCTGGCTTCAATAGCTCTTTTGTGTTCTTTTGGTTGAAAAGAGGGGATTGATCCTTGCGTATTACACTTCAACAAAATAAAGATAAAATTTATCAAAAAGAGGGAGGAAAATATGAGAGGAAGGGGGCGTGCATGTGCATGTGTGAGCGTGCATGTGCATGTGTGAGCGTGCATGCATGCATGTGTGTGTGTGTGTGCATGAGGGAATGGGTGCATATATAAATCCAAGCTACCTCGATGGGCTGTTCATGGTAGTTCTGTTTCCATTTTCATAGTCAGATGCAAGGGGACTAAGAATACGTGATTCAGATGCATCATCACTATCAATGGAGCTATCAGAAGAAACTGATGCAGTGGCTATATCTCCTTCAGCATCAGTAGGATCTGCCCTGTTTGGAACATTTTCAGGCTTTGGAAGGGGAAAAAATAGCATTGGCTTGGATTTTCTGTCAAATTCAGGTTTTGATGATGTACTGATGCCAGAGTCAGTACGTCCTACACTAGACAGTTGTACTTTGGGAAGGGGAAGTGGTTGGGCATGAGGCCTTTCTACGAAACTTTGACATCGTGATACTTGAGTGGAAGGTGATGGTGATCGTGATGGCACCCTAGAGATAGACCCCCTTTCTGAGATAGTATCACTACGCCGTCTCCGAGACCCTCCTGATCTACTATTGCTCTTATCTTCAAATCCACTCTTAAATTTCCGTTGTATTGCATAAATGATACTCTCCTTGTTTTCTTTCTTATTTGCTTCTTTTGATGAAGACTTTCCCCACCAAGAAGGCATGTTTCTACAGAAAATTCTGACCTAAATACGTCCCTTGATTACAAAAAAAGATGTCACATTTACACCAAATGAATGACCATCTATCCAACTTATTCACTTGCCAATCAGATCTAAGCCAATGATCTTATCCACAAAGTCTTCAATGGAAAACAGAAACGGGAGCAAACATCCATTCTCACATGCCAAGCAATCTGACACTCAAAAGAAATTGCACATTATAAGGACTTGTATTCAAATTATAAAATTTAGTTTTTTAAATTTAAATAGAAAGAGTTGAGGAACTCTATTATTATTTTGCAGCTTACATAAATGCAAACACATTTGCAATTTGGGATCCACAAAGCACCGCGTTGAATCAATATTAAATAACATGGAGAAAAGACAAGTTTCAGGATACATGATATCCCAATATTTCGGATTCTACTTCATATTTTTTTACGAACACTGTTTACTAGCAGCTCCAAGTACCAAAGAAACAACCTAGAAGGTGAATTGTCAAACTGAAAATGAGAACCCAAAAGCTTTCAGAAATTTCAGACATAAACCAACTAATAACCACACCTCACAAACAAAAGCTACCCAAACTCAAAACTCATTTGGTATCGTTAACACTTCCATGAAAAAAAAAAAAAAATAATAATAATAATAATAATAATAATAATCAGCATAATTAGCACAACTACATGAACAACCTAACAGTCCAATATCATTATAATTAGATCGATCCTTCAAGCTCCTCATTTTCCACATTATTACAAAATATTAAGCTCAAAGCTCAAATGACCCATAACATAGCACAGTTTTCTCAACTCAGATCTGCAAAATTCATCCACTCATTTCAACAAAATCTACAACATATTGTAAAACAATTACATAAACTGAAAAAATTAAATAAATAAATAAACAAATAAAAGCTCAAACTTGCAACAAAAAAAAAAAAAAGAAAAAAAAAGAAAACCATCTTCAGTTGAAGCTGAAAGTGAAGAATGATTATACAACTTTCAATCATATAAATTACCAATAATTGTACGAAAGGCGAAGTTTTTCATACACGGACACAAACATTTCGGAAGCCCAAAACCCTAAATAAAAAAAATAAAACCCAGAAAGCCGAACTTACCACAAATTTAGAAAAACCAAAAAAAAAAAAAAAAAAGCTTAAAAAATTATTGAATTCGGCAGATGAAAGTAGAGCTCAGAGCATGAAACCAAAAACCCTAGCAACAAACAATTGCTTACACTGTGTGGTGTGAGAGTGTTGCGTAGTACAGCCCGAAACGACGACGCTCCAAGAAAGCTCTCACAGAAAGCCGTCTGTTACGTCGAAGCGAAGCTGAAAAGGCAGAGAGGAAAGGGATAGACAGAGAGAGAGAGAGAGAGAGAGAGAAAGAAAAAAAAAAATGAATTTTAGAGAGAGAAAGAGAGAGAGTTTTTTTTTCTTTTTTCTTTTTTTTGTCGGAACGTTTTATTTATTTATTTTATTTATTAAAGTTTGTAATGAGAAAAAAAACTATAAGCGATTGATAATTATTGAAAATGGGAATAACCGCAAGAAACATGATGTATGATAGTAATTTATTTTGGCAGATCAGGACCGTCAAAATCAATATTGATGATGTCAGAGGTCTACGATAGTCAACGTCGGTAGTGAAATCAAGCCTCTCAAGTGTCATTTGTGATACGATAAGCTGGAATATTAAAAATAAATAATTTTTTAAAGTGCAACTTATTTAACATATTCCATCGTCATTATATGCCTACGCAATTGTGATTTTTATTTTTTTTTCACTTTTTTTTATTTTATTTATTTTTTATTATTATTTTTTTGTATAAAGGGTGGGAAAAAAGTGTTAAGATCCATCTTTTTGGTTTTTTTATTTTTATTTTTAATTATTATATTTAAAATTGGTTCCTATTTCTTGGAATTTTGCATTGGAGTCCATTTTGAAGGGTGGAATAGTAAATTGAACAACAGAATGATGCCAAATCTTGACCCAAACCAATATGCCAAGTACCACACGGATTGGGTTTGGACTTTTTTGTGAAGAAGGGTATCAATTGTACATGGGTTGGTCCAAATATAATTCTTAATATATACATTTTTTTTTAATTTTTTTTGGTAAAATTATAAAAAAAGTCAAGGTATCCTCCTTTGGAGTTTGAAACTTCAATCGACCATTCCACCAATAGGTGTGGATTTTGCACATAAACTATCAAATTATTGTAGTTAAAATTCCCAACAAAAGATTATTTTGTTATTTGTCAATATGACTGATAATTATCAATTGGATAATAGCTGATGCAATAATTGTTTTTTTTTTTTAAAGAAAATGTAACCCAATAACTTCTTTTAATTAAATTACCATATTAGCTTTGATCTTCCCCATTATACAACTAAAGTCCTGTTTATCATAATTTTTACTTCTATTTTTGGTTTTTCAAAACTCATTTTTAAAGAAGTTATTCCTCATAATTAGCTTTGGTTAGGCCACAAGCATTTTTCAAAAATTATTCAAATATTTTTAATAGCAATTTTTAAATCTCAAAAGTTGCTCTTACTTTTTTAAAAATTATGTAAAATAAGGCTTGAATGAAATTATAATAAATGGTGTAGCAATGGATGATTGGTTGAGTTTAAAATATTGATCAATGAAATGCGGCCACACATGATAACTTTTGAACTATGTATATATAGGCTTTGTTTAGGATAATTTTTATTTATTCTTTAAAAAAAAAATTATAAAAAGTTACACCTTATTGATTTTGATTGTAAGTCTTTCGAAAACTAAAGCTTTTCCAAATCTAAACACTTTCATATATTTTTAAACTTTAAAAGCCAACAGCAGCATTTAAGAAGCCATGCAGAACAGTTTCTAGTTGCTTTCCCACTTCTCCTTTATGAAATGAAATTTTGACTTTTAGAGGTTACAAATCTGTGAGTAAATCAAATTTCTGAGTGGTTCTTGGAACTTGATTTTATTAAAGATGCCAATTAATTTTGCCACCGAAATGTTTAGTGATTGAGTAGCTAGATTGGAAGATTTTCAGAATGGAAATTGACATAATTTGAAAATTAAACCTTTTTTATTTGTCTTTTTCGTGCTACAAAATTCAACTTTTTCTTGTGAGACAGAGAGACTTGCCTTTGAGGTAATTGATTAATTTCTCGTAATACGTTAATGTCCATCACAATATAATCCTATAAATAGACGTCCAATTTTCATTAAGATCCGGTCTTTATCATAAAATTAAGGTCAAGTCTAATCAGTAATCCTTTTTAGAAAATTAATCTGAAAATATAAGTGAAATGAAATAAAAGTAATCTTTGAAACTCAATAGGACAAACCCTTCGCAAAATTAGACATATCATGCACCACATGTTGGAAACATGAACTTTCAATTTCAAGGGTAGATTTTGAAGTTAGAGTCAATCTTTGATGATCGATATTATATAGTACAAATTTATTATATTGTATACAAAAGGATCATGGATACATTCTCCACGGCAAAGTAGATCCCATATATGTTTATGAGTGTAAGAATATGTATTGCCAAAGTATTGTAGATTTTTCCATGAAGTTGGAAAAATGGGTGGAGGCAAAAGATCAAAGAAGATGGACGTTGCCGACCAGCCAATTAATGCATCAAAAAATTAATTAACA
The DNA here is from genome assembly GCF_031755915.1 of Ziziphus jujuba. Classification (NCBI taxonomy): domain Eukaryota; kingdom Viridiplantae; phylum Streptophyta; class Magnoliopsida; order Rosales; family Rhamnaceae; genus Ziziphus; species Ziziphus jujuba. Next base: position 27,782,808 of record NC_083384.1, read on the forward strand.
AAAGAGAAATGGATGTGGATGAGAAACTCTCTGTGGGTTGTCGCTGCTTGCTTGTTGCCCTCAACATTCATGATCCTTTTATATACAATATAATATTTCCCACCAAATACACCCTTTTCTGCTTTTCAATTTGATCACCCAAAAACTAAAAAAAAAAAAAATTGGACTTTTTTTAATGCTCATATATATTCCTTTTTCAGGAGATTAATTATACTTGCACGTAAAGATATATAAGAAAGTGACTTGATCATGAGGGCTATCTATTATACAAGACAAAATTATAAGTGAAAGATATACATACATGGTTTTGTTTCAAAGCACTTTAAAAATATATATATAAAATAATATAAGCAATTGTTGATAGAATGATACGGCCAATGATATAGCAATATTTTATTGTTTTATATTTATAATTCACTTATTCATTATTTATATTTAAAGTATATTAATTTTTCAACCACATACAATCGGTAGTTTATAGATTGACACATTATTATACCACACTGTATGGTAAATAAATTTAGAAAACGATTTTATTTTTGCTGCACTATTTGTTTAATCTTGATATTATTTGAAATCTTTGGACAGGGCATCCATTCATGAATAATTATATTGGGTTAGGTTTAAAGCCATGCAAGCAATCTATATCATTTCGCCCAAGTTCTTTTTATTATTATTATTTTTTTTTCCTTTGTTAGTTATTGTAAAATTTGGGTGGTTATAAAACTTAGCCTCTTATATGTATATATATTTATATATATATATATATATATATCTATATATCTATATATAGATAGTTTTGGTATACAGATAATCAAATTTATTATATATATGAGAATCTAACATCGAATATTATCTTAGGACGGTTAATTTTGCTGGAGAATAAATAAGTTTACTATGTAGGCATGTTTTATAAAAAAAAGTATTCGTTCTGGATCAAAATTAATCTTTCCAAAATAATATTTGGTTTAAGCTTTCAATTTACAAAGTGAACTTAATCTTTTTTATAAACACACACATTATCATTTTAAGAAGGTCAATTTTGTTTTAAAATAGATAAATCTACTCCATAGACATGTTTTGTGAAAAAATGTTTGTTTTGGAACAAAATTGATCATTCCAAAATAATATTAGATTTGTGTTCTTAATTTATAATTTATAAAGTGATCTTAGTATTGTCCTTTAAGGTGAATATGTGCCCCCAAATTAGTGTCAAAAAGGACTTTTCTGACATATTCTTCTGTCATTTTCTTTGGTATGACAAATTAGTATCCATGTTTATTCCCAACCTTAAACAGACAGTACTAATCTGGTTAGGTAATATATATATATATATATATATATATGAAAATGAAATTCCTTCAACACCCTATAGAAATTAATTAAAAGACCTCGTTATCACAACATATATAATTTCAAAGGAACAAATCAAAGACTGCAGTTCATGTATCTATCTATATATGTAACCTCATTCGGCTTTCCATAAAACCATTGGAAACAATGTCATCATTGAATAGTACCAAACTAGACTTTCTAAATGTTTGCTAAGTAGTCAACATGAATTTGCCTTTTTTTTCTTTATTCAACATTATTAAGTAATATTACACATAACTCCCCCAAAAGAAAGAAAATTAAAGAAAAAAAAAAAAAAGGTTGGATATTGGAGATGATGCCTTTTATTTTTTATTTTATTTTTTTCCATAGAGCATCACAAACCCTATATATAATGACCCAAAAACTATCAAGAAATGAGTAGTCTTTGTACCTGTATAGCTATATAAATAGCTACATATAAAGGTGAAAGAGACCTAAACCGGTTCATATATAAAACCTATACCTTAATTAGACCATCCCCAACCCCCGTTGTCCCTCGATTGTGCATGTGAAAGACGCTAATAAACACACCCTACCTTAGTTTTTTTAAGTCCCCACAATATATAAAAAAAGATGAATCATATATAAGAGACACGTATAGTTTTGCAAATAATTAATTGACCCCTTAATCAATTTTATATTTCTTATTAGGCATCGTATTCACACTCAACTTAAAAAGCACCAAACGAAGCCTTAGCTAAGCAACCCCAGCTACCATCTCAACCCCTTCATTAAGGTAAGACTCACCCTGCAGCTTATTCATGCAAATACCTGCCAAGATTGGCTTCAAGTCCCTCGGATGCACATTAACCTTCAGGCCATATTTCATGAACAATGTCAGTGACATCTTCTGCTCCACACGATGACCCGGGGACAGAGTGAGTCGGTGCCTCAACAGCACTGCTGCGGCTATAGACTTCATTTGCAAGTATGCCAAATCTTTGCCTAAGCATATTCTTGGACCTGCATTGAAGGCCACGAATTTGAATGAATCTTGTACCTCAAAATTTTTGCCATCTGGTGATAACCACCTTTCTGGCTTGAATTCTAGAGAATCTTCACCCCAAATGTATTTCATCCGACCGATTGCATATATCGAATAGCTGACCGACGTCCCCGCCGGAACAAATGCACCGCTCGGCAAAACGTCGTCGGAGATTACGTGCTTGGAGTCTTGTGGCACGGAAGGGTACAACCTTAGGGTCTCGGACAACGCTGCCTTAAGGTATACCAATCGGTCAACTTCTTCAAACACAAGTGGATCTTCCACCCACTTCGATGGGTCGTTGCCACGTGTCTCCATTAGGACCGTGCAAAGCTCGCGTAGGATTTTCTCTTCCACCTCCGGATTTTGAATGACCAACCAGAAGAACCAGCTCAGCGCCACCGATGACGTGTCACGTCCAGCAAGGATGAAATTGAGTGCCACGTGTTTTAGGAATGCTTCTGTGTAGGACTCCTTCTTTCTCATGAACCTTGACAGCAAGTCATCGTGTGGGGTCCCACTTCCATCTTTCTGCTGATTCTGCAACTCGAGCTTACGTGTGTTGATTATATTGGACAAGTATGCATCCATGCTTTTAAGGCTACCAGTCAAGCTGACTTCCATTCCAAGCCGAAGCCATTTCCTTAGCTTCCACACCATCTCAGGCAAGATGACTCGCTGCAGAGTGGCTTCCGTGGCTAGGTCAAAAGCCGTTGCGAAGCCGTTCTCGGGAAGCTCCGCAGACAGAGTCTCTGGGTCTTTCCCGAAAGTCAAGCCGCATATGTTATCGAAAGTGAGCCGAAGCAATAGGTCTTGAAGATCCACAGGCTTGGCTTCAAGCTGAGCCGTCTTGAGGATGGGACAGAATCTTAGCTTAATGGCTCTGCTCACCCACCGAGCCATGGCTTGTCTAAGAGTCCTTGTGGTGAATTCCAGTGCGGCAGTTTTACGCTGGAACAACCACGTGGCACCATCAGAGTTAAAGATGCCATCACCGAGCAAATCATGGAACGCAGCTTGCCAAGTGGGACCCTTGGGGTAATTATCGAAGCGGGCCCTCAAGATGTGCTCCACGTTCTTCGGGTCGCACGTGACAGTCACGTGACCTTGTTTCTTGGCCAGGAATGGAACGGCACAGATACAGGTTTGATACGTGCCGCCACACGCACGGAGGTTGTCAGCGATCCAGTCATGCATGCGATTAGCATTCTCTATGAGACCAGGTAGGCTGCCCAATACAGGCCAGACACGTGGACCGGTCATTGATCGCGAGATGAATTTGAACCATATCAAATATACAGTTACAGCTGATAAGATTATGATGGCCATTGATGCTTCCATGTGATCGTGTACCTAACCAACAATAATTTAAAAAAAAAAAAAAAACAAAAAAACAAAAAAAAAGGGAAACTTTCTTAATCAGCAGCTGCAGCCAAGAAAACCCAATTCACCCAAAAATCCAATGATCGCTTCCACCACGTAAAAATAATAAGAAAAGATAATATATATAATAATTTAAAAAAAAAAAAAAATTTCAACCTGCTGATGTTGAAGTTAAGAAGAAGTTGCTCCAGATGAAAATGGGGATTGAGAATAAGAAAAAATGAAGGAAAACCCAGATGAGGAATTCTATGTTTGCATGCAGGGAAATGGTGTTTTGGCTTGCAAACAATGGGGGATTTAGCTGAAAGAGTGTTTGGATGGGTTTTCAATGTGGGAAAATTGAAGAGTAAAAGAAAGAACAAGAAGAAGAAGAAGAAGAAGAGGAGGGAATTAGTTAATGGGTATATGAGAGAAAAAGAGAAGGACAATGAAAATGATGATTTATAATAGAAGGAGAGCAACGAGGGAAAAAGAAGAGGACAATAATCATAAATAAATAGAGGAAAGTCGAGGGAGTAGAATTCCAGCTGTTGGTGTTGAAATTGTTGATTCAAAGAGCTAAGAAAAAATGGTGTAGTGGACTTAAAGTGGCTCTGTCGTTTGTGTCTTTTTCTTTTTTTTTTTTTGGCCTTTTTTCTTTTTTTGTTGGTTTCTTGCTTCACTTGCTTAGCTCAACCTCCTTATAAGAAAAAGAAAAAGAAAAAGAAAAAAGAAAAAATAAATAAATAAATAAATAAATACATCTCCACCATTAATGCCTCAACTGGCAGTTGGACACGATATGAATGCTAAAACTCTCCATTTAATTTATCTCCCGCGTTCGAACCTGGATGAGCAAAAGCCAACCATTCATTAATCAAACACAAACAAGACACCACAAAGTGGAAATTATTGTTATTATTATTATTATTATTATTTTTAACTTTTTTTATGACTTTCTTTTCTGATCAATCTTTCTTTTTCTATTTCTCAACGAAATATGCTCACCTAATTTTGCATGCCAAGCATTCAATGAAGAAGAAGAAGAAGAAGTTAATGATATTAGTTGAGGAAACTACTATATCACCGATCTCCATCTATTATTTACATTTAAAAATGTATATATAAATACAGTTTTAATATATTAAAAAAATTATAAAAATTGACTATAAAAAGGGATATTCAAAATCATTATATTATAAAAATTATACGGATTTAACAATTATAGATATTATCTTTTATAATTTTTTTTCATAAATTTTTATTGTATATATCTATATATATATATAATAAATAATAATAATATGATAAAAAATTTACAAAAAGAGATTACGAAAAATAATATTTATAATTATCAGATTTATATGATTTTTGTAATTTAAAAATTATCAACGACTCTTACACAAACGTTTTCTATAGGTCTATTTACTATATTAAAATTAAAAAATTTTAATATAATAAGGAATCTGATGTGAAGAATATATAATAAGCTATATCATCCATCTTTATAATAATTATTTATGAGTTCATGCGAATATTTTGAGTTGTGGTTTTCCTACTTATGTTTTATTAAATATATATATATATATATATATATATATATATTTAAATTATGTGATATTATTTAAATAATGTGAATTGCCATACATGATATGATTACATCATTACTATAACGTTTTATGAGTTCTTCCTCTTATCATAGCATAATATATGAGACTTGTCAATTTACAACGGGCGATATTAGTGGTATGAATGACTTGATTGAGATATGCCAACGCTAAATGCTTAATAGGTTTTATTATAATTTTCATTATAAATTAAGAGGTAGATTTGAAAAGAACAAATTTGTGTAATATTATATTATTATTTTTATATTATATGGATGAGTGGGTTGATTAGTAGTTTATATATATATATATATATAGTCGGTTTTTATATTGTCTTGCTTAAATCCTTACATTTTTAGCAACAAAAAGAAACAAAACAAAATAAAATCCTTCATTTTTATATGTTTGTTTATTTTTAATTAAATAGGATGAGTTTTTGATCATGTGACTGGTTTTGGGTTCAGTGAGGACCCACCAACATCTAATTTTGGGGCTCTATACCCGCTTTTACGGCGTCGTTATTTATCATGAAACTTGACGGCAAACAGTGCAAGAGAAACTATTTTATACATAGACATGGAGATTTGACGTGCCTATACTTTTTGGCCTTTTGAGGATGCTTTTTCAACGACCATCTTCAGACTATGTTTGGTTATTTCTTGAGTTCAGGTCACCATTATGCATCCCAATCATACATGTAAATATATAAACTTATTTCCAGTTTATCGTAAAATATATGCTTTTGTAGATATCCAAATTTACTAGATAATCTTTTTCTTTTTCTTTTTCTTTTTCTTGATTTTACAGGTTGTGTTTTAAATAATAATAATAATAATAAAATTTAAAACTTCATATAAAAAAAGTGAAATATTCAATTAATTTACCATGTTAGTATGTGGATATCATTTTTTTGTGTTCATATCAATTTCTCTTCCAAACTAAAGAGGAAAATATGATCTTGGAAGATGGATTCTATGTATGTACATATATATATATATATGTATGTACATATTAATAGTCTCTTATACTATCTATCTCTATTATAGTTCTTTAGATTTGCCTAATTCGGTTAGACGTTAATACTTTAAAAGCAAATACAACTACTCGTATCGTAACGTTGAGTATAAAATAAACTGATTATATAATAATAATAATAATAATAGTTGTTCTATTCTCCTATAAATCCTACTAAATTTTAATTGTAGACATGCAACATGGTGACATAGCCCTCCAGGATTATAGGTTGTCCTTTCACATACATTTTTATTTTTTAATTATGCATTAAGGTGAGATCCATTGTCTTGCGAGATGTCTTCCTGAAAAACAAAAGTAATATATATATTATGGAAGAGGATGGAGGATTTTTTTAATAAAATAATGTTATACAAGTTTTTTTTTTGTTTATTATTATTTAAAATATATATATATATATATTTTTACCTTGATATTTCAAATTTATAAGTTTTAAGATATAGAAATGAATGATTTATTATTGAATTAATCTGAATTTATAACATTATACAAATTAAACAACGTAAATTTGCCAAATAAATTTGTAACTTGAAGATAACTTTATGGTGTCTATTATTTTTAGATTATTATAACCTAAATTCGATTTGTCTATTTCAAAGTTAATAATAAAAGAATAAGTAATAGAAAAAAAAGGCAGTAGAAAAGAGATAGAGATTTATCATGCAAATTCCAGCTATATATATTATATATATAAAAATATAGATGGTCTGCATTATGCGTGAGCACCTTCAAAGGGTACACGTGAAAAATGGATATGAGACCCATAAAAAGTATACATTTTTTTATAAAGCTTTGATAGGGCATAAATTAGTGGGAATGTTAACCATCAGCTTAGTTAATTAATTTTAGTTATTCATCCAATATGAAGTACTTTTCTACCAATTAAATTTTTTTAATTACATAATCATGTATATATTTGTGGATATTCTTTTAATTAATGTTTTGTGTATATACCCTTCAAAGTTTTCAGTTTTTTATTTGAATGATCGAAGTAATATTGCTACCACATTATAATTAGAAACCCCTTGTCATGTAATTTCATTTGTTTCCAGTGCCTATTGGACGTATCTATATATCTATGTTTAAGTACATAATATTTATATGTACAACTAGAGTCAGGTTAAAACAATTTTACAATTTAAAAATACATGATCATGCATGTCTGTTTTTTAAATAATAATAATAATAAAGAAAGAAAAGAAAAATAACGTATTCATGTAATTGATTACAACAACGCTATAACTTGACTTGGTGATTATCTAGCTAACTTATTCACTAATTAATAGATGGTTGAAATCATAGTATAGAAGATTGAAAATATTTTCAAAAATTTTGCAAAATTTTCATTTTTCAACACATGAATAAAATATAACTTCCAAACGGAAACATAATATCCAAGAAAATTTATGAATTTCATTATAAATTTTATAAAAATTTTGGTTAAAATATTTATGTCAATTCTTCCTAATTTGATTAAAAAATTCCTAATTTTAATGATTTTTTTTAAATATATATTAAATTTGATTTTTTATTAAAAATTTATAAATATTATTAATATTTAGCAACAGTTTTTGCTTAGATTAATCATATTGATATTTTTTTTTCTTTTTATCTTTTAATTAACTTCAAAAAATTAAGTAAATAAAAATAAAAAATTAATATTTAACAAATAATATTCAAAATTATACCAGATAAGTTTACATATTCTATTGTATTTTTATTAATAATAGTGTATTTATGACTATTAACGTTTATTTTAAATAAAATAATTAAAAAATATAATATTTATTCAATATTTTTTATTATTTTTATGATTAATTTAATAATAAATTGATTAAATAAATTAATTTTCAAATTTTAATAAAATTTTTATTTTTTTAAATAAATTTTTATTAAAATCTATTATTTATATGACTATTTTTTTTTTTTTTTGTTTTATCAATGTTAAATAATTTTTTATATTCTTAATTTTTAATATTCTATATATACTGAAAATTTGAGGGTGAAGAATTCAAAAAGAAAAAACAAAAATAGTAGGTTTCTTATTGATATGGAAATTAACAAAAAATTGTCCTTTAAGAAATAGTCTAATATGAAAGATACTGTTTATTCACGTGAAAGTGCATAGCTCCAATCCTCCAACGGTCCAACCTTTAGGAAAAGAAAAAATTAGCATAATTAAGTTGAATTTGAATGGATATATATATATAAAACGTAAGTTTTACGATTAATTAGTGATTTGGATATATGTAATTAACATACATATTACGTAACTGCTAGCTGACCAATTAATGGTCAAGAGGACTACATGTTATCAAAAAGAAAATGTCAATTTAAGGAAATCTCTCATTTTCATAGCTTCATTAAAATTTTCAAACTTGGTTGAATTTTGTCCAAGTTTGCCCATGAAAGCAAATGAATGTCGGTGGCCAAAAAAAAAAAAAAAAAAAAAATTATTAGACCTCTCTCTGTCTGGAAAAACAAGTGTGGAAAAAGTGAAGCCTATATCATCACGGGCGTTGGGGGTCTGTGCGAATGATGTTGACTCCAAGCTGTTTGTGATACTACAATTTATACATCTGCTTTCTGGTTACTCCTTTCCTTTATTTATATGAGATTCAAAAATGTAATTCTTAGATAATATTCCAAGTTGAATGTGCTTGATGTTCCTCGGTCATATATATATATATATATGTATGTATAATGTATCACATGAATGCATGGTATATACACACACTAGACAAAAGATACATATATGTGTATATCTAAGTTGAATAAACATATTTATATAAGATTTTGACCTAGTAAACAAAATAAAACATCAAAACCATAGTTTTATATATATATATATATATATATATATACATATATAAGATATTGCATGAGTTACGTCAAGAAAAGGTTGCATGATCGTGAAAAAAAAAAGAAAAAAAAGAAAAAAAAAAGAGGATAAATCATTAATCGACAATGAAAGAAATAAATAAACAGCTAATTAAGTACGTTATACAAGTTATGTGCAGAGTAAGTAAAAAGAAATTAGTTTTGCTTATTCACCCTTTATTAATGTGAATTAATCTTTTTTTTTTTAAATAAGAAATATCTTCAAAACTATAATACTTATAACTTTATAAACTAAAAATAATATTTAAAAAAAATTAAAATTGAGAACAAACTATAAATAATATATTATTTAACTTACACGTTTTGTTTTTCTAATTTCTTAAAAAATAAAAAATAAAATAAAATGAAAATAGAAACTGCCTAAAGTAGTAGCCAAATTAAATTAAACACACCAAACATCAACAAATGAAAATTTCAAGAAAAAGAAAACGGTCCCAAAAAATTGATTGGATCCAAAAAGTCTTACGGTGAGGCCTACTGCATGCAAAGATATTAATTAGGTAAAGGGCCGTGCAGCTTCTTCCAGTACCAACCAACCACTACCACCTGCCACGTGTCATTTTGCCTCCTTAATTTCATCCCCACGATCTTCTCTATTTTATTTTATATATACCAAATATTTTCCAATTTACAAATACCAAATTATTTTTATGTCTTATTCATATATTTAAATTATATATCAATTTGTTGATTATTTATACATTGTCATAGCAGTTGTATTCATCAAAGTGTTTATAAAAAAAATATAGTATTTATCATCATTTTAAATATAGACATTTAATCTCTTAACCACCTCATAAAATTATACAAAAATATATTAGATCAATTTTTTTTTTAATTTCTTTTTAATAAAATATAGATCCATACCAATCCAAGATTTAAAGAAATTCAAAGGTTGTGATAAGACATTTTAGTTTATTATTGTTAACTAATAAAGGACTGATTTTATATATATGAACATAAATCATTCATAAAAAAGAATAGCGGTGGTTGGTTTAATTGTATTCCAAATGATATTTGTTTTCTTCCCTACTAAAGAGAAATTAAAAAAAAATAATAAAAAACAAATCATTTTAAGTGGTGCTGGACACAAATTCTACCATGGGTGATTCATGAAAAACTAAAGCAACACATAGATTTTGGAAAACGGAATTCTCTCAGGAAAACCCAAAGTAGAGATACCAATCAAAATCTATATAATTCCTATTTCCTAATATTTCTCTTTTTTGGGTAGAAATTAACAAAACAAGCATTTTTGGAGTGTAGACAAAGCAAAAATTCCACACAAGCTGGACTCAATATTACACACTAAAATCTTTGCATATAAAATAAAAATATAATTTAGATACAAACAGTTTTCATGAGGCTTGACTTTTTGATAGGTTGCTTTAAATACATTATGGTCCCATATCTGCAATCCTAATAATTATTGGATGTAGAAGTTAGTGTACACTTAGCCCTACAAATTAAGGGTACGAGAAAATAGTTAGTTTGACTTTGTTCAGCCTCTGCTCATATTCTATTCTATTCCCAAACCATATTCCTTTGCTCTCCACCTAAATACCAATAATCAATAACCTTCTTTATAAATGGCTTTGCCAATACTGTTCCCAATCTCCATGATCAAGCACATGTTTAGTACAAATGGATATTGGATATTCTAAAATTAGTTTGGCTAAGTTTTTACTTAATTTTCTGAACAAAATGAATAATAGCAATAATACTAATTTACAGAAAAACAAAAAAGCCAATCTTCAAGATTCATGTTCATCAGAAAACTGTTTAGATATCTACATATATATAAATATATATATATATATATATATAAAATACCAACCAATGGAAAATTCTGAAGAATTAAAGAAACGTGTACCGGTTTTCAGAGAATGAAGTGCATTGTTAGGGCATGATGCAGCCTGCAGGTGGATCATTAAATAGTTTTGCTCCCTTTGGAAGACTTATAAAGTAAGACAATATGTACCGTTGCCAGAGCTAAATCAAAACTAATCAGTTGTCTGGCTGCAAGTCTTCCATCTCTTTCATTATTAATTTTTCAGCTACATTTCCTTTCATTTATACATGAGTTGAGTTGATATTAATATTCAATATTTTATTCGGATCAATGTGAACCAACATGTTATATGATAATTTTTTTTCTGCAACATATTACAGGACGTTAATTCGGATGAAATTTTAGACTCAAGGACCTAATTAGACTGTTCATAGATATTTAATTTTAATATTTGAAAAACTATGTCGATACGATCAAGTGTTGATATTTCTATTAATGATCTAGAAGAGTAAGCTATTACCTAAGCACATGCGGTTTCTAACAAAAGGTGAGAACATACATATTCCTGACCCAAAATAATTGTATATTATAAAAGAAGTCGAAAGAAAGAACAATATACATGGTTTTATTTCACTACCTTCTGCAATCACAATTCTTACCAACCCTTGCGCCTTTCAAAAATATCCAATCATGAAATGCCATGTTACCTATTCACAACCTTAGTTACTATCTTCCCAATAACAAATTTTATGTCTTGGTATTGGTTGCAACATAGCTGTCAATTTGTTTAATTGGTCCAGCATGACCAAAAAGCTCCATAGCATAGGCCCTGGCTTGCCCGTGTCCATTCTAGCTGATGATGCTGTCTCTTTCATCTTTCATGCAAACAAAAGAGAAAACAAACCACCATGTCCATAAGATTTTCAGATCTTCAAATGAAGAAAAAGGAAAAAGGGTTTTTTTGGGAAAAATAGCCACTGTTTTTTGAAGAAAATAGCAAAGTTTTTTTTTTTTTTTTTAAAAAAAAAAAACTAGCCAGTTATGGACAAAAAAGTCATTGACTAAATTTAAAATTACAAAATGTTGTTTCTCTCACCCTTCTCTTTTTCTCCCTTCTCCAATAAGCACCGGTTTTCTTTTGAAAAAAACATTTTCACTTTGATATCGATCCCCTTGGCATTTCATCTAGTTTCACTCCTTTTTTCTCACATTGTCTCACCTTCGAAGCTTAAATCAAGTAAAAATTTAGATATGGGCATGTCTTATATTTTCTCCTTGGCAAATGTTATATTTTCTTACTTTCTTTAAGATTTTTTTGATATGGGTATGTAATAAATTAGTTTATAAGCTTTTATATTTACATTTAAAGATACTTAGATGATATATGGTATAAAGATAGTGGAAAAATTGTATGGATATGAAAAATCAAGAAATTTTGTAAAAGCGGAGGAAAATTGGAGAAAAGATGAATTTTCGCCATTTTTCGTCAGTTTGTCAGTTTTTGCTAGTTTTTTTCTACCAGTTTTCTGCTAATTTTCCTCTAGTAGGAAAACGTAATATTTGGCCAAAAAAAAAAAAAAAAACAAAAGCGGTTTTTTTGGAACAGTTAATATGTTTATTCAATATTATTCATATTTTTATATATTTATTAATTTAGTTTAACGTTATTCATTTAATTTTATAGTAAAATGGAAGATGACGATATTGTAATTGCGGTTTTATACAATGGAACATTAGTAGAAAATGATGGTGGTCATTGGGAGTATCAAAATGGTAAAAGTGTAATGGTTTCTGTTGGTAAAAGATGCACAAAATCAAAGTTAGAGGATAAGATTTTCAATTCTATTGAGATAGATCGAAATGAATATTTGCTAGACCGAAATGAATATTTGTTAAAGCTAAAATGGATATATGGACGGTCTGCAGAAATGTAACACCCCGTCCCAAATCACACCAGAATCCGTGCACGTTGACCGAGGTTGACCGTTGACCGAGTGGGTCAAAAGTTGACTTTTTGCTCCAGTTGGAATTTCCAGTTGACCAGGGTACCGTGGCGAAGTGCATGACGCCTTGAGTTCGTAAACTAGCAGCACGTCGAAAACAGAGCTACGGTTTGAAAGTTATGGGCAAAACAAGTTGAAGTGCCAATAGTCCAAAAGGTGCTGGGAGTTGACTTTTTCTTGTTGTGTAATTTTGAGTTGATTCTTGTATGGTTGTAAAGTACTCGTCGATACGAGTTCATAGACTAGCGGCACGCTTAAATCGGATGTTTGGTTAAAAAGTTATGGACGTTTGAAATTCGCCGAATACCGTATTATTTTATTATATCTGGCTTAAGTGCACAGTGAAACGCCATGTGTCAGCTTCTGATTGGTCCACGTGGCATGAACAGTGCCACACAGTGGCTTTTATTGGATAAAATTCTCGGGGAAGAGAGAGAAAGAGAGAGAGGAGAGAGAAGGAGAGAGAGAGAGTCCGACTGGCGCAGGAATTTTTCAAATTTTCCGGCTGAATTACTATACATGCACCGGCCAGCAAGCTTCCCCTCCCCATTTCCGGAAAAACCTCAAATTTTCACGGCGATCGGCCACCGGACGCGCCCGGATCGGACGTTCGAAGATCGGCGGCGAGTTTTTCCCTCCACCGCTGGCCACCGCCAATCGACCCACTTCTGGCCATTTTTCGGCCACACGCGCCTGACACCCATCATCCTCTCCTCAAGTCCGACCGACCCACCAAGTTTCACGGCCATCGGACCACCGACGCGCCGGGATCGGAGCGTTTTCCGGCGAGGGGCCGGAAATCTTCAAACCGTGATTTCTCCGCTGTCCGGCCTCCGTTTGCCTCACCGCCGGTCCCGTTGGGTTGCTCTCCCCATGATCTACAAGTCTACAAAAAATCACAGCCAATGGCCACCGCACGTGCCGCCGCCGGAGACGGTTGCCGGTGACCGGGGCGGCTCGCCGGAAAGTACTGTTCCGGCGAGTATCCAGTTTCCCAGCCGGCTCCAGTCCACTGTGTTCGACCTCCTGAACCCGAATCCGGCATCCGTTTCCACCAATTCGCGACGGTTTGGGAGAATTGTGGAGCCGAAACCCAAAAAATTTTCCGGCGAAATTCCGACCCCGTCGGGTCCAATCATCGGAAATTAACACCGAATCTGTGATCACCATCACTCGAGCTTCGATTTGGTATATAATTCGTAAATTTTAGATATCGTTTGGTGTTCGCTCCCTAGGTACCCATTTGGGAATTTATCCGAATAAAATATTAATATTTGTGGTTTGGTGTACTGTGTATGTTTTAGGTGCACGTGCGAGTAGCGGAGTCGATCCTACGGAGGATCTTGATTGAGATACGTGCATAAGGTGAGTGACCCACCTTTGAATAAATTTTGGGAATTTAATTGGCGAATATTATGTGTGATTTAAATATTTGGAATTTAATTTCTTAAATTGGTTTAATTTTCTCTTTACTTAATTATTCAATAAATTAATTTCCTTTAAATTAAAATTGTCGGATGCTTGACTTATTATATTCTATTTGATATTTAGTGAATTAATTGATGTCTTGGTTTTCGGGAAATACGAACAAAGGGTTTTGTGAAAAGGTTTTTAAAGGGAAACTTTTCCAACTGAGAGAATTGTAAGGGTTTTGAGAGAAATTATTATTTCCAAATAATTATTATTTATCTACTTATTACCGTGGTATTATATTGTTTAGTAGATAGGGTCACTCACTGAGATGATTAGCATCTCACACTCTTAAATTCCGTTCCCCTAGGTCCAGGTTGGAGACGTTGATTGTCCGGGGCTCTCAGTTCGTTGCCGAAGGTTCAAGAAGTTTTTCTTCCCTTTTTCCTCTCGAACTTGTATTGCTTCTTTATCTGCCATTTTATAAATTCCACATTTATTGTATAATGCTCTGTATACTGTATTGGACGTATAGTTGTTCTTTATTTATGCACTGAGTTGCTGCTGTTGTTATTTGAAGTGCTGAAATTTGTGGAAC
Source organism: Ziziphus jujuba (assembly GCF_031755915.1). NCBI lineage: Eukaryota > Viridiplantae > Streptophyta > Magnoliopsida > Rosales > Rhamnaceae > Ziziphus > Ziziphus jujuba. Next base: position 27,797,872 of record NC_083384.1, read on the forward strand.
CATTTGTAGTTTCGTGGGAGGAATAAAGGGATGAGTATAGAAGTGTGTTTTCAGTGCAGGTAATTTGTGGTAAGTCCTACCCTTAGGGGAGGTGCTGCCGGATTTTCCGTTGGAAGATTCGGTGGTATTTCCCTGGGATCAGGGCTTGTCTAGGGTTCCGGGGAAGAAATTCTAGACGGGTCCTGACAGGAAAAGTTGGATCTTACAGAAATATGCAATGATAGGGATGTGAAATGCTTTCTTCAAGAAGTGAGGAATGGAGGGATGATAATGATGCGACTTCCATTGTATGTTGAGGTGATTTCAAAAGTTGAACATGTATCTAGAAATGTTCATAAAACAACCTTTGCTTCAGATAGTAGGAGTAATCTTCATTTTTTTGCTTGCCCTCTAATTGGTGTCCGCAACAAACGTAACTTACAAAATAAACTGAATATCTATTACATGCATGAAAATAAAGGGTTTAAAGTGACAAGGTCAACTACATAACGATATGAGGTTATATGTTTGGAAAATACTTGTAAATGGCGACTACGTGCAACCAAATTTAAAAATGGAGAAATATTTGTTGTGAGAATTTTTGATAATGTACACAGTTGCTCGTTAAATATCGTGCATCGAGAACATAAGCAGGCGAGTAGCCGAGTTATCGAACAATGTATCAAATATAAATATGAAGGGATTGCACGTGTTTACAAACCCAAAGAAATTTAACATGATTTTCTGCAAAAATATAAAGTGAATATAAGCTACAACAAAGCATGGAGAGGTAAAGGGTATGCACTTAACAGTTAGGGGATCTCCAGAGGAGAATTTTGCTAACTTGCTTGCCTATTGTTATGAGTTAATGTCGAAGAATCCTGTGACTCTTACACGTATCAAAACAAATGAAAATAACAATTTTGTATATTTCTTTATGGCGATTGGAGCATGTATTAGAGGATTTATATCCTACATAAAACCTATGTTGGCTATTGATGCGACTATTTTGAAAGGAAAATACAAAGTGTACAACTATATTGCATCAGGCATAGATTGCAATAAGCAAATATAGCTTTTGGCTTTCGGCGTTGGAGATAGAGAGAACGAGTAAACATATACATGGTTTTTCCAAAACCTCAAGGATGCCATTGGAGATTTTCCAGATTTGGTGTTTGTGAGTTATAGACACCCCGCTATTGAAAAAACAATACGCAAAGTTTTTTTCAGTGCCTACCATAGGCTGTGCACGTACCACATAAGCAGAAATATTAAAGCAAATGGACATGCGAAAGATGAAACAATAATACAATATTTCATGCTCGCAGCTAATGCATATTTTGTTGAAGATTTTGAGTTTTATATGAGGCAAATTGAGGCAAAAGACAGTAGGGCTACCCAGTATATCTGATTATGTAACCCTACAAGGTGGACACGTTCTCTTCTCCATATAGAAAGTACACTATCATGATTACCACTATTTCAGAAAGCCTGAATAGTATTTTGCTAGATGCTAGAGAGATGCCAATAGTAGCATTAATTAAGGTGGGCACGTTCTCTTCTCCATATAGAAGGTACACTATCATGACCACCAATATTGCAGAAAACTTGAATGGTATTTTGCTAGATGCTAGAGAGATGCCAATAGTACCATTAATTGAGCACATACGTGATCGACTGCAAATATGGTTTTATGAGCGACAAACTGCAGGTGTAAAATTGACGAAATCTGTGAATGACCATATAAAAGAGCAACTCAAACTCCGCAATTTGGAAAACTACATGTGAAGGTCGTTAATATGCATGAGTTTCTTATGGAAGGTGGGAGTTTGAGAGGCACAATTAACTTCTAATAAAAAACATGCTTATGCAAAGTTTTCGATCTTGATCAATATCCATGTAATCATTGTATTGCTGCTTACAGAGAACGCAAAATTACTCCTTATGGCATGTGTTCTCACTACTATACTGCGAATGCATATCGTACAGCTTATGTTGAGTCCATTTATCCTGTGTTAGATGAAACACAGTGGCATGCTCTGGATGACGTGTCAAATCGTATTATTTTTCCACTGAGATGAACACGTAGGCGAGCCGGTAGGCCGAGAATGCAATGCATATCATTTCAAGGTGAAAATGTTATTGGACGTAGATGTTGGACATTATAGACAGAGATATACGAATCCATTGTCTTATGGTTTGAATTAGAAAGTTTTAATTTAGTGTTATGGTTTAATATCTTTTGATAATTATTTCATATCTTGGATATTATATTTTCTACTCGATGGTTATAATGTATTTATGTTGTGACAATGATATAGTACGTATTTAGCAATTTTTTTTTAAAGTATTTAATCCTAAATGAAAAGAAGCATTCTGTAGTTGATTTTGAATCTTTAGTTTATATCTCATTTTATGAAATGTCCAAATGATTTTGAAAAGAAAAATAAATATATATCATTTTTTTCTTTTCTTTCAATTGGTTATTGATTTTAAAAGTCAATACATTTTTTGTTAAATCCATCTTCATCTTATATAATATTTGTCTTCACTCTTAATTTTTTTACCCCAATATTAATTTAAATAATCTATTAGAAATTTATTTTCCAAGTGGAGGAAATTAGTTTCCGATAGGAGCAAATATTTTCTGACATTTTCCAATAGGAGAAAATGTTTTCCGATAGGAGGAAAATTATCCAGGAGCTTGAATTGAGCTGCATATAAGGGGTTTGTGCAAATTGGAATTCTAATAAACATGTCACATTTTGTAGACAGTTAATTAGATATCTTTTACATGAAAATCCATTATTATCTTTGATAAATAAACATCAAAATAATCCATCATTACCTTTAAATTTAAATCCATTGGACTTCCATTCACTAGGTTCATAACGTAGTTTGTCTCCACTCTCCTTTTTTTCACCTCAATATTAATTTACTCATCTATTGGAACTTGATTTTCCAACTGGAGAAAATTAGTTTTCGACAGGAGGAAAATGTTTTTGATGGGAGGAAAATGTTTCCGCTTGGAGAAAAAATTTTCGACCAGCAGAAAAATTTACAGAAGCTGTAATTGAACTAGATGTAAGAGATTTGTGCCTAATGGAATTCTAATAAATAAACATGACACATTTTCTATAAGATAAATTAGTTTTCCTTACCTTAAAACACATCATTATCTATACATAAGAGCAAACTAACAATTGACTTCAACATCATATAAAAATTTCCTTATAGTTGGCAAAGATATCTCCATACCAAGCAGAATCCGGCAGAGCAAATTTCAACCTATACCATGTATTGTCCTATATCCAATCTGCTTTCCTACTTCTATTCCTTGATTGGCCAAACCAAATTAGTGATAAAGCCTAGCCCTTGGGCCACCATGATCCTAATTATATAAGAATCCAATATTCAAACATGTCAAATCAATATCCAATATCAATAATTACATAGTATTAGCATCCAGTATCAACCATAATATCCAACATCACAAGCGGTATAACATATATAATAAATTTTCAAAACCACACATCCAGAAATCATCATATGCAATAAATGGGCAAAAATAACATGTTTAAAATGTTCAATTTATATATCCAAAAAAATTATAAATCTTAGATTTCGCAAAAATCAAGTAAAATACTGAGAGTACCATTATACTTAATATGCCAATATAAATAATTGCTCTGGCCAATTTAGTTTAGCAATAATAGTTTAAATATTTTTTGCTAATAAAAATCTCACTCACAGTTTTTGCCACACCGAAGTCGTGTCCATGTAGCACTCATCTCTATAGTCACTAATAATTGCTCCTTACCATAGGGAATAAAAAATAATTGTATTAAATACTATTTGAAAATACCTAAAAATATTACTAATAAATAAATACGTAGCCAAAATAAAAAATACACAATTTCCATGTCATCACAGCCACCTCAACACTGAGACACCTTAGCACGCCACATGAAATACCATATCATGACCATGGCCGCATCATCATCTTCTACAATACCACTTCCAAACCCAATTTCCCATATCTTCAACATTCAAGAATTTCAACTTCAATCTTCAGGCTATATCTATTAAAATTAGAACTCATGACTTCAAAATGGAGGAGATTTGAAGGGCCAAGATATTGTACGTCTACATGAGGAAAAACAAATATATAAATTAAGGATACCAGATATTAGGTGCAAAGAATCTTGAATACATGCAAAAAAGAAGAATACATGCAAATGAAAACCAAAAAATAAGCAGAAACTTGCACATATAAATTAGAGCTCTCTTCTTGTACACTCCAAAAGATATGTGAAAATCCAGGATTTATGAAACATCAGATATACACTTGCGATCACTCATAGCATGCATTGTTACAAACTCTATCCATAATAGAACATCAGCTTCTTAAAGAACTATAGGACTTGATAAAGACATACTTACAAATCTTGCAGTCAATATAGCTTATGATGATACTTATGCTCTACAGTATAAATAAAATCATATATTGCGGAGGCATATAACCAAAATATCATTCATAATAAAAAGAAAACCATGAAAGCAATCACTATATGAAGCAACTAATATACAAGTCAGCAACAAAAAGTCATATGCTGATCACCATGTGTACATGAAATGCACCCATAATATTTCATCTATATTTGTTATCAGCAATCAACTCAATTGTTTTTCATCCCCTTCTCTATAAGGAAATAAGAACCTACCATGACTTAGTAAGGATACATTTTATAGGTTAGCATATAGAGTACATTGGATTTTTTTAAAAAGACACAATCAATGATAACTATGGCTCTTTGCAATTTAAATTGCTAGCTACATACATATTTATAAATGCATTCTGAAAAGCAAAATTTGAATATGAAATCCTGAAGCTGCATAAATTAAAAAGCTATTTGCTATCATGAAATCCTATGGCTAACTTGATTTAAATAGTGTAATATATAATATAAAAAAAATAGTGTATAAAAAATGTGAAAAAGTAATTGCAAAGTCAAAGCACAGCGACAAATTGACTTGTAAAAAAAAAAAAAAAGATTGGAATTGCTTCTACTTTGTTCAAACTTCTAATGGACATGTTCATACAGATGTGAAACACAAAAATAAAAAAAATAAACTTGGATAGGTTGGAGGTAACACATCAAAATATAAAGCCATTTTAGAATGGCTTTTTTTCCCCCCAATTATATACCATATCTATTGCATTATGATGATTATCCCATTAAGTATAAAAAGGCCTAAAACCAAGAGCTTCAACATAACTTTCGGAACATTATGGTCATTTTAGTGCCCAAAACAAAATACCAATTGCAACAATGTAATAATGATCCTGTATTCCATGAGGGCAAAAGCACTCTAAAATTTTCAAACAATAACAACTATGAGAAAATAAATAAATAAGTAAATAATAAAACAAAATCCAATAAACCATAGAAGAATCCTATCTTTCAGTAAGCAAATGAAATGTACTAGAAATACGAAGGAATTGAAGCAGAGCTTAATGAATTATTAAATAAAATGATGACAATGAATAAACAAAAAGCTACAAGGATTACAAGGGACAAAGGGACGGCGAGGATGAAGATTGCTTCTGGCTCTTGATGGGACGATGGAGGTACGAGGATGACATCGGCAATTGGCAATGGTGAAGTGGTCATAGTGGCTACTGGAGATTATTATTCTTCGAAAGGGAAAGGGAAAGTAGAGGGGAAAAAAAAAGAAAAAAGAAAAAACTAGAATGCGTTTTGGATGGAAAGGGGGAAAGTAGAGAAAAACAACCTTAGAATATGGTTAAAGTGGCAACAGCGATGATGTTTTTGAAAGGGAAAGAGAAAATAGAGAAAAAAAAAAAAAAAACCCTAGAATGTGTTTTGGATGGGAAAGGGGAAAGTAGAGGGGAAAAAAAAAAACCTAGAATGCGTTTTGGAAGGGAAAAGGGAAAAATAGAGAAAAAAAAAAAACTAAAAAAACAAAACAAAGGGTATTTTAGTCATGATGAAACAAAAGTTGGCTAGTTTTTTTTTTTTTTTTTTTTTTTTTTTTTTTTTTTTTTTTAAATTGTTATATTTCAACAATTGAATCGGAAAGTGATTACTTTTCAAAAAAAACCCAAGGAAAAATATCTCTCTCATGTGGTAGATGGAACTCTTCCACCACGACAAGGAGGAAATGATATAATACACATTGTATCAGAGCAGGTCATAGCTGCATATGCACAAAAAAATAAAAATAAAAACCATCTATAGAGAAAAACTTAATTTTCCAAGAAAGACCTTGAATCCTGGGCTTATTTTCCCAGTACAAATCATGTCCATTATGGTAATTTTTCTACAAGCTTAAGATAGAAGTCAATGACTTGGAATGAACTCTATTGCTAGTTGGTAGTATTCTTTAGTTAGGACCTTTGTTTAACTTAGATTCCCAGTGAAAGTGTAAAAAAAAAAAAAAAAAAACATCAAAAGGGTAAAATATTCTATTTGGGAGAAAGAAAGATTAAAGAATAGCAATCTCCCTACGATGATAATGATAAATAGAGTAGATGGAAATTTACCGGACTGATATATATGTAAGCTGTGTTGATGAGCAAACTCAGTATGGAACAAACTCAATATAGCCCAAACTTTAAATTAAAAGTCAAAACACGAGAGATTATTAGAAGGAGAAGTACCAAGACCTATAAAACAACTTAATTTTTCCATGCAATGAACCCTAGAGGACTTTAAACCTAGGGATAATTTTTCCAGTACAAATCAAGTCCATTATGCTAATTTTTCTACAAGCTTGAGACATATGTTAGTTATTTGGAATGAAATCTATTGCTACTTAGACGTATTCTTTAGGAGCTTTGTTTAACTTAGAAGCCCAGTGAGACCGCAAAGAAAACTCTCACATAAAAATTAACATACAACTGGTAAAAGATTCTATATGGAAAAAAAGAAAAAAAGAGAGATTAAAGAATAGCAATCTGTCTATGATGGTAATGATAAATAGAGTATATGGGAATTTACTACAATGATATTTATGAGGTATGTTGATGTACAAACTCAGTATGGAACAAACTGAATATAGCCCGAACTTTGAATTCAAAGTCAAAACATAGGAGATTATAAGAAGAAGTACCAAGATCTATAACAATTACTGGTTATTAGAAGAAGTACTCAAGACTTATAACAATTACCGGAAATCTCTGTTTAACTATAACTGCCACTCAAACTAGGCATCTTTACTCAAACATTTTGAAAAGCATTTGAAAAATCTCTACCATAACCTACACCCAAGGGGTGGATCAGGTGGTAGGAAACCGACGAACCTATTACACCTACTTGCAGAAGTTGCGGATTCAATTCTTAACAAGCTCCATCTGAAGTTTAGTATGGATTCCACATGCTAAGTATTGTAGGAAAGGATAATAGGAACAGCTGGACGATAGTGGATTGGACAGTTTGTGGACTTCTGCATAATTATAAAAACACAGCTACTAATGGTCTACAGTTACCTAAAATCTGAACTGAAAATACTCACCAAAAATCTACTTTTTATTATTTACGAAAAAAAATCTCTACCATAACCTTCCCATGGCCCTTCCATGCTTGCCATACCCCAACATACTTTTAGATGGCTGAAAGCCCAAATATTCAGTTCTAAAGTTTTAGGATGGAGGCCCATGACGATAGTCTTTTTCTTTCTGATTTAGAATAGAAACGCTTTAGTATCAACAATGATGAACAAAATAATGAAAAGTAATCGTATAGCTCGAATAAGTTACTGGAATGGATTATAAAATTCCTTGAGTTTTTAGTTTATTTTATTTCTTCAGTCCAGACAATTGATATATACCATCCACAAGTAAGAAATGCTGCACCATGTTGGCTTCGATACTAATACACTTTATTTTCCTTTCATATTTACAAATCTAAAGTAAACGAGTCCTAAATCACAAGATAGATCCTCTGCATATTAGAAGGTAAAGCAGTTCAACCACGATGGATGAAATGCAGAATTTGAGTAGACAATATGACATATAAGGTTAACTGCTTTCCATGTAACAAATATATTTTTTGGATACGGTAGCATCAACCTGTATTGAACAAGCAATGTCATAATACATAGAACTAAATCTTTTCATTTTTTATTTTATTTTATTTTATTTTTTTATTTTTTTGGGTAATCAAATCAGACGCCTTATTTGCTGTTCTTGACACCTTAACAAACTGGCATAAACGAGCAGTCTTTCTGATGCCTCAAACAAGAATCCCCCTATTTCCCAATTGCAACTATTCAGCCCTTTATTCATTCCTTGCATCAGCCCTACCCTATCTGAATCCTTGGTATATATTTATATGAACACACAGAGAGCAACAAATTTATACATCTTCATAAGATGATTCAGAGTCAGAGACAGCAAATTGTAGAACTGAGCTCAATCTCATGGAATAAAAATCTTTGTATAAAAAATTACAATCGATATAATTTACAGATTGAATTAAATTGACAACTCATTTACAAAATTCCATGGATACACAACAACAATTTGTAATACAATTTCCCTTTTCTGAACCAAAGTCCATTCAGTAAAACCTTTTTCGAGATCAAAATCCCCTAATTGAACTCTGCCAAATTTCCACATTTTGCTGTCCTTTCCTTGTAACACACATCTTGTTCCCTCCAAAAGCCAAGTTGGTAATCCTTGACCCACCCATATCCTTCACTTTCCCCATTATGTTCTTCCTGAATATTCTTTCCTCAGAACCATCACCAGTACTCTTTATAGATCGCATGGGAACCTCTGACCATAACTCTATATTCCCTCCTTTACTACAAAACACTTGGTTTCCATGACATTCAATCTTGCACCCAATGCCTTCCTTCTTCCCACTAGCCATTTTTCTTCCATCACCAAGACAAACCCATGGATTCTCAGATCCTATATTTCTCAAATCTGCAAAGAAAACTTCTCCTGAATTCACACCAACCTTGAATATCGTTGACAAGCTATCTGAAACTGTAACATCAGAAAAGCAATCAATTTTCTCCTTGAGCTCCCAAACTACATTTCCGGACCTGATATCCCAGAACTTGATGTTGCCCAATACACCTGAAGGACCACTGTGAGACCCGGATGCCATTAACAAATTGCTACCGGAAACCCAATTCAATTTCGTCGCTGGGATTGCGGAATCGAGCTCTGCTCCGTAAATCTCGGAGTGACCGATCTCCGTGATCGGATACAGTGTCTGCAAATCGTAGACCATTATAGAATTCGAATTCCGACGACCCGATTCGAAACTAGCGAAGAGACACTCGGGCGAGGACCCGATTGCTTGCACGGTCGAGCTAGACCTCGTCACGTTCTCCCAATTCAAAGTCTCTCTCACGAACCCGCTTTCGAGATCGAGAATCTGGAGCCCCGAGAAATCCGTGGCACCGGCAGCCGCCACCGACGGCGAGATCGCCAGCAACGAATCGACGGCCGTGAACTGGGTCAAGATCGTAGATTTCTTCCTCAGCGACCAGTCGAACGACGTGATTTTGCTACCGTGCACGACGTGTACCGAACCAAACGGCGTCGTAGCGATCGCCGACGGCGAGTCGCGGCCGTTGAGGGACAAAATCTTGGATTTCTCAAGGTTGAACGCTTCGAACTGAGACGGGTTCGATAGCGAATTGACAAGAAGCGATTCGATACCGTAAAACTGGGATTCAAAAATCAAATCTTGAAGATCGATAGCCTTTGCTTTAGATGGAAGATTACCGGTTCTGAGAAGCGAAAGGAGGATGGAAAACAATTCAGGGTCTCGATCGATAAACGGAGCGGTGAACTGGGTCGTCGAATTGGGAATTTCGGAAACCCTAGCGAAGAGTGAATTGGGACCCGCAATTGATAAGGTCTGTTTGGTTGTCTGGAAAAGCTGGCCTCCTACATCAACGGTGACTATGTTCGATTCCGCTTTGTTGTTCTGCTGCAACCCACATGGGGAAGAAGAAGAAGAAGCTGAAAGGGCAAAAGGCGGCATTTTTGGGTTTACTTTTTCCTCTCAATCCCAATTATGCCCTTGAAAACCTCCAATTATGCCCTTGCGAACCGCTGGAGATTTCAAGGGCTTCAATAATTGAAGAAGAAAAAAGCAAGAGAGAACAGAGAGAGCGGGAAAAAGCTAACAGCGGTTTGATGAAGCAGATGAAATTAGGATTATATATACAACGCCAAAATTAAGAAAAGAGGGGCTTCTAGAAAGTCAAAATTGATTGGGGTTTAGGTTTTTTACTTAAAAAATTAATATTTTCCAGCTGTAGAAGTTGGACCTGTTGCTTGGTCGGTCTTGCACAACTCATTTTTGTTCAAGGATACCCTTTTAAAACTCATAAATAAATAGTCTTATATTTTTACACTCATAATTTAATCTTTTTTTTTTAATTCTTAATTAATTTTTTTTAGAACCTCTAATTTCTAACACCCTTTTTTTTTAAAAAAAAAAAAAGGAAAAAGTGTAAAGTAATACACAAAAAGTGGAAAATCCACTTTCTCTTCCCAAATTAAAAACACGTTGTTAATTTGGAAGCTTCCTTGACCACCAATTTTTTTTTTCTTTTTTTTTTTCTGTAAATAAATGGAAACTTCGATTTCATCATAGTTTTCAAGCTCTCAATAGTGCTCATCAATGAATGAAAATTCTTGAGGCTAATTACGAAGCTTCCTCATCTAATTGTTTACTATATAGTTTGGTCTTCTCACACGTGTGTGCATTGGTCAAATCTATGCAGTCAAAATGGTTTTGTCTATGTTCAAAGATGGTGAACTTGAAATCTGATATAATTATTTTTAGATAATCATTTATTCCCTTTCTGTTTTGCTTTTATTTTTATTATTATTATTATTTTGGTAATGTTTAGAAGAATAAGCAAAAAAGTATTTTCAAATGGGTTTTTCACGAAAAGTGATATAACTGCATCATTTGTTTATCTGTACATTTTCAGAACTTGTCATTTTCTGACTGTAAAGAAAAAGACCTATCATATTTTGATTTACTGGGATATTAAAGATAATCTATTAACATCCATCAACAAATTTGTACCCATAATTGTATTATTCAGAAAAATAAAAGAGGAATCTTTTTTTTTTTTTTTTTTTTGGGGTGGATAGATGTTGGACATGTCAGAATCGGAAAGGTCTCTGTATTTTAATGTTGAATCATGAATTTTTTGTTTTTGGGTGGATAGATGTTGGACATGTCAGAATCAGAAAGGTCTCTGTATTTTAATGTTGAATCATGAATTCCAGTCATCACAGCAAGTCAGCTCTGGTTACCAAATACAATCATTTGGAATTTTTGGGAAAAATAAAAAAGAAAAAGAAAAGAATAACCGAAAAAACAAACAAATAGAATTTCCTGCTTCAAAGGAAAGAAGTCTATGTGTCTTCAAAATCATAGGTTCTCTCCTTATTCTTTCTTGGTTTACAATTTTCTTTAGGGATCGAACGGTTTGGATTCCTGACCTATGTAGAAGAATTTTTTTGGTTTCTAGTCTATGCTAAGCTAAAAATAAAAATAAAAAAATAAAAATAAAAAAGAGAGAGAGATGGGAAGTGATTAAATTGTCTCTGGAAATTGTAAGACTTAAACTTCATGGAGAAAAAGGATATTAAAGTAAGCAAAATGTTGTTTCAAGGCTTGTTTTATCTTTTGGGAAAAAAATGTTTTATAAGTAACGTGCCTAATCTTAGGAATTTCAATTATGAACCTCAAATTATTCCCCACAAATATTTTAATTCCACGTGGTTCCCAATCATCGATATTTTAACGACCTTCTGATTTTTATGCCGGATTCTACTATTTCCATCGCCAAATTTTGAATATCAAAAGCAGCCTTAATAATAAAAAAGATGTGAACTTGGGGCAAGATTTTGTACCTGATCTCATGTAATGCATACAGCAGGCAACAGCATTAAACAATAGCCGCCTACTTTCATTATTAACAGCAGATTTTCTAATGTAATTTATATTACACATGAAACAGTTAAAAACATGAATACCCAAAATATTTAAAAAACGAAAAAGGAAAAAAAAAAAAAAAAAAGAGGAGGTTAACCTGTGTTTTCTGCCTAAGAAGATATGATGGGTACTACTCTATTCAATACTTGTTTGTTTCAGTAATTTTCTGCCCCTGTTTTCTGGCTAAGATATTCTGAAAAAAAAAACAGCCTATTTAACTGGGTTCACGCTTTTCCAACTTTCTAGACCCAAAAATCTGCCTACAATCCGAGCCAATTCTGGCTTTTCGTGTTGATGCCAATGGTTTGGAAAGCCTAAGTGTCACGTTTCCTCCAATGCTCCAAAGATGAGGAGGCATCAAGTTATGACTGTGACGCATTACTAGTTAACTGACACCTGGCTGCATCATAGGGAAGAAAGACCAATTCTTAGTGGGTCCTATCTCCTTCCCAGCAACCTTCTCATTGGCCCACCAGTCTGAACCAATATCTGACTTGCGAGAATCTCTGCCATCTGCATTGTCAAAATTGAACTCTTTGATAGAACCGAGAGTGATCGACCGATGCTTCTGGTGGTGGTGCTGCCGTCCCTCCTCCTCTTCCAGCGCTCCATCTGCTGGAGCTTTTTCTGGTTCATCATTGGATGTCACACCGACACGACACTCGTAACCATTCATTTCTTTGCAACTTTCTTCTTCATTTTCTACTATGGCTGCGTGCTTTAATGATGTTGACATGGCCTGAGACAATACCACTGGATTCTTTTCCACACATCTTACACCATCTTCTGTAGGTATCTCAAATGAGACTCTGTGGTTAACAACAATTCCATCATTTTGGGATCTGTTGTCTGGTTGAGGGTCTGGTAAAACCTCAATACTGCAGGTGGTATTAAGAAGAAATCCATCGCTAGTGGTGGACTTTCCAGCGCCATCTGGGGTCAGAGAGCCAGAACCTTGTCTTGAACCCCAATCAAAGTTTGAGAGTTTATCAAGGTCTAACAGCTTGGGAGGATTACCTGGTTGGAACTCAAGGAAGTGATTACCACCTGGAGCAAACTCACCATCGGGAAAAGGAGAAGATGTACCTGAACCTGAGATACCTGAGCGTGGTGATATGAGCTGACCAACCGGGCTTCCAGGGTAAAGCTGATAGGATTGGAATTCATAGTGGGACAGGGGAAATCTCTGACCAGCTTCACAATTACGAATATGAGGATCAAGCAACTGAGCAAATGGAACTTCAGGTGAGGAAGGTGTAGTCAAATGCACAGATTCGGGAGGAGGAGTGAAGGGAGCAGTTGATGGTTCAGTTGTGAAGGTTGAGAAAACGGGAGGTGAGACTAATTGGGTTTCATGTGCATATGGACCAATAGCAAAAATCGAAGCAGGCCCACCTGGGGAGTACATATTGGCAGAAATAGAAGTAAGGGACAATACACCAGCAGGTGATTGTGTGACTGAAGGAGGTTCTGATTGAAGAAAAGATGCAGGGGAAGAGGGAGGCGCAACAAAGGGAAGTACATTTGCAGGAGCTTGGGTTGGATTTTCAGCTCTTGGAGCATCAGGTCCAGCAGCTATTGTTTCAGGGACAAGGACAGCATGCCCAATCCGCTTTCTGCTTTTAAGTGATCCAAAGCACCAATATAGACTCAAGCAGCTGCCCCACCTTCTCTTCTGCATGAAATCAAATAATGACAGCTTTAGCATAAAAATACCAATTTTCCTCCGTAGTTACAGTGAAATGTCAACTGATTATATGATTAAAAATAATCATTGATAACATATAAAAGTAACACAAGCCTCTAACATGAATAACTCAGATACACTACTTATGAGCTAGACCTCTCTGACATGTGGTTAACAAACATCCCCAATACCATATTCTTTTTTCTTTTTTTTGTTATTATTATTATTTATTTTGGCAGTGTGAGGTGACAGGAGACCAGTGATTGCATGCAAAAACGCAAAACAAAAAGTACTTTGAAAAGTACTGCAAACAGAACATGAAAAACACTCTATCATCAATTATCTAATGGCTATAAAAGATAAATCACCAATTTATATGCCTTAGTATATATGAAGCCATCAAGTACATAAAAGCAACCCAATGTGCATCAGACAAGGCTAATAAGAAAAATCTAAAAAGCTACTTAGTCAGCTAAACATAATTCCAAACTCAAATCTGCTCCCGTTGATGAATAGGCTTTAGCTTACCTAAGCATTTCTGTGCTCGTTTTTCTCCTGCTCCGAGTCAATTATTACTAGGAAGAGAAGATGCAGGTCCATAAAATGCTTAAATAAATCCGGCTACTAAAGTAAACAGTATAAGCTAAAGAATCTCACTCGAGCATAAAACTGGCACTCCCCTTGCTACCAAAATTAGACCTCCAAATCCAGGAAATGGGCTAATCACTGAGGACATGGAAATTGATCTTGCTTCCTGAATTATCAAAGTATAACACTTCATGTGCGAATCCAAGAAATGGACTAGGATGAACTTAGCTAAAATTTCATTCATTGATGCAAGGTTCTTTGAGAAAAAGGTACTCAATTTTTCATAATGAATATAGCGTGGATTGAAGTACCAGACAAATAATTGGTATCTGCAAAAATATCTAGCCCTGACTACAAGCTCTTATTCTACAGGTAAGGCTTCGCCTATGAAAGCTCTAAATCACTAAAAGAGTGTTAAAAAGCGAAAAATATTGAAGCAATACAAGGTATGAGAAAGCCTTAACGTCTTATATTAGCATTTCCCCACCTCTATCATTTTCATTTCAAATAGAAAACACCATATACCCGCATTCCATAAACTTGAATTTGGATTGCAACAGCAGTTATGGACTTAACTGTAACTTAACCAAGGAGAGGATGCCCAAAAAAATTGTTTCTGCAAAACATTCCAATACTTCACCTGAATAAGCACAGCGTATGTGCACTTGACAAACCAATATCCAATTAAATGAACGTACTCTGTAACATGAACTCTACCTTTGCATCAATCATGATCTAAGAAAAACTTTGTTCATTTCACCATCAACTAGAAAGTACCTTTTACAGTAAAAATGGAGAAGAACAAACAAGCAAAGCAAGACCAGAGTTAGATCACACTTCAGCATCTTGCATCTCCATGGTAAATTTCCATAGCTCTGCTATTACCAAATGGACCTCACTTTATTTAAAAGAAAATGAAGAAAAAGAAAGTCGGAACAAACTCGGGAGTATTGAGACTATAAAAGCCTTCAGGCCTAGCTATTGTGTAGTCCTTATGATTACTTTTCAACGAAACCCAATCACTAAAACTACATAATTTCCAGGATATCTGAATTCAACAAAATGATAACCAATTTTTTCCCCTTTTCTGGTTTTTTTTTTTTTTTTTTTTTTTTTCCGAATCAAATTTGGCTCAACGAAATCCAAGACAAAAATCAATGTAAAAATACAACAAAAAGTACTTTCTTTTTGGATGTTACTAATAAACAGTAATATTAACGATAATCAAATGCCTTCAAAACAGTAAAAATTCATAGTTGCATAAAAAAAGAAACTTCAAGAAAATATATATATATATATATATCAAAAAATTATTTTTGTCAAGAACTAAGGCAAAATCAATGAATGAATGCATTCCGCAGATCTCAAATGGTCAAATCCATTAAAAAAAAAAAAAATCAACATTTCGGTTCTCCAATTAATTCAATCAAAAAGCTATAAAAATCCAACAGAACTATACTGAAAACTGATTTCTTCATATATATATTATATATAAAAAAAAATTTTGATTGATTCAGATAAAGAGAAAATAATAATTTACCTGAACTGTAGCTTGAGGAACACGATTCTCAGCGGAGGCGATCGCAGAGGCAGCAGCGTTTATAGTCTCCAAAGTGTTGTTAACAGCTCTCGACTCTCCATTGTTGCCTCTCATCTCCACCAAAAATTATTTTCTCAGCTTCCAAACAGAAAAAAGGAAAAAAAAAAAAAGTCGTTCTTAATCTGATTTTTTGTCGGATCAAAAACAAGAAAAAAATGTAAGGAATTTTCTCGAGAAAATTGGAACCGAGCAAAATGAAAACGAGAATTATAAATTGCTTTCCAAATATTTTAAAAAAAAAAATAAAAAAAAATCAAAGATTAGAGAGCTTAAGAAGAGACTGAAAAGAAGTACTCAAAACGATCAAAAAATCTTTATGTAAATCAAAATCTCTCTCTCTCTCTCTCTCTCTCTGTATGCCTCTGAGATTTTATTTTATTTTATTATTATTATTTCTGTACTGAATTTATTTATATAATTAATAATTTTGGTGCGTAACGCTTTCGAGGTCAAACACGGCATTGACTTAGTTTTCTATGTGATTATCGAAAACCTGTTAATCTTAAGATTTATAGGGGCTGTATTTTATATATTCATATTGTATTGACTTATTTTATAATATTTGATATTCGATTTTACCAAACTAACCCCATTTCTCGTCTTTAATCTCCATAATGCCATTTTAGTCGAATTTTTTATTTTTTATTTTTTCTGTTGAATTTGGTTGGTTATAATTCACATGTTTTCAAGAGTATTCCATTCCTTTGTTTTTTTTTTTTTTTTAAAAAGGAGGAATATTTATTACTTCTTATTTTCATAACATAATAAAATTTTAAAACTCTTTTATAAATTCTTTTTTTTTTTTTGGCAGCTGAATCCAAACTTTGAAATTTTTCTAAAAGAACTAGTATTTTTGGCATTAGGTTGTCCAGGAAACCCATGACTAGAACCTCCAAAACATAGCTTATTAATAGAATTCAAATTATTTTGAAGTGATTGATTAAAAAAAAAAAAAAAAAAAGCTGTAAATTACCCCCAAAAAAAAGGGGGTATGATTTTTTGTAATTAATTGAGGATGTTGGGGGTAGTATAGTAAAATGAGAAGGCAAGATACAATTATTTCAGATTTAAATATATATTATTATATAAAGAAAAAAGTGAGAGATAGTTATATTTAAAGAAAAAAAAAATGAATAATAAATAATGGATTTAACCGAGAAAACCTTTTTCAGATTATTATGAAAAAGAGTGCACGTGTGGGTATCGGGTTCTTAATGGGTTCCGTGCCCTAAACACCCACTGTCTTAAGACTGGGCCCACATTATGGGTCCCTCTCTTTACCCGCCACTTTAAACTAACTTTCATGGTTGGTCTGTTTCTCACTTACCACCCTTTTTCCAATTTTTCATTTTTTTTTTTTTTTTTTTTGGGACTCTTACCCTTTTCTAACTTATCAAATTCAAAAGGGTTTTTTCTAATGGAAATTTCTATTTTCTTACGTTCATCCAAAAAAAAAAAAAAATTTCTTTTGTTTTGTCTCTCTTTTTCTCTTCTTTCCTTTTAACTTTTGACCGACCCCCTTTCATTCAATATGTATTTTATATATGAGTCAAATTTAATATGTATTTTATTTACCAGTTAATATGGAAAAAACTATTATATTTATTTTTATTATCTTTTTTAATAGTTTAATATTTTAAATTATACTTATAATTTATATGGATCTAATCAATATCACATGAATATATTTAAACTCTTAATATATTTTTAAATTTAACCTTTTAATCGATAAAAAAATACTAATAATTTTGGCATTAGATTTATTTTATATGAGTATGATTGTATATAAATATTTATATTATTTATATATTTACTACTTTGGTCATCAGCATTTATGATTTGATATTGAACCCCTTGTTAGGCAAAAAAGTATAATTATGATATCTTAACCTTTTGTTACAAATAGATATAATCTTAACCTTTTGCTAAATATAGATATCCTACCATTCTCTCCTTTTAAATTATATATATCCTATGAAATGATTGAAGAAAGGTGTCAAAAAGAGAAACATTAAGTTTCAAGCATGCTTTCTGGGATACTGAGTAAGCGAAAAAAAAAAAAAAATTGGCAATCATTTTCTAGAGTGGCACTCAAGCGAAACTTGTTAAAATAAAATAAAAATAAAAAATAAAATAATAATAAGACCATGGCATATATGCATGATTTGGAAGACTTTTATGGAAAAGCTAAAAAGGACACGAAGATGCCTCGAGAAAATGAAGAGCATTTTCCATTACAAGTTGGAGTTGCAGGGCATTGAATTGCTTTTTACCTCTAATATAATATATAGAAAAATTATATCCAGCCAAAATTCATATATATATATATATATACACACACACACACACACAAGATTTTGCCACCTCTGTTGTTGCACGTGGTTAATTATTATTTTTTTATGAATTTTTAAATTTTATTTTAAAAAATTCCATTTACATTAATCGTTTTTGTTTAAATATGTTTTATTAAAAAAAAATCAATACTTTGTAATTTTAACAAGTAATAAAATTTTAATTTAATTTGTTAGTATAAAAACAATTTTACAAAACCTATTAACACAAATACGTAAATAAATAAATATCAAATTTTCAAAAAAATTTACAAATCATAATAATAAAATTAATAATTTGGTGTAACCGAAATTTTTCTTATATAAAATCTAATTTTTAAACTTAAATTATGTTAGTTAAAACTTTAACATTTAGCATCTAATAAATTACAAAATATATATATATATATATATATTTTAAACCATCAATAGATTTTCAAAATTATACGTTCATTATACAATACAATGTTTCTAATATTTGGATTCAATTTTCTCACATATTTTATCAATAATTATTCATCATATTATTTAAATTATTAAAAACATGTTAAAGTTCTTTTCTTATTTTGAATTTTTTATTTTATTATTCATATATAAATACAAATATAAACAACAAGAAACAGTTGAGTGAACAAAGCAAACTGCATACACAAAACATATTCAACTTTTACAAATCTTTTATAAACTTCTTAGTCTACCTATTTTTTTACATGATAACAACAAAAAAATATTTACAAACTTCTTAGTCCATCTAATTTTTTTGAAATAAATCAACTCCAAATCTTTATCGTAGTTTTATCAGAAAATATCATATGATATTTACACCCACAAATAAAAATATAAATATCCATGTAAATTTTTTTACATGTAATAGCATAAAATATATTCCCAAAAATGACCAACTGCAAACATAGAATAAAAAATTGAAAAAATACACAATGAAACTAATGGTTATAAAATTAAAGCTCATAAAATTTATTTACATCCTACAAATTATATTTATAGGTACCAATATTACAAAAAAAAAAAAAAAAAAAAAAGAATCAATATTTTTTCACTCCACTAACTCATAAAGTTATGTATATCTAAAATGCTTCGTCATTACAATTCAATTAATTTAGAAGTTATTTTGTGAAACATGGCAATACTCTTTCTCCCTTTCTTAATTCATTAATAATCATGTAGCAAAAATTATTAACTAACGAAAACAATTCCAATGTGATTTTTTTACCTTTCTTTTGCTAGACCTAATTAAGATTTTCCAAATAACTTCTTGATATAAGGGAATTAATGTCTGTCTATAAAATTTCAGATAAAATTTCAAAAGAAATATAACCAGATCATTATTAAACACATCAGAAAGTAACAAAGACAAAATTACAGCCCCTTTCTGATAACAAACAAAGCATTGTTAGATATATGAATATATGATTGTCGTTTATGAATCTTATCTCCATCACCAAACATTGAAATTAAAGGTTTCACTAATCATTATACACAATGAACAATGTACACAATCAAGAACACAAATAATATCATAGAAAAATATTACACCTTTAATGCACATCATTACCATTATCACAAACATACATTTCATCCAAGATGAAGTAATACAAAACAACTTAACAATCACAGTAATTATGTAACAAATGATATAACAAAGATATATCATTTAAATTTAAAATATGCAGTCTAAAAATTAATTAAAAACAAAAGGTGAATTTCTTACCTTTTCATTCTAATATTCTTATCCAATATATACATGGCTTCTTCTTCTTCTTTTTTTTTTTTTTTTTTTTTTTTAACTATATCCATTTGATTTGATTACACTACAAAAAAATCAAACACTGTTATCCATAATAGACAATTCATTAAAAACATAGAATAAAAAAAAACAAAAAAAACAAATCTTACGTAGTAATATACCAACAAAATAATAAAACCCATTGAATTTGTGGATTAAAACACAATTAAATCAAAATCATCTCTAAGAATATACCAAGGATAATAATTCTTGGAAACCAATATTTTTTTGTCAATCTATGATCTCCTATGTCCTTGGACTTTATTAATCGTCATAGCAAAGCACAATCTAAATAGGAAATTGTTTTCTTTTAAAATGAAAAACATCTTTGACATTTCCTATTGAAACAAATGATATTCTAGATAGAAAAACTCTCTTTCCTTTATATTCTCCAATATTTATTTCAGCATCTATAACATAATGATTAAATTTACAACATAAGTGTCCATGTGAAAATATAGGTTTTCTTAAATAAACACCAACATAAATCAACATTTGTCCTTGGACTTTATTGATCTTCATAGCAAAGCACAATCTACTAGGAATTTGTTTTCTTTTAAAGTGAAAAACTTCTTTGACATTTTTTATTGAAAGAAATGATATTCTATGCAGAAAAACTCTTTCCTTTATATTCTCCAATAATTATTTCAGCAACCATAATATAATGATTAAATTTACAACATATCAGTCGTATTCCATTACAGAGTTTTTCTTATGGATTAATATTTCTTCTTAATACAACTGGGTAATTCACTTTCAATTTTAATTTATGTGGAGGGAATCCATTTGGAATCAAAGAAATTAAAAATCCTTATGAACATCATTTTCATCTTTATTTATAGATTCATCAAAACTATAATAAGTCACAACATCACCAACAAATGGATCTATCAAAACATTATTTATATCATCTACATAATGAATACTCAGTGTCAAAATTGCATTATTTGTTAGCAAATCTATATTCTGATCATGCATTTCTAATCTAGGAAACACACTATCAATCAAAACATTTAATCCAACTTTATCATCCACATCAGATATTACTATTGTTGATGGCAATTGTATATAATCATTCACAATACACTCCTCAATTACATCCCCGCTTCGCAACAATAAAAATGGATATTGTTGAGCTTGCATATTCCTTCTTAATTTTATTCTGATTAAATGTTTCCATAAATATGACTTGACCAAACTTGAATCTATAACATCTTACCTACTTGCTTTTGGAACAATGGGTAACATTTGTCGAAAATCACCACAAAAAATAACAACTTTACTATAAAAAATAAAAAATAAAAAAAAGATCACAATTGTTTATATTCAACAACATTTTATTCGATGATTTTATATTCTCTTTCCTCATCATAGAAACCTTATCCTAAATTATCAACCATGCATCCCTTAATAGTTGAGCTAATCCTTATTATTTACAGATGTTACAAATACATCTATTTTCTATAATAAGTAGAATCTTAAATCTAGAATGTGCTGTTCTACCACAGAGTAAAATAAAAGCAGCAACTTCTGAAGCAGTTGTAGCAATTGCAATTAAGCCCTTTGATCGAACAACAATCAAGACATTTCATATAAAGATGCTTCCTTTAAACATTTTTCAATATCACTATTTGTAACTAATAATTCATACAGTAATGCTGCATCACAATTAGAACAACATTGAACACCAGTTACAAATTTCAAATTTAAAAAGTTGGTCCTCTAATATGATTTAGTAATAATCTCAAATAACATTATTTCCCATCTAAAGGACTAACTGTGACGAGTCTACTAACAACAGCACAATATTTCATTCATTTTTTCACGATTTTGATTATGTATCCCAATGTAATTTGTTGGCATTTCTTTATTCAACTGCTTCTACTTTCTTGACTTATTTTATTTATAGCAAAAAACTCTATAAGCAATATTCTACTGAAAAAATTGTTATTTACTATAAATTGTAAACTATCAAAATTTTTAAAAATTACATTTTACCTCTTTTCAAGATGCACTTGTAATGTTTGTAATGTCAATGACATTTGGGTACATTTTATTCAACAAAAACAATGAATTCTCCACATTGCTTCTGGTGGTAATATCCATTTAGCACATTGAAAAATTTTTCATTTCATCAACATCTACAATATCCTTATTTGCACTAATATTCATTGCAATTTTATTATGATCTTTGTACACATATTTATAAAGATATATGACTGTTTTAATCATAGAACATATTTCAATATTCAAATGGCAATCAATTTTGCAAGTAAATAGGGATTATAAAGAATAACCCAATGATTGTCAAGCACACAATTTCTAACGACAGCATAAATATCACTATATTTTCTCCTACATTGAATAACAATCTTTTTTCCATAATAGCATTCAACATAAAATGCTTAGGATATTGATTTTAACATTGACCATTCTTTTTCATACAAACATTCTTAGGCATCAAAATACCATATGATCCATGCATCACATGTTTAATCATAGCAACATATAAATGTGAATTCCAATTTTTATCAGGAATTTCAGCACAAACAATTTTATCAAATACATCAAGAGAAACTAATTTTGTATGAGATTTCAAAATAATCATTATGTGTGCATATGCGGTAAAATTCCTTTTTGAAGTTCAATAACATACATAAAGTTTCTTTTTCAAACAACTCTTTTTTCAAAGCTTGAAATTTAGCTTTGAAAGCACGTGCAACCAAATTTGGTCTATTTTGCACATCTTCATGTTTTCTTAATTTTTGCTTAATTTCAATTTAATTTGGGTTGCATGTCATTGTAATAAAAATGTTTGGCTTTCCATACACTTGAACTAATGTCATCGCATTTAGATATCTCCTATGCGTTTTTCTAAGATCTCTTATAAAATAAATAGGAAGTATTGTTTTGTTTCCAACATTGATACTTCTTTTTTCTCCAGTATTTATACTATCCATTATCCTTTGATACAATTTAGAATGAATCTTAAACTTTTTGCTTCAAAAATAATCAAACTTGGAAGTTTCTAATTTAACATACATATCTACAACATATTGCTGCAAAAAATGACCTGTTTTGAAATCTTTGAATCACTTACTTCTCTAATCTATAACTTGTAGCAATAATACTCATGGCATGAAACCTATCTCTCTTTTTCCTCATACCCATTATTGAAAAAAAGAAGAGCACAAATATAACAAAATCACATATTAATAAAGCATTCATATTAAGCAAGAATACAAAATTATTTAATATGTACAACAAAATAACCACTTACCTTTAGCTTATTTATCAAGCATTTTTACAATATAAGCCATTTTGACTGGATCATGCCAACTGGTGTCTCATAAGTAAACATTAAGGGATATTGCAAAGCATCATAACAATCAAAATAATATTCAACCTTATGGCTATATCCATAATAACTATTAAAAATAATTTCACGACATCTATTATCAACATGTTCCATCTTTGGTCCATATGGCAACAACTTAAGATACAAAAGGAGCATTATAAACTCTTTGATCTAGACTTGTATCCGATTTTATTTAAATGGAAAAATCATTTAAATTTTCTATATCTATAAGACTATGAAAAAACTTAACATAAGAATTCACTTTTAATATATTGATTAACTTCTATAAAATATCTACATTCATTACATTAGTACAAAAAATGCGATTTTGTAATTCATGCTCAATATCATAAAAATAAAATTGTAAGTAAGAGAGTTGTTTATCAAACTAAGGTATTAATTCATAAATATAATATAATGATACATTTGACCTTGACCCGAAATGTATAAATTACATTATTTCTCTTACAAAGATTCTTATCATACTTAATACCAAACAATGAGCAAATGTATTATCGTATGTACATATGTATATTCTAAATTATTTTCCTTGTTCATTATCATTGGTAAAAATACCATACAATTCATCAGGTATTTTGCCATGGACAATAAATTTTTACCATCACCACAACAAAATCCTTTAGATTCATATCGCATTTTCTTAGCATTATAACATTTGCAAAATGTAGGTTTTTTTTTTTAATACATTAATTTTATAAGCTATATTTTCTATTTAATACATTAATTTTATAAGCTATATTTTCTATGTAATTTGCCTCATTGTTCCTTTTTCTCTTTTGAGACACCTAATTAGTCGTACCTTTTTTTTATTTTCACTAATACTTTCATCGTTTCTAATATTAATTTCTTCAATACTAACTGTAATACTAATAGATGCGTACTCCATATTTTCGATATTTATTTGATTATACGAAGATCCTAAATATATAATATGATTTTTGCTATAATCATTGGCATCTTTCTTTTTGTTTTTCAATAATCTCTTATTTTTTTTCTCTTTTGACATATTGTTGTTTCTTTCTTTCTTTTTCCCCTACTAATCTTGTTCTTTTTTTTTTTTTTTCTTTCGACATATTAGCAAATCTTCCTTCCTTTTTTTTTTTCCTTTTTTTTTTTTTTTTACTAATATCTTCTTTTTTCTCTTTCAACATATTAGCAAATCTTTCTTTCTTTCTTTTTTTTACTAATTTGTTCTTTTTACTCATTTAGACATATTGGCATCTCTTTCTTTCCGCATTTTTTTAACTTCTTTTTTTTTTTTTTTCCTTTGACATAATATCATTGCTTGGTCTACATCTTTTACTGTTATATTCCTTTTTATATTTTGATAAATCATCAATTGTTTTTTTTATTTTTATTTTTATTTTTCCATCTACAAAGAAGAGCAAACAAATACAGAAATAAAAAATATATATATACTATCTTTTTCAAAGAAGTCAAAATTACTTCCATGTATATTGAATAATTCTATAATTTACAGCAAAAGAGAAAATGATAGTTTAACTAAATGCATGAACATAATAAAGGGAGAAATAACAAATACAAATACAACATTACATATAACAAAACTATATAAATGTATACATTAAAAAACAAAAGAATATTTAATAATACCTTTCAATTTCGAAGCGGTAAGCTTTTTCAAATAACAAAACCAAAACAACTGCTAAATGTACAAAGAAATTATAATAAAACTGACAAAACATAAATACGAAAGATCTCGTATATATTAAAAAATGTCATATCTATTTCTTTGTTTTAATTTATGAAATTAATTAATTCAAAACTATTATATTCCAGCATCAAAAAAAAAAAAAAAAAAAAAAAAAACAAACCTATGTAAATAGAAAACAACAATTACAATATTCGAACACATGTAACTTAATATAACATTCTACCAGCTGTTCAAATTTTTAAATTTTACATTAAAACCAAAAAAGAAAAATCATATACACAATAAACATGAAATTTGTGTCCCACCTTAACCCCATACTCCATTCCTATAATTTTTTTTCTAAATAAAAAACCAAATATAAAATCAAAACCAATATGCATTTTTTTTATCCTCATTTTGCATAATTCTTTTAAGAATATCTAAAGACCTAAAAGTTCAAATAGCTAAAAGTATCAGTTACTTAATGCAAGTAATTAGCAAACTAAATTAGAAACAATATATATATATATATATATATGAAACCAATAAAAAGAAAACTGTAAATATAAATTGACAATACCAATAATTTTTTTATCATGCATAGATTTTTAATTTTTTAATTTTTTTTTCTTTTTTGGTTTATTCTTATTTCCCAATAACAAATCTCTTTATGTTCATTGATTCCATTTCATATTATCAAACCCTTTAAAATAGTTAATCCATTATTTAGACCAATTAACAAATTAGTGGGAGGGTGGAAGGGACCCCTATGAGACTCATTATGATTATATATATATATATAAATTTGTTCAAATTTATTCTTTCCGTTACTATAAACAAATAAAACTTATAAAGGTCCATTTCAAGTCTACTGTTCTTAGTCTACTGCTCTTTGGCTTTTGTTTTGGGTTGCTTTTGGCTTAAGACTCCTAGAATATTAATAAAATATTGCATTTAATAGATAGCCTTTGGGGGATGGCTCTCACAAATTAGTCAAAGAAATACTAAAATTATTCATATTGATTTAAAATAATAATAATAAGTAAAAGCCGAAGATATTATCCATTTTGGTGAGTAAGAAAAGACAGACGCCTAACTTAGGCAGAGAGGCTACGACTTGGACACCAAGAAATCATTATAAAATATCATCTGCTAACGTGGTGAGATTTTGAGAGAGATACGTGGCAGCCTTCTAAAATGGGTCATAGGATTTATAGCTCTAAAAAGCTGTAGGGAAGACTTCAGCAGATCATAGTAGGTCGCCTCTACTATGTCAAAACCAATCCAGCTATCTTAAAAGTCTTCCCTACATTCCTCACCAAACAATGCTCCAAGATGTAAGATCTACCTTATGATCTATTTGGAACTTTAGAAAACAAAATAGAGAATTTCATTTAGACCCTTTTAATTTTATTTAATTTTTATCTCAGTTACAATTACATCAATGCTTATTCAAAATCTTATTCAAAATCCATCTGTTAATTTCAACAACAGTTAAAAATTTGTAAAATATAATTATAGTAAAACTAAAATCTCTTTATATCATTAAACATATAAGTATGAGAATCCACAGAATTGCAAGCAGCTCTGTAGCAGACATGTAAACGGCAGAAAGCATTGCAGTGTGTATGTTCTGTAATAACCAGCCAGACCAGGATTATTTTTTCATCTCTTGTAATACTTATATGCAGTTTCCCATCCAAAAAAAGATTTAATTGGTTAAGCGGCTAAGCTTTTCGACGCAATTTCGAAGACATTCTCTGACAATCCGTTGGTAGACAAGATTTTCTCCAGTTGTACCTGCAAAACAGCGTGTACCGTTTTAAGAGCACTGTCATTGTTTGGATGCTACAAATTATAACGCCACTGTCCCATGTAAACTTGTGTCCCTATTGCGTGTTTCTTAAGTTATAACAATATATTGTCATATATTTAGATTTCTCAAACATAACATCATGTAAAATGTGTCAGCGGTAACATTTCATTACCTTGGCAAGATTCTGCCGGTTTTTATCATATCGCCTCCACCTTGAGAAGGCTGACACCATCCTTGATGCAGTCTGTAATCAGTAGAAGAAACATCGTAAGGGCAATACAACTACAGAAACACAAACAATTATAAGAACACAAAAGGTTCAAGACAGATCTTCCTTAATATGACCTGAGGATTTAGTTTGTCTAGTTGCAGCACAATTTCTCCGAGGAACTCATAGCCCGACCCATCCTTTGCATGGAAATTCACACGAGAGCCACAGAAACCTCCAATGAGTGAGTACACCTTGTTTGGATTGCGCAAGTCAAATGCTGGATGGTTTAAGAGCTTCCGAACATTCTCAATATTTCCAGGTATGTCGGACATGGCTTGAAGTGCAAACCACTTATTCACAACCTGAAGAAATATTTAACAGAAAATGATCTTACTCTATTTCTTTCTCTTTTTTTTGTTTTTTTTTTTTGGGGGGGGGGGGGGGGGTGGTGGGGGGAAAAAGGGGTTCCCCAAAGAAATCAGAGATTACAACTACAATTACAAGCTCAGAAATAATTTTGACCTCATAAACATTGGATTAAGAGGACATACTGATCAAGTATATGAGATTGGATTAAGAGGACATAACTGAAGGTCTGCCATAGGATAATTGACTATGACTAACAAGATCTCTCTTTGCTGATCAATAAACAGCAACTATCAGGGAGCACCAATAGTTAAATGTGGCCTCATAATTAATATAGGAAATGACTCAAATTAGATTTTTTGTTTTTTTGTTCCATAAATTTGATTATGACCATAAGCTATAATAGAATTTTATAGTGGGGTCATCTATAATAGAATATGCAATCATTTTTGTTAAAGAATAACAAGAATTTAATAACTACAAGTGTCCAAGATCAGCAAATATAATTAATCCTAATTAAACTCATCAGCAAGAGTTTCCAATTCTGAGGACGGATCTCATCCAAGACCCACCATACTTCCCTTTGCATAAGATATGAAAGAAAAGAGATTGTTGTTTAAACAAATCAGCGCCAAGAAAAACAAAATTTTCTAACAATTTTATAGCAATTGAATCGCAGGTTTACCAAAAAGTCATGCTGCCACTTGTTGTAAAAATCAGCCAGAACATCGTCACGTGTTTTACCAGGGTTCTGGGCTATGGCCGCCAAAGCTGCAAATTGCTCTGTCATATTTGTGGAAGCCCTATACTCATGCAGTGCAAGCTCAGTGAATTCTGGTTCGTCAAGGGATGCCAGGTATGCTATAAAAGAAAGACGATAAACATAATCAGTTAATGAAAAGCTCATAGAACTGCTCTCACTTGCTTAAGATTTAAAACAACACAACTGACCAAGAGCAATATTCTTAAGAGCACGCCTAGCCATTTGAGGATGATCAAACACATATTCTTCGGAGCATCTATTGTTTACAACCTGTGAAACAGATAAAGAGCAAGTTCATTTGCCAATAGATAAGATAGAAACTTAAGAATGGATTGGCAAATTAGTTTTCTCTATTTCATTTATTGTTCCCAGGAGGGAGACGGTGCAGCAGCAGGAAACATTAAGAAGATGCATACAGTGCTGATAAGCTCTTCTTTCAGTTCCTGTGCAAGTTGCTTCCTGATAAAAGTACGAACAGCATGCACAGCATCTGGATCTGCAACTTCCATCATGTCCATTATTTCACCTTCACCAGGCAGAGTTATTGCCTTAGCAATGAATTCCTGTTCCAAGGAAATAAAAAGTTGAATTATACTAATTCTTCTAACCCTACAAAAAGATATAAGAGAAGCCCCATCATACCTTGTCCAAGCTTGAATCACTGAGTATGCTTTTTAGGCCAAGCACAAACTTTGGGTTCAGTACCAACTGCTTGTTTTGCTGAATATCAGCAACCAAGCTGAGCATCAGCTTACGCGCCAACACTTGTCCTGCCTCCCAACTAAAACGCAAGAACAAACCAGTAAATAAATTAAAACCAGATGCTCAACTATCCTATAAGAATTTCTGTTACTTTAGAAAATACAAACCGATTGAACTCATCCGAATCATGAGCAAGGAGGAAAAACAGATCACTATCCGATAGGTCAGTTTCAAGACGAACTGGAGCACTGTAGCCACGCAATATAGAAGGGATAGGCTGCTCTGGAATGTCAGAGAACACAAATTCTTCATCTTTCTGTTGAGTAACGAGAAGAACACTCCTTGTTAACAGAGGGGTAAATAACCAACAGCTTGATCATTTCTTGTTACAAGAATTTTTCATGCATTTGGAACCTCCAATTCACATCAAACTTTGTGAAATATTAGCAAGCACAGCATTACTAGTACGTGTGACATCAATATATGACAGCTAAATCCATATCAAACACAAACACAACATCTCATAAAACCCTTTTCACCATCCCCAGTACAACTCATATCCCAACCATAAATCCATACCAAACACAAGAAGATAAAAGATTACATACAAAGCAAGCAATCACATGCAAGCTCTGTGCTGACCTTGGTTACTGGAAGAACTGCTGTGTAAACTGGCTTATTATTGATTGCAATAGACTGCAATATCCCTCCATGATACACGGAGGATAAAGGCATGTCTTTGCCAGTTGAGTCCAGCAAACCTAATGCCACAGGAATGAACATGGGTTCTTTAACCGACTGCCCAGGAGTTGGGGGTACATCTTGACTGAAAATATCCCAATTGTGCACAAGTAGTTAACAACGTCACCAGGAATAAAAATGAAACAGAAAAATAAAATAAAATACAACAAGAGTTTTCCAGGATTTATACCTAAACTTCAATGAGAAAGTATGAGCCTCAGGGTTGTAAGATGTCGTAACTTTCAAAATAGGGGTCCCAGCTTGGGAGTACCTACCATATAGTTACATATGAAAATGTCAAAAATTTAAACCCAGAAACTATGAGTGGAGAAACTCCAAACAAATGATGACAAATACAAACCAAGTTAAAAAATTAGCAAAATCTGCGTCATTGGCATCACGCATGGCAGCAAAGAAATCTTCACAGGTTACCGCTTGACCATCATGTCTCTTAAAATAGAGATCCATTCCCTGAAATTGGGAGGAAAGGTGTCAACTAACTTCAAATTGGGTAGCAACTTCTCCTTATGAACTCACATTTTTTCAAAATAAGCATTTGTTTGAGGCTCAAACAGTTTCGCAGTCTTACTTTTCTAAAACCTTGACTCCCAAGTAAAGTTTTGTACATCCTCACAACTTCAGCACCCTGTCAAGATGGACCCGAAAAAAAAAAAAAAAAGCATTCACCCATTCAATAACAATTTGTTTATGAGCACAAACCATCAGAGAGAGAGAGAGAGAGAGAGAGATTTTAGTTGCACAGAAAATTGAACCTTTTCATACACCTGACAGGAGAAAATTAAAAAGAAAAAATTACGGTTAGATATATCGAGGATGAAGGTCAAAAAATAAATATACAAGATGCAAAGTTTAACAACTAAATCATACCGTCACTGCAAGTTCAAGTTGATGATGCCCCACAATCAGAATCATATTAGAAAATAGTTGTAGAAAATAGTTGAAGAAAACCAAATAGCAGAATGTTAAAACCATGTAGCAAATTCCAACACAGAAAAAGCCTTGCAAAAAACTATTACTCCAATCAAATCATGTAAATTATGTAGGCAGGAAACTCACCTGTGTAGAAGTTATCCATCTGTCAAGATAGGCATAAACATAGTCAATATGACTGACAAACAAATATAGCACAGGCATAAAATTTATATAGCTTTAGAAAAATAAACTGTGAAATAAAGAAAAGATAGCTGACCTTGATGTATGAATGTGGCCTTACAGGATGAGCCATGGGACCAGCATCCTAATAAACCAGAAAAAATAAATTAACATTTTAAAATGACATTTATACCAAACAGTGATAGATTTTGAACATGATATAGAAAGAAAAAAGGTATTAATAATAAACCTGTGGAAACTGATAGTTCCTAAGCTTTGACACATCAGCAATCCGCTTAACAGCCCGGCTCCCCATGTCAGATGAAAATTCCTAAGAACAATGAAATTACAAAAGTCATAAGAGACAAGGATATTTAGCATGTTAACAGATCAACCTAAGAATAAATTTTCATTAAGTTATATTTGCCACCATGTAGAAGAAGTTTAGTAAAAGCTAAACCTGATCACGAAAGACGGTTAGACCTTCCTTCAGACTTAGCTGGAACCAATCACGACATGTCACTCTGCAAATTGTTTAGTCAAACACTTAATGAAAGTCGAACATACCCTTGTGATGAAAGTAATTGATAACAAGTAACATGTTAATAATACACCCACATAAGTATATGGGCAGCAAATTTTGAATGATAAACTTGCATATACTATGTGAAGCAATAAAATAGAAGAAAGAAACAATTATTCTATTTTCTAAGAAAAAATGCAACTAAGACACAAAGGAAGGATATTGTATAAAAGAAAGATGCGTTAAGCAAATGAGCTAACCTGTTGCCAGTCCAGTTGTGGAAATACTGCAAGAAATGAAACATAACCATCAAAAATAAATCAATCAAAAACAAGAACGAGGAAGGGTATGACTCCATAGTCAATGGGACAAATATGTCAATAACACTTGTCCAAGAAGGAAATAAGTCAATAACAAACCTCATGGCCAACAACTCCCAAGATTGCAGCATAATCTGCATCTGAAGCAGTTTCTGGTGATGCTAATACAAGGTTTGAATTGAATATCTGTGTAGAACCATTCAGCACAACTATGACCAACTAGATCAAATGTTAGAAATCAATATATACAAACTCCAAACTGTGCAGAGGACATACATTTAAACTCTTGTTCTCCATAGCTCCCCTAATAATTAACAAAGCAAAACATTATTATGATTAGAGCAAGGGAATAACAAAAACAAAAACTGAGCCAGATATCACTAGGACAATCCTAGCAGATGAGTAATTAACACAAAGAAAAATAAAATAAAGTAAAATGGGAATATTTTCTTTTTTGCTTGTTAAGTGAAAGTTTTCTAAGACTTGAACTCAGAACCCCTTCATCTGTGAGGTGATGTATCTTCCATCACAATATTGCCTAAGACACCAATAAAATAGGACTTACATGTTGAAATCAGGAACAGCCACAATATTGTAGAGACCCAAGTCATACTCAAGACCAAAAACCTATTAGCAGCACCACATGACAACAGAGTAGGCCTTAAATCAAGATCAATAACATAACTTAAAGATTAAAACCAAAATTATGCTTAGGGGAGGTAAAAACTGACATCCTCATCCCATTTCATAGCCGCCTTAAGTGAATACATGGCATGTGCAGTCTTTGGTACATCTTGAGATGGGGTCCAAATTCTTAGGGCCACCTTCTGACCTGAACGGGTGACAAATGAGCCATCTCTGCTCTCCAATTGTCCAGCAACTAAGGCAAACAAGTAGCAAGGTTTCTTGAAGGGATCCTCCCAAATGGCAAAATGTTTGCCCCCCTGAATAAAGCATAACATATGAATAAGCCAAAAAGTAGCATTCCAAGCGGGTGCTTTTACACAATATAATTGATGTTCACCTCCAGGTCTCCTTGCTCCACAAGGTTTCCATTAGACAACAATACAGGGTACAATGATTTATCAGCTTCAATGTAGCATGTGTATTTTGCCATTATATCAGGGCGGTCCTGCTCAGATATGGATAAATCAACTAAATGAAAATTGATTAATAATTTATAATTTAAACGACATAAATATAGATACTGCATCAAATTTGCAACCTGATAGAATGTAATCTTGCGGAAACCCTCGGCTTCACACTGTGTACAAAAATTCCCAGATGACTTGTAAAGGCCCTGCAACAAAACTAAATTTATTATAAGCACAAAAAGAAGACCACATATCTTGTAAATACTATTTGAGAAGACCACATATCTTGTAAATACTATTAGAGACCAAGACTTGCCTCCAATGATGTGTTCTTCTGAGGATAGATCTCGGTAGCAATTTCCAAGGTAAATGTACCACCAGGTGGTGAATGAAGTGTCAAATGGCGTGAATCGACGCGATAATCATTTTCCTATCAAGGGGGGGAAACGAATAGTGTAAGCATGTTTCAAAACTCATATTCCTAATCCAAAATGGACTATAGAACCAAATGAAAACATAAACAACATAGCACACACATATGAAGTAGGAAAATACACATCCACAAAATTTATAAAAGAAAAAAATTAGAGATTATGTTACACATACCTTCAGTTCTTTTCCATTGACCCGAATTGTAAGTAACTTGACATCATGCCCATCCAACACCAATGGAGAAGAAGAACCTACCGTGCAAGATGATGAATTATCATAATATCAAAGATGCAAATACTTTCTACAAAAGAAAAGTGGAGAAGAATGGTCAAAATACTACCTTCAACTCTGGGGAATACAGTAATTTTGGAACTAACAAACGTTTTCTCCTCACCGAGATAAAACTTCAAATCCACCTGAAGAAGTAGTTCAATTAGTGAACAAAAGTATTGACCAAAAAAAATAGTGAACAAAAGAAATGCCATGGAAAACAAAACAAATAAATAAATAAAAAAGCCAAAAACAAAACAAACTTAACCAGTAAATCCTATTTACTTAAAGCACACATGTATATTACCGTGTCAAAGTAGTAATCGGGCATCTTATAATCCTTCAAAAAGATTTCTTTTGGTGTATCCATTTTGGATTCAACTTGTTTTGACAGGGTTTCTGTGGCAACCGAACAAATTAGCCTCCTGCTCAAGTGATTAGCCTTCTGAAACAAGGTTGAGAATTACACATGATCACCAAAAGCCTAGGGACGAAACTACTGGAACAAAAATTTAGATATTGAAATAATATACCAAAATATGATATCCATCCAACATGTATCTGTATTAGACATATAAGGAACCACAAAAGAATCCACTAAATTCATAATAACTTACAGAGAATGAAGGATATATAAACTTAAAATTCTTTCTGCATTCGACCTGAGATTAACAATAGACAGAAACAACTCAGAAATCTACTTGTCAAACATAAAGTTACTATGCATAACAGGGGGGAAAAAAAATTATACAAAATGGAAGATAAAATTAGATGCACGCCACATGGAGGAATAAAAAGCAAAATACAATATACTACATGGAGAGAGAGAAAGAGAGAGTCCACAAACCTCTGAAGTAAAGAACCGCTTATATTTACAGATACCTTTTGCTGAATTATTAAGAATACTAACACAGCACGTAGATTGAAGCTGCAAAAAAGACAGAGTTGAAAAGAATTAGCGCAGTGCAGCTTCACCAAGAGAAACCAAGACTTAATGTCAGACTAAAGAAGCTATAAGAGTAAATACTTTGCTTCAAACTTAAATGGTGAGAACAAAGCGGGAAAGTATGGCAGAGAGAGACAAGAGAAACAAAGATGAAAACACCAAAATATTACAGAAAACTTTATGTCAAGTCACAGGTAGAACCTCATATGTTCTTCATCTTTTAAACTACCGCACTTGTACCAGTTCACTTCTACTAAAATTTTAGAAAAATTTAGCAAAATCATTGATGGCATTCAGCCTGTATTCCATTTACGACTTGCAATACTTAACATCACCACAACAGTAAATGTTATGCAAAATGATATAACAACAGATAACCATACTTAACAAAAACTGTAATGTCTGTAGGAGAAAAAGGCCTAAAAAGAAAGGTAACTAAAGCCTTGGTCCAACAAAGAGTGACTCCAAAGACGATTACCCTTTTTGTAAAAATCCAAACTTTCATATATTTTCCTACATTTTCATGGTAACCCAGTAACATTCACACACTAAAAATGCCACACACCAATCAGTTAACGAGAAAAATAAATGGGATTTGGCAATCACAGGAGCAGATGAGATCAAACTCAAAAGACTCGTCCTCGCAACACTTGAACCCTTGCACGGCAGAACCAAACGAGCCATAAACGCAGAACTCCTAGAGTAAACTGGTATAAGACAATTTTCAAATACAACCAAAAAAAAAAAAAAAAAGGAGCTTTAAGGAAAATAAGCAAAACCCAG
The DNA here is from genome assembly GCF_031755915.1 of Ziziphus jujuba. Taxonomy (NCBI): domain Eukaryota; kingdom Viridiplantae; phylum Streptophyta; class Magnoliopsida; order Rosales; family Rhamnaceae; genus Ziziphus; species Ziziphus jujuba. The sequence continues at coordinate 27,832,981 of NC_083384.1, forward strand.
ATGGTCAAAACCCAAAGAATATCCACAAATAAAAGTCCCCCAACAACCCTAGATCAGATAGACCCACAAGAGGAAAACAGAGTCAAAAACAGAACCACAGTACCTCTTACTCCAAAAGAAGGATATATGGATAATTGAAAGTCTTGACAAGAAAAAAGCGGTTAAAAAATTTTTAAAATAAGAGGACAACAAAAGATTTTACATATCAGTGAAACATTTTTATATACACATTCCAACAAAATTAGAAAAAATAAAATGAAATAATTCTTGAAGAGAGGGATTGATGATCGCATTTTTGCTTACCTTTGGTTGATGATCCAAACACAGAGAAGTATTTTCTCAGCAACCTTAAAACAGAATCAGCCATGAGCACCACACAAAAGAAGATATTTAATATTTACAACAGGATAATGTTTATTTATTTATTTATTTTTATTTTTTTGAGGAAAAATTAATAAATATTTAATTAATTCAATCCATCAAACAAATATTTAATTAATTATTTATTCATAATTTGAAATTATATTGGCAAATAGTGGAGATGGACTGTTTTAAAACAAATCTAAATTTAAGAAAAATGAAATTTTTAACCCAAAAAAATGAAATTCGTAGTTAATTTTGTCGTAATTAACTGAAAGGACAAGTTTTAATTTTATTTTTTTCTAAGAAAAGCTTAATTTTAGTTGATTGAATTTTTTTTATTTTTTTAATTGAATTGTTTTGATTTGGTCCAACAAGATAATATACATTTGGGAAAAAAAAATCTATTAGAAAAACCTTTTTTATTTTATTTGGTAATAAGTATTAAAAATTCTTCTAAAGTTTTGTTTGCTTTAAATCCAACAAAAAATAAATTAATTAAATAATAATCATTTTAGTTGCTTGTTAGCAAAGCCAGTGAAAGTACGAGATTCTTTAGTAAGATATAATATGTACATGTTTGAGTAATTTTTCATAGACGAAAATATAACTATATAAGAGCCGTTGAAAATTTAGTTTCTTAACATTTTATTTATAAAGTTCAAAGTGAAACAATTCTTTTAAAATATATGTCGTTTTCATGTTGATTGAGAATTTAGGTTTAAATATATGTTTTTAATAACATTTCCCTTTCATTTCCAATAAGCATACAAAAGATTAGTATCTCAAAAAGTTAGGATAAATGATATGAGAACTAAAACATAGTTTAGCATCAAATTGTTTATAAATTTATCTAACTGATTTATAAAGTTTTATTTATTCATTTAAAAGTTTATAATTTATATATATATATATATATATATATATATATATATATATATATATGTATATGTACAAATATAAATATTTGAAACAGAAATTTAATTATTTATATTTAATATATTTATTTAAAGTTATTAAATAATGTGGAAAAATATTTTCACATTATTTATTTAATCAGTACTATTGAATAACAACAACATTGTTTTCTTTTTAAAAAAAAAAACACTAGCATTGTTTTTTCAAACATAATTAACTAAAATATGAAACACAATGAAAGAATTTGTAACATTAAGCTTCTTTCGATTTTTAGGCAATAGAACTGCTCATTTACCACTTACCAATAAAAACAAAAAAATAATAATAATAATATTTGTTTTATCAAAGGAAACAATTTCAACCATTTGTTTTTATGGGAGAACAAATGGGCTCTAAAAATGTGGCCCATAAAGATGGGCTAAATTGGGCTTTCAATACTGGAAATTAACTTGGACTAAAACGTAGTCCCTGAACATACATTCACCCAAAACAAATAAAATAAAAAGAAAAACTCTGAAATACAGTTTTTTTTTTTTTTTTTTGTGGGGCAAATGGGGAGAAAATGATTTTATATTAATTAAGAAAAAAATATATTCAGTTTTACTCAATATATATATATATATCATATTCATTTCTAATAAAATCTCAATAAATAAATAAATAGTCTCTCTAAATAAATAAAATTATTTAATTTTAACTTGATCCGATATGCTAAATGAATAAACTCACGAAATGCATAAGATAATAATTTATTTTAAAAATTATTAAGGACTCTTTGAATATTTAAATTAATAATCATTTAAACAGTAAAACATAAATAATATAGATAAACATTTATATAGAACAGAGAGGGCTGTGAATAGGTTTTTGAAGCTCATAAACAGCTTGAGCTCGACTCAATCTTAGTTCGCTCAAACTCAATTTGTAATGAAAATGAGCCAATTTTGAACAATAAATAAAACTTGCGAGTTGATTTTGAACAATAAATCAAGCTCCTAAATAGTTCATGAGTGATTTGAATTTGCTATTTATATAGCTATATAAAAATTATTTTATAAATTTAATCTAATTGAATATTTATAATGCCAAAATAATAATTTTTATATTTTAAATTTATAAATTTTTTTAAAATAAATTAATTTTATAACAAATTTAATAGGATAAATAAAATTAGTCAATTATGAATGTTAAAATTATTATTTAAAATAAATAAATATTAAATTTTTAAAATTTTTATATTGTAACGAGCTAAGATCAAACTTTTTATTAGCCGAGTGAGCATTCCTAAAATCATGTGAGCCAAATTTGAAAATTCTAATACTTAGCTCGACTTAAGTCATTTACACCATTAAAAACATAACAAATTTCAGTGCTACATTTATACAAAATGTATAAAAAAAGGAAATAATATTTGAAATAAGAATTTATCAATTGATTCACAATTTTTCATAAGTAAAGGCAATTAATTAACCAACTTAACAATAACTTTTTTTTTTTTTTTTTTGACATTTATTGGTGAGATTTCTTCCATTAGTATACTTATATGTGTACATGATGAAATTCTTTATTGATTTTTTCTTTATTTGTTGACTGAGTGGTAATTAATCTTGCGATTATAGATTTGATGAAATCTAATTGATCTTTTCTTTTATTAATATATATATGCTTTATAGTTTGTAAAATTATTTCTTAAAAATAGTATAAAATTCTTTTTAAATTAATAAATATTTATTTTTTGATAAATCAATAAATTATTCATTTATTGATAAATAAATAATTTTAGTAAATGAATAACTTTTCATAATCACATCAATATTCATTTTATAGAATTTACTATATTAAAATTTATAAATAAAATAAAATAAATAAAATAGGGACTGACATCATGGATTTTAATTCAAAAGCATCTTTCCATAATAAAATACACAAAAACGAATTTCAGGATTATTTTAATTTGCTTTTCAGATAATTTTGGAGAATAATATGTTTTCATATACTATATATTTGGTAAAATTGTCACTTTTGCAAAACTCTAACCTATTCATACATATTACAAAAAAAAGAACCAGAGTCTAAAGGCGTAAGAATAGTACATGTTTGGAAATTATTGAAAAATATTAATTTTCAAACCATTGGAAGAGAGAGAGAGAGATTGCTATATTAGGCCCTTGATCCCCTCCCTGTACTAATATATCTCTCTAATTTTTTTGTTATCATAATATATTACGGTAGCTTTTTGGTCATAATATATTATGCTAGTTTATTTCTCTTAACTTGACCCTTTTATAAAACCCAGTTTATAATATATATATATATATATTATTTTTTAATATATAGACCAACCTGACTATAGAATCTCTCTCTTTATATAAATATATATATATATGTATATATATATATATTTTTTTTCAAATTATTACTATTATTATAAGAACAGACATTTATTTATCTATTGCAAAGATTGTGTCACTATGACAATTATTCTTGATACCTTATTCAGAAAAATCTCTGGAAATAAAGATGTATATATCTAAGTATGCTAAATTATGGGTTGAGACTTGAAGGTCCCAAACCAACAACCAATCAATATTTCCCAAAGAAAGCAAGATTCCAATCAACATACATGCGAACATTTTGCACTTGTAAAGTGATAATAGATAACTCATAGACAAAAAAATTTAAAAACCATTATCAAATTAATGTTTCAAAATCATATGTATTTATGGAATATGAGTCTAAATAGGGGTCAGAAAAAACAAAGAATTTTTACACCTACTATAGTCCTTTTCATTGGTCGAAGTACTTAAAATCATTCAATTATGATCTACCACTTTCCCTATCTTACTTTTCTATAGGAAAAATTACCTAATAATATTGAATATATATAACTTGCCCCAAAAGTTTGTAGGTGTTCCTTTTAAGGGATCCTTCATTTTGTTCCTAATTAGGCTTTTGATTGGAGCAAAACCAGCAAATTGTACAATTAGGCTTTTGATTGGAGCAAAGCCAGCAAATTGTACATAAAACTATAGGGTTTTGTTGAATCAGGTATTGTTTAATTAGTAGACCATAGACTGGTTCACCGCATGAGCCAAAGCCAACTCAAAATAAAATATTTTAACAAGTATACAGTATACAGTCAAAAGTTCAACTATTAAAAAAAAAAAAGAAATTTTTTTAATTGAATCTTGAAGTCCATCTGTCAAGAAACACTGTGTGTTTGGTAGAACACATAGCTTATTCTTATTGGTTCATTGATAAGGATTTTGCTTAATGAAAACTGTTAAAAAAAAGTTTAGAATGTAAAACCAAAACCAATAAACTTTAATTAGAAGCACATGGGTTTGTGTTTTTAATTTAAAATTAATTAGCTAAGAGAACCAAGGCAAGCCTCCTGATTATGGGCCTCATTATGAGCATTGAAAACTGTGCATTAACAAAACCTTTCAACATGCACTTTCCAGTTGTGTTTTGGTGCATGCTTGGTTGCTCCAAAACAAAATACTATTAGAAAAAAAAAAAAAGGGAAAAAGAGAAGAAGAAATTAAAATCCCAATGCATTTATGTTTCTTGCTGGAGAACTACATAAATTAATTACAAATTGTACAATTTTGTTTTTCTTGCTGTAGATTTTGGGCATCCTGGAGTGATTTAGCTCTTCCATGCAAAGTTATTGCACTTGGAAAAGTAAAATCCATCATGCATGTGGTTTGTTTCTAGATTTTTTATATTGTTTTTTTTTTTTGTTTTTTTTGTTTTTTGGCGGCCAAACTTAGTGTATGGCTAATTTGCCATGGATGTTTCTCTAAAGTGGACAGGTGTCTATTTGGGTTTTTGATTGGATAAACTTAGGATGGTGATGGATGATAATTTTTCATTGGCCCACATGCAATTTGTAAATGGCATGAATGACCCATGAGTGAACATTTCAAAGTTTTTTGTTTTTGTCCAAATACAATAATTCTTTTCTCAAGAAAAAAATAATAATATATATATAAATATATAAAAGTTTTAGAGTATGATATTTTAAGCTCTTGTCCTCTTATTAGCTACCAAACACTATAAAAGTTAATATTTGTTTATGCTTCTCATAGTTGTACTCTCAATTTGTCTACAATTTGTGGGGGCAGGGTGTTTTTAGGGTTAGGTGTGGATTTTGCATTCAACTCAATTTCAAAACTAGCAAATCTCTCTCTCTCTGTGTGAGTGATACAAGTGTTGCAATAGGAGCCATTGATCGAATGGACAATTTACGGTTGTTAATAGATCAGAGCCTCCATTCTTGTGTGGTCTCACATGGAAGCATGTGCTAGCAAATAGTAACGAAATAGTGTTTTGGACTGATGTTGAAACAGCCAAAATCCCATTGTGATTCAAGTCAACCCAACAGTCCTTTGTTAGATAGAGATGTTATCTTCTTACCACATCATTTATCCATGAAGCCGAGACAATATAATGTGTGAACAAGCCCACATTTCAAATCTACTCCTACTTAGTATTTATGTAGAAAATAAATAAATAAAAAAACAGTACAAGTTTTTACACATAACATGTTGTAAATGATGAAAAATTGAAAAAGGGTGTGTGAGAAAAGTACAATCATTAAGATAAACCCCAAATATATATATATATATATATATACAAATTTAAACAACACCAAAAAGTGAAAAACTTGGCCCAGGAAAAAGTATAAACTCAATCAAAACTTTGCATGCAATGATTGATACATGTAAATGGAGAACTATGATATTTGAAACTACAAAACAATGGAGTATAAATTGTCTTTCTCTATTATAATGTTGCTGTTCTAGCATTATTGTGCTCAAATTATCAAAGATAATTAGGAAGAGAAGGGTGGTTAAAATAAAAATGAAAAATAAAAAATAATAATAAAAGAAGAAGTTAATGTTCGATCATAGATGTAGGATGCACAGTTATTGTTTGATAAAAGCCAGCAGGTTTGTGCATATGTTAACAGAATGCATTAAACTAGAAACATGAAAAGACAGCCGTAATCTAAAACAAAGTCAAATAATAATTGTCATTGCATAGACAATAATTGGTGTATATCTTCAAACCAACAAAAAAAAAAAAAAATGGTGTATCCTCAAGAATGTTATTAAAAATTCTAATGACCTATGTGTCTATTTTCAATCAAACATGCCAAACACAGCACAGGCTTAAGACTTTTTTACCTAGGAGAGGGGAAACCAGTGTATCATTCAAACCATTATGGGTTTCTGTCAAATCAGCCATCCAACTTTTTTCCATTGCTGTATCAAAATGTAGAAATACTATGTTCCACTTACAATTGCCCCTTTATGGGCTATAAACTCCTTCAGCATATATGTATATGTATGATATTTGAATCAGCTTATCACCATAAATAAAAGTGTAGTTTCTTTAAATTTACTAGAATGTCTCTATAGTTTTTACTTAAACCATATAAACTTGGTTACATTCAGCCTTATGACTTATGTCAAGTGTATTTATGCTCAATTTTTAGGTATTTTGTGAATGAATAGAATTTTTGATCTTTACAAGATTTTGTATTGTATAATAATAATAGTTTTTATAAAGCATTAATTGCATAATAGTTATTAGCAAATTAAAGGGTGGCATGATATGGATGGTAAATATATATAAGTTTGCTGCCACTGTGTGTGACATAATAAGCAAATCAGAATAAACCTTAACCACCCACAGGAACAACTGGACCAAATCCAAAAAGTAAACGAAAATGTGAATTCAGAAGCCGAAAAAACACAGTTTTATTTTATTTTTTGAGTTTTGTGTCTTTTTTTTTTTTTTGTTTTTGTTTTTTTCCTCTGAAAATCTCACAGCAATAAAAGGGGGGGCCATGGAGCCTACCAACCATACTTGGTCAGATCCGTTCTTTGGGCCCCATTTTCTCCTTCTCCAACGGTGTTCCTTTGCCTTCAGACCAAATGCTCAGTCCCTCAGAAATATACAGTGACTCTTAGAGAGAGAAAGATAGAGCTCATAGTGAGAGATTGAAGATGGGACTGGAGGGGTTTTAGACTTTAGAACTTTTAGTTTTAGTTATACACAGAAAGGACTCTGTGTGTTTTAAAAGCCTCAGGATCTGAGACCTCTCAGAATATATATATATGTATGCTTTCTTTTTTCTGTGAAGGTAAAACCATTTTCTGCATTCGTTTTCAACCAAATCTTCACAATGTTTTTTTAACCTTTTCTTTAAATACTTTTTTTATTTTATTTTTTTCCCTCAAATCTATCTCAAAATGGTAGAACTTGATTTTCCTTGACTTCAATTGAAATACGCAGACCAGAATCTCTTCTTGTCAACATTTGTTATATTGCACTGAAAAAAAAAAAAAGAAAGTAAAAACTTTGGCTTAAAGATGTTTTCTTTTCGATGTTTTTAGTAAAAAAACGTAGTTTTTCCCCCTATAAAATTCACTTTGTTTTTACTTTTTGCAGGGTTAGTTAAACTTCAGTTTACTAGATTGTACATAGCGCTTTTAAGCATTTTGGTTCCTGAAATTGACTATTCTTGGTCATTTTAATTCATTTTTGAGAACTGGGTTGTTTTGACTTGAAGAAGCCTGAAGATGGATTTTGAAGACACTGTGTCTCAGATTTGAGGCCTGGTAAGTATTCAGATTTGAATTACGAAGGAAATGCTTTTTCTATTCTACTTTTATACTATTCTATTCTGTTCCTTTGAGAAGTGGGTCCTTCTTTTCTGAACTACTTTAAAAGGTCCATTAGATCTATAATGCCTCAAAATTACTGGCTTTCTTGAAGTCCTTATAATTTCTTTCCTCAAATCGTTGGAAGTGAGTCTCTTTGTGTTTAGTTGAATGGTACGTGTCAATTTGTATTTGTGAAACTGTTGACTGTAATTGTTTCTTCAACATATTCTTTGTAGGCATGTAGTTTATATGCTTAATGATCCGTTTTTAGCTTCTATTCATTATATACTTTGTTGCTTCCTTCTGTATTTTCTTGGAAATTTAGTGTATTCCCTTATTCACACCCAAATCTATGGACTTTTCACTGTTTGAAAATCTGCAAGGCTCTTGTCCTTTTTGTTTGTAGAGTAAATTTTAAAAATTTTCATCAGTTTTCCTTCGGGGGGTAGCAATGATTTTATTGGGATGTCTATCTTCATTTCTTAACTATTTGAGGCAATTGTATGTTACCAGTAATTTTTGATTTCTTTCTTCTACAGTGTCAAGAAATGGAACTTACTAAACAATATTTTGGATTTCAGAGTGGCTCTCTGTGGTTCAAGTGCATGTGCAAGACTTTTGACATTTTGAGGAAGTAGGAAACCTTTTAAGGATGGATCCTGGGGAAGATAGCTCCAGGTTTGGTTCCTTACCGACCACTTTGAGGAATATGTCATCATCATCTTCAGCATTCTTTTCGGCGAATCAGTCGCCCTTCTTCTCTCCAAGATCGCCATCGTGCCAGTTATCTGAATCGACAAGGTCTGATGCTCAATGTGACAGCATTCCTTTAAGTGTTGATCCCCTTAGTTCCAGCTCTGGAATTTTACAACCTGAAACTCTAGCAAATGTAAGGTATGCACTGTCAGACATGTCACCGACTCCGACCACTTGTATTTCCAGCAATTTTCAGGAGTTTGATCGTGCAGCGTCCTCAACTGGTGTCTCTAAAAGCACCCAATCTAGTTACAGCACTGCCAATGGCAGTGGTTATTCTGGGAACAGAGAGAGACAGAAAAAGCACGTGAAACACTATGGAGCCTCATTTATGCCAGGTTTGCTTTCACTTTCCTCTAACAGAATGAGGAGCTGTGACGTATTTGTAGGCTTGCATGGGCACAAACCTTCTTTGTTAAGGTTTGCTAATTGGCTCCGTGCTGAGTTGGAGGTTCAAGGGATAAGTTGCTTTGTATCTGACAGAGCTCGTTGTCGAAACTCCCGTAAACATGGACTTGTTGAGAAGGCTATGGACATTTCCTCTTTTGGGGTTGTCATTCTCACAAGGAAGTCATTCCGAAACCCATATACCATTGAAGAACTGCGATTTTTTGCTGGCGAGAAGAACTTGGTTCCAATATTCTTTGATCTGAATCCTGGTGATTGCCTTGTCAGGGATATAGTTGAGAAGAGAGGAGAGCTGTGGGAAAAGCATGGAGGAGAGTTATGGCATTTGTATGGAGGGTTGGAAAAGGAGTGGAAAGAAGCTGTTCATGGTCTTTCTCGGGTTGATGAGTGGAAACTTGAAGCTCAGGATGGTAACTGGAGAGATTGTATATTCAGGGCTGTCACATCATTGGCAATGAGATTGGGGAGGAGAAGTGTTGTAGAGCGGTTGACCAAGTGGAGAGAGAAAGTGGAGAAAGAGGAGTTCCCTTTCCCTCAAAATGAAAATTTCATTGGTAGGAAGAAAGAACTATCTGAGCTTGAATTTATACTTTTTGGTGATATTACTGGAGATTCAGAAAGAGATTACTTTGAGCTTAAGGCTAGACCAAGGCGAAAGAATCTGGCAATTGGATGGGGTAAGAACACTGCATTTGAGGAAAAGCCGAGAGATTGGCAACTTGAGACTGGCAGTAGGAAGGGAAAAGAACCAGTTGTATGGAAGGAATCAGAAAAGGAGATTGAGATGCAAAGTACCGAACTTCCTCAAAGACAACATCAGCCGAGGCCAAAGACTGTGGGGAGGTATGCAAGAAGAAAAAGATCAATGAAGATTTTGTATGGGAAAGGAATTGCTTGTGTATCTGGTGACTCAGGAATTGGCAAGACAGAGCTTCTTCTGGAATTTGCTTACAGATATCACCAAAGGTACAAGATGGTCTTATGGGTTGGAGGGGATAGCAGGTATATTAGGCAGAACTATCTGAATCTCTGGTCATTTTTAGAAGTTGATGTGGGGCTTGAAAGTTTCTCCAAGAAAAGCAGGATTAAAACTTTTGAAGAGCAGGAAGAGGTTGCCATTTCTAGAATACGCAAAGAGCTTATGAGAAACATACCTTTCTTGGTGATCATTGATAACTTAGAGAGTGAAAAGGATTGGTGGGATCACAAGCTTGTAATGGATCTTCTTCCCCGTTTTGGTGGAGAGACCCACATAATAATATCAACGCGTCTTCCTCGTGTGATGAATTTGGAACCTTTGAAACTCTCATATTTATCCGGGGTGGAAGCAATGTCACTGATGCAGGGAAGTGTAAAAGAGTATCCAATTGCAGAAATTGATGCTCTAAGGGTTATTGAGGAGAAATTGGGAAGGTCAACATTAGGGCTTGCAATTGTCGGTGCAATATTATCTGAGCTGCCTATAACTCCAAGTAGACTATTGGAGACCACTAATAGAATGCCTTTGAAGGAGCTGACATGGAGTGGAAAGGAAGCTTATTCATTGAGGCGGAACACTTTTCTGTTACAACTCTTTGAGGTTTGTTTCTCAATATTTGATCATGCAGATGGACCTAGGAGCTTGGCAACCAGAATGGTTCTGGCAAGTGGTTGGTTTGCGCCGAGTGCGATTCCTGTCTCCCTCTTGGCCCTGGCTGCTCATAAGATTCCTGAAAAGCATAAAAAGACCCGTTTGATAAGAAAATTGTTGCATTCTTTAACTTGTGGTCTTGCTTCGTCATACACCAAGAGATCAGAATTAGAAGCATCTTCCATGTTGTTAAGGTTTAATATAGCAAGAAGCAGTACCAAGCAAGGCTACGTATATGTCAATGAGCTCATCAAGCTTTATGCTCGTAAGAGAGGGGGAGCAAGCGGAGTTCCACAAGCCATGGTTCAAGCTGTCATCAATCGTGGATCAATAACTCAACACGCAGAACACATTTGGGCAGCATGTTTCTTATTGTTTGGATTTGGTCATGATCCTGTGGTTGTTGAGCTCAAGGTTTCAGATTTGTTATACGTTGTCAAGGAAGTGGTCTTGCCTCTTTCTATTCGAACATTTATTACATTCTCTCGATGCAGTGCTGCTCTTGAACTCCTTCGACTGTGTACCAATGCCTTGGAAGCGGCAGACCAAGCGTTTGTTACCCCTGTTGAGAAGTTGCTGGACAAATCACTTTGTTGGAGGCCCATTCAGACTAATGCTCAGTTAAATCCTTGCCTTTGGCAGGAGATGGCACTATCAAGAGCTACAGTTCTAGAAACTAGGGCCAAGTTAATGATAAGAGGGGGACAGTTTGATATAGGGGATGATCTAATTAGGAAGGCTGTTTTTATTAGAACTTCTATTTGTGGTGAAGATCATCCAGACACCGTGGCTGCTCGTGAAACTCTTAACAAACTCACAAGGCTTCTCACAAATGTTCAAATTCATACGTCCCTATAGATTCTGTATTTGTAAGCAAAATTTACTCTCAAATTCATACAAAAGTCTCAAATAAAACTATTGTATACCACTCAAGGAGATTTTCTATATCATTTTTATCTGCAAAAGAGATTCTCCTGCATTTCAATAATTTCCTCTCTTATTATTTTGATTCAATAACAGTTAATGGGCCTCATGTTGACTAAATTTTTCTGGCATTTCTATACTTTGTACGTACTTAATCTGCTCTTTCTCGTGTGAAGACTTAAAAACGTAGTAATCCTATAGAAAATGTGCAGTTGATTCAATCTTCAATACTGCAACTGTTGAAGACTAGCTTCATTGTATTGCATATAGCAGTCTGAGAATTCTGTTTTGACTGGATGTTTGAAGATGCATCCAATTGAATACTAGGATGATTTCAACTATCTGATATCCTTTCCTCCTTTCTCATTTTCAATACCAGATAATAGCTGAATCTTACTTATGATATGTATGGTTTATACATTAATCATGGACCTCTATCAACAAATATGAATTGCATACTTCTCAAAACAACAGATTAACACATTAGTGACATCCTGTTCATCACAGAAACTTTATAGATAGTTACTAATATTTTTTTGGGGGTTCCACTAATAAATAATGAACTGTAAGAATACAGATTAACTGTTTAGCAAGGTTCCTCAAGATGCCAGCTAGTTTGCAAAGGTGAAACATTTGACAATTTACCAGCCAACAAGGAAAAAGCTGAAATTTGGCCAAACCAGGTAATCTCAGGTCAGGTTTCTGACTTAACCTACTGACTACCTCTAATTAATTCCTTTGCACTATTACTGCATGTGGTTGCCTTTGCCATACATTTTAGTTATTGTATCAAAGAAATTTCTATCTTCTTATTGACAGAACCGGTAGGAGGAGAAGCTGTATGGCAACCAATGAACTTTTTATTTTTCTTCTTATGGACAGAACTGGTAGGAAGAGAAGCTGTACTGCAACCAAACAGCAAGAGCTTTAGCACCAAAAAATGTTGGTAAGCTTTTAATTTCTTTTTTACATGGATTAATTAGTCGTTAAGAGTAAGTAATATATGTCGATAATGCATTTATTTATGATATTCACCCTAACTATATATTTGTTGAAGACATCTATTGCTGCATCTGTATATGTATGTCTGTTTTGTGTTGCTATCTGGAAGTGCTGGTGATATGGCTCTTCATCAGAGATGGGCGTTCTCAAAAAATAACAGTTTGAGATATTAAAAGGGAAAAAAAAAAAAAAAAAAAAAAAGGAAGAGAGAAAACAGAAACTCATCTTGACTCTTTGGTACATATTTATGAATAGTTTCTTCAGGTGTCAGATAACAATGTGGAAAATATGAAATGCTATACTGCTGTAGCAGAAGAAAAAAAGCAACAACAATCATGCTATGCCAGACAGTATTTTGAATTTTAGACATTTTGGTTTTTTAGAATTATATGGTTGTCCATTTAACCAAAAGTTTATCATTATTAATTTGAACTGGTTTTAGAGCCTATAGCTATCCAACTTGCAAGTCTGTTGCTTGCATAATACCATGGTTATCAGGGAGTTATGGCTTATTTGGGCTATGCCATAACTTTTGGTTGGTCTAAACTAATGAGCTGCTGCATTATCTATAGTGATAGTGAAAATGGAAATATACCCATTTCATTTTTTTTTTTGGGTTTATATTTATTAATTTTTCATTTTCTTCTATTCCCTCTTACCGTGTAAAATATAGTAATAAATAAATGAAAAACAAACAAAATGGTTTTACTAAACCCAAAATTTTTAGTAAATGCCATAAGACTTTTCTTTTAAAGGATATTTTATATTACAATTAGGACTTAGAAGTACAGCAAAAAATAAAAATAAAAAAAACAAAAAGCATTCTATTGTTGGCTTAAGAGGTGATTTTGGACCAAAAAGGTGGTGGCAAGTTGCGGAAAACAAGGAAAGTGTCTGGTGATGATGTGATAGTTGGCGGCAAAGTCATCTAATGATTGCCATGAATTAGTTGCCCACTTGTAAAAAGCAAAGTATATTATAAAACTGTTTGATTTGACTGAGGTGGTTAAGGTAAAAACAAAAAAAAAAATGTAAAAAAAAAATGTAAAAAAAAAATATAAAAAATTCTAAAATAATAAAAGTCAAACCCAGCACGTGCCCCCACGCAGGATTGAACTACGGACCTTCAGTTTACAAGACTGACGCTCTACCACTGAGCTATAAGGGCTTTGTTAGGATTTTTAAAACTATCTTAGTCTTTTAATTTTTATTTCGCAAGGCGTAATCATTTTCAGCTCTATCATAAAATAATTTGCATTAAATAAAACATTTAAAACTTCATTCATGAACAAAATCTTTAATACTAAAATATTTTTCGACTGTAAAAACACTTAGAACATATGATGATAAATCTATAACTTTTTTTTTTTTTTTGGTAGTGAATTTAATCCTAAAGACTTGTGGTCTTATTCCTAGTAATTGATGAAAATTGCATAAAAATAATTGGGAAATTTCCTCTCGGATGATAAAAAAAAAATAAAAAAAAAAAAGAAGAAAGAAGCAACCATAATAAACCTCCGGGGCCAGGGTCAAGGTTCGGGCTTAGTTGGGCAGGCAGATTTCTGGTCCAGGTAAACTTACATACGATGGTTATACCACATTCATGACTGTATAAAGGCCAACAGTTATTTGCAATATCAAAATAAAATGGGGAATTTGGGTGAATGCCCCTATCGGAAGGCCATTGAGGATATATAACCACCCATTTCTGAAACTTTCTATTTCACCCTCTCATTTTTTAATAATCCTAAAATACCCTTAGAAATATCAAAAACAATTTTTTTTTTTTTTGTTTCTTTCACTTCTCACCAGCTCATCTCTTCTTCTTCCTCACCCTTTCCCCTAAAAACCCCAGATTTGAGTTTTCGAGTTTCCCTCTCATCGGAGCAGAAGCTTTGCTTTATGCTTGTAGTTTCAAATTTCGCAGATAGACAGAACAAAAAAAAATGGCCAAGTGGTGGTGCTCCGGTGCCAACCGAATATATCTGGAAAGCCCTGGTTTACAGTCATGGGTTTGGCCACCACGGCTATTGTCCCCGAGCCGCTTTGTAGCGCAAGATCCAAGCCATCCCGAAGCAGAGTATCGGTAAAAGATAGAGCCCAGGGGAGAATCCCTGCCATAGTGTTCAGCCAAAGCCTCTTGGACAAAAAACCTAGCAACCGATCAAGGGGTGTGGAAGTGGTGATAATGGGAAAAGTAAGAGAAATCTTTCTAATTCGGTATCAGAATAATTTAGCAAGTTTTTTTCCTTTTTAATATCTTAATAGATGCATTTAGTACTTTTTAGTGAATTTTGTCTAGTTGAAATTTTCTTATGGTTTGTTATTTTTGGTATTACTTTTTATATCAGTTTTATGTTTCTATGAGCTTGATAAATTCTCTGATCCTGGTTCTTGATTGATTTCAAAATAGACTCGTCCAGCTGTTTTAAGTGCTTTCAAAATGGTAGATTTAATTGGAAATGGTGGCATTGTTTTTGAAGTTTCTCCTGGGGTTTTCCTACAGGTTTGTCTATTTTATTTTTTTATTTTTCAACTTTCAATTTGTTTCTTGTTATCTTGAGGTTTAATGTTTAAAAAATTGATCCTATTCTCTTAACGAATACTATTGCATGTGCTGTTCAGGTCTTTTATCTTTTTTATTTTTATTTTTTAAAATCGGGATTACAATAAGTTCTACTTTAAAGGGGAGGAGGAGGTGACTCAAATCCACGACATTAAAGGTGTGGGTGTGAGGCATACTATGTGGCCAACCTCACTTGTCAGACCTTTTATCTTTCTAAAATGGCATATTTGTAAGATGTAGATAACTTCCTCACCTTGTCTTTACTTGAAAATATTTTCTACCAAATTTTATATGTAACATTTGTCCCTTGGAAGATGTGTTAGGCAGATAGAAGAGGACTATGAAATCCACTTTCATCCCATATATTCTTTTATACTATGCATAGTGAAATACGATAGTTTCTATAGAGTGAATTATAGACTGTGTTCTTAAATTGAAGTATGTCAATCCTAGTTTTAAAAGAAATTTTCACTACTTATTATCTGTTCTCTAGTAAATTCCAAGGGTTGCTTGTTAATGGTAGACAAGGTCAGGAAATTAACAGAACGAATTTGGATTTGAATATCTGCAGAGAGGTAACACTCATCATATTTTATTATTCACCTGTTCTCATTGATTCATTTAACGACATGAGATTCTTGTGACTAAAGTATAGGCAATGACCTGAATTTGTTGGAGTCTATATGTAAGCAACTTCCTTGTAATAGGAGCATTCACCCAAATTCCCCTTTTGTTAAGTTTCTATAGCTTTATTATGAGACCATACTACTATAAATCTAGATTGGCATAATGATTTATAGGTTAGAGAGAGAGAGAGCTTAATGATATTTGCCCCTTCATTTGCTATCATTTTTTTTTCTACCCTTCCAATTTTTGTTAATCCCAAAATACCTTTAAATTCAAATTAAATATTTTTATCTTTTTTATTTTTTTTATTTTTTTATTTTTTTCTGTTATTTCTTTCTTTTCTTCACCCATTCTCTCCTCCTTCATCATCTTTGTTCAAGAAGACCCCATTGTTGATAAGCTTAGAACCCATCTCCTCCATTGAATAAAAACATTGTCGGACTGTTTGTCTTCTTCTTCTTTATCGGGGTTGCATTTGATAAGCTTTGGACTTCCAGAAAGAAGAAGAACAAATCAAGGGTTGATGAAAACCGTTGTGAAGCTTGGCCACAAGTGTCCACGAGCTTTTCATTGTTTTTGGAGAAGGATTTGCAGAGGAAAGAGTCGGTGGAATGGGTGAATATGGTGTTGGGGAGGTTATGGAAAGTGTATAGAGGTGGGATTGCGAATTGGATAATTGGGTTGCTTCAGTCCATCATTGAAAATTTGAAGAAGCCTGATTATGTTGAGAGGGTCGAAATTAAGCAATTCTCTTTGGGGATGAGTCGTTGTCTGTTAGAAATATTGAGAGATGAACTTCTCGTCGTGCAAATGACCTGCAGTAAGTTTTAAGTTTTTGCAACTTGAATTCAATCCAGTAGCAATTTCTGTTTTCATTTTTTAGCTATTACTTGTTTTCCATTGCCTCTATTATGTTTTCTTTTTGAGAAATTGCTGATTATTAGACCCCCGACTATGTATTTTTCTATTTTGTGTCTATGTTGGGGAAGTGTGGGACCTGAGAGTTAAGTAGTATGCATAGTTTGGAGACAGTAGTCTTTTGTGATATACGAGTGAAACCTGAAGCTTCTTCTTTGTTTGTATGTCAAACTATGGTTTTCATTAGATGTTATCAGTAATTTAACATTGGCTGTGAAGGGAGAATGAATAAATTTATATTTTTCTGGTAGTCTGGATTAATATTTGTTAAAGGTTGGCCATCTGCTCAATGTATTGATTGAAATTGGGGTTTTTTTGCTGTTTTGGGGATTTGGGCATTCTTTAGCAAATTAGTCTATGAGATTGGATTTTGGTTCTATACAATTCATAGAAAGCAAGGGATATTACTTGATATGAGCTATTGCCTCAATTGTTAGATTTGAACTTTTATACTTCGTTATGGATACTCTAAATATTTAATTATTTTTTTTGAAACTTGTATGCTAAATATTGTAACTAATTGTAGATATTTCGTTTGATTTCATCCAGATGTCAAATCGATCTCCGTTATAGTGGAGCTGCCCCGTATGCTTTTAATGTTATTACTAAAATTTGGCACTATACCAATTGTGGTGCCAGTTGGTGTTCGAGATTTTGACATTGATGAGAAAGTTTGGGTCAAATTGGGATTGATACCAACAGAGCCTTTTGTAGGAGCTGTAATATTATCTAGTTTTTATTCATAAAACACTTGTACATTTTTCTCTTGCTAATTCAGAATTAGTTTTTAGTTTTTCTACATGATTCTCATGTAAAAATGAAGTGTAAGGATCCAATTTCATTATGAAACTCTCCATATTGTTTGAGATGTGGAAAACCAAGAAATAAGAAGGATGAGAATTTAAATGGATGGTAATTGAGTTCTCAAATATTGGCTCTCTAGTTTGGGACTATTTGAATTTGTTTGAATGATATGCATTGAAATTTAGTTAGTTTTAAATTGGAGACTATTCCTAGCTTGAAAGCTTCTTCCAATCTCCTTTAAAAATGCGGCTCCATGGTAGTATGTCCAAAAGAGAGTAGTTAGGAGGGAATTAATTGTGCAGTTGTGGAAAATATTTAAATAAATGGATATGAAAGTATCGAATAAATGGAACCATCTTCTATTTCTCATCTACCCTCATTTCTCATTAACTGTCGAATAAAGTGGAAAATATTTTGTATGTTGTTGCATTTAACACATATTAAGGGACTTGTGGAGGCCAAAAAATTGATAAAATGTGATAACCATAGGGGTTTCGGTAATTACCGATGAAACGTACGGTAATTTTTCCAGCAACTACAAATTGATTACCATAGGTTTCATTGGTAATTACTGAAAATCCTACAGTAATCAAATTTTTGTGCCAATTTGAGAATTTTTTTCAAAATTTTTGGGATTTTTTCTCTTTAGGATCATTGAAGAAAGTATATTTTGCATGTTGTTGCATTTAACACACATTAGGGGACTTGTGGGCGCTAGAAAATCGGTAAAATGTGATTACCATAGGGTTTTGGTAATTACCGATGAAACCTATGGTAATATTTCTAGTAAGGACAAATTGATTACCGTAGATTGTATCGCTAATTACCGAAGATCCTGCGGTAATAATTTTTTTTTGTCAATTTGAGAACTTTTTTCGAAGTTTTGGAATTTTTTCTCCTTAGAATCATTGAAGAATGTATATTTTGCATGTTGTTGCATTTAACACATATTAGGGGACTTGTGGAGGCAAAAAAATTGGTAAAATGTGATTACCACAGGGGTTTCGGTAATTATCAATGAAACGTACGGTAATATTTTCAGTAAGGACAAATTGATTACCGTAGGTTTCATCGTAATTACTGAAGACCCTACAATAATCAAATTTTTTTGCCAATTTGATAACGTTTTCAGAATTTTTGGTGATTCTATTCACGGCTTCTCCGGCCTCTTTGACTCTAATTTTTCAAAAGAAACTTTGGCGAGCAACGTTAGAAACTTAAAAACACCCACAAATCCTAGTAGAACCGGAACAAAACCACCATTTGCTAAAAACCCAGATTCGTCCGATCCACCATTCAAGTATTTCTGAAGTAGCAGAGAAGAAACAACCACAAGTGAAAAGGTAAAAGCATTCCGATACTCGTAGAAATAAAAGCGAGATTGAAGATGGGCATCGTCGAGCATTAGCCTGAAGATCTGAGCATTGCTTTCTTCAAACTCAAACTTGTTGTTTTTAGATTTGATCCTCTTTCTAATCTCAGCATTGATTTTTTATGAGAAGCCAGAAGCCAAATCGGAGGAGCCACAAAAGATTTCCTTATATTAAATCTAAAATAAAGGACATACAGATCTTTTAATTTTTTTTTAAAGATGTAATGGATATTAAAGGACAAAAAAAAAAAAAAAAATTTGACCGATGAAGGAGTATATATCATCATAGCCCTTCTAAAAGGGACATTGGGTCAAATTCTCCAAATAAAATCGCACAAAATGTTATATTGAGTGTTGGATTATAAAAGGTATGTTGGCCCATATGATCAGTTGAAATTGCATATAAGTTTGCCCATGTTCAGGTCTCTCTCTCTCTCTATGGTCATTTGATTCAAATATGACTAACATAAACTCGAATGGTTTTTATTCTCTAATCCAGTTTTTTTTTTTAATAGAATTCTCTAATCCAGTTACAACTACAGAAAAGAAAAATTGCAAGAAATTTAGATTTTATATGCAAGCATGTAAAAAGAGTGCAAATAAGCAGTTAATTATTATAGTTCCAACATTAAAATGAATTATTTCAAACACTAAATCATAGTCGATTAATTTACACCACCACCATGGAAAATAAAAGGCCAAAGGAGTTTTCTTGGGTTTCCATTTTCCAGGAGCACATAATATCATTATCATGTACAGACAGACTAGGCCAGAGCATTAAGGATCAGCTTTTCCCGCGACCCCCTCATCACTGGATGGATATTCATCTTCACTCAGCTCCTCCTCGCTGGATTCTTCCTCTTGAGCTGTCCCCAGGTCTTCTGGCTTGGCATATTTCTCACAGTACTCTGCAAATCAAACACAATTTATGAACTACCATACAGCTTCAGAAAAAACATATTAATCTATGTAATAATGGATGCCAGGAAAAAGAATCAGTGATGAATATGGGCTTGTCATCTAAGAAGTAGAAAGGTAGATCATTGCATAAGAATCCCATATGGGAGATCATCAAAAGAAATCATACTCTAAAACTATACCTTTGTACCTGTAGTTTAACTAACTTTATTTAGAATGTTTATGAATCAAATAGTAACTAAAGATGCATATGATAGAGGCATGAAATTATTAGTATTACATTATGCTACTAATTCCCCTTTACATTATATATATTTTGCAAGTTCACATTGTTCAAAACTTTCAATTTAGAAGTCGTGTTCATAATCCAAATTACAATGTTCTGATTCAAGGCTACTGGTTCAAATTCATACTTTTTCTTCAACTTAAACGTTTTTCAGCTGAAAAATTAGATCAATGAAGCAGAAAACTTTCAGAGACAAATAGTCTTTAACTTGAAAATCCAAAGTTATGACTGTCCAAATATCAACAACTACAACTGAAGTTCCAGAAATCTATTCATTTTCTTCAATACTCATCAACTTCAGAACATAATAGTAATAGTTTTCTTCAATATTCTTTTATTATTATTATTATCATTATATTTTCTTCCTGTCAACATTCCAGGGCTACTTTGAACAAGAGTAAATATTCAACATCCAACTCCAGGTATTATATATCTCTAAAGAATGCCTCCAAACCCCATCATGCTAAAAAATGCTCACTGGATTTCATCTCCAAGGCACAGTGACTCTGTAACTAAATACCTTTCGCATACCCTTGCAACTGCAACCATGTTCCCTCTATGCATCAAGTTATTGGCATCCTTTGATAGAGCTCTTCTATTTTATAACTGTAACTTCAAACAAACAATAACAGACTCACCTCAAATGAAAAAACATCCCTAATATTGTTTGTCTATATTTTGTTCAATTTTTAAGATATTTGAGGAGCAAATAACTTTTCAAAAGCAGGGTATTTCCACCTAATATATAACGATTCGGATAGGATTTATATTTTGGGGAATTCAGAGAAAATAGAATTGTCAATTTTCCCCTGGATCTTCAAAGTTGGAATAAAAGATACCTTTTTGACAAACTCCTATCCACTTAATCCAATGGAAATGCTAAGACCAAAGATTATCCAAATATCAGATGCCTTCAGATGAAATTTTCTACTTGACAACTATTGAATAACAAAATCATAACATCCTAAAAGACTCAGATTCCAAGAGGAAGTGGATCGCTCATTCTTAAAATTTTAATACAAGATTCACTATAAGACATTTAAGGTGAAAATGGATATCCAATTACAGATTCAAAGAACTGCTTATGAAGAATAAAGAAAGGCATATACAGAATTACAGGTGGATCATTCAATACACAATATTTACGCACAAAAGAATTATAAAAATAATGCTCTTTGTGCAAGATATACTAGGTTTACTGTAAATTTGTGTAAATTTTTCAAAAATAGGACTTGAAATTTTGTTGAAAACTAAGGGTGATCGTGCTGACGGCACCAAAAATGAAATTAATGATTGAATAAGACCAAAGGAAGGTTTCAGAAGTCTCATACTAATTTAAAAATTATGTTCATAGATCACATTTTTTATTTTTTCATTTAAGGTTTATATGATACAATCTTTTGGGATTATTATAAACATCAATAACTATATTCACGCTCATGTTTTCTTAATATTTGCAATAGAACAGCCTATCTTATGATATCTGATATGTTACACACATGATCAACAGCAAACAAGATCCCATTTCATTTTTCTCTCTTCCCTTCTAATAACTGACTTGAGTAACAACCAACTATCTAGATAAGTTCAAATTGGCATAACTTGCCTTTCGGGATAAGTATAACAATATCCTGCAACTGAGCAAGGCCAATATCCCAAAATTATAAATTCGTTTCAACAAACAAGACACTATTGTTGTGGATAATTAATGATAAAGGACTTTCTTTTGTGCAACAATTAACTTGAGAAAGAAAATACTGGCTCCTGAAATCGATTCCCAGATCAATATAACTGAATGAAAAACCATAAACAAGAAACTGAAAAATGGAGAAGCATCTTGCATACCATGTGACAAAAATTATGTGCTTAGATAGCACAAATACTAGAGGGGTTATTACCTTTAACTCTTTGATCATAAGCAGTACGATCACGCATCATCAAAGCAGCAGCTTCTCCATTCAATGGATCAGATGGGTTTGGATACAAAAGGAGTTGAGGAAGAAATACTTCAAACACATTGACCAGGTCTGAAAAATATTTTAAAATGAAAATAATTAATTCTCAATATCCAAAAATAGCAGCATTATTACTGAGCAAGAAACAGAAATGCAAAAGGAATATATCCTGGACCATATTCCTAAACCATAAAAAAGTTTACATATACAATGAAAGTAATGACTTTGGCCTACCAAACATAGGGCTCCATGTCTGGTTGATAACATCTAAACAAACCGAGCCAGACCTGGAACTCAAGAAACATCAAATTAGTCAAGCTTCATAGTGGATTCATATCTTACAAAATATTTGATTCGAAAAGGAAAATATTACAGGGACAAGACAAAATGCTAAATCTTTAGCATCTGCCAACTCACATTTCATCAACATTTGGGTGGTAGATTTTGTTGATAAACCCAATAGATGGAGATTTATAAGGATAGGCATCTGGCAGCTCCACCCTTATCCTCCATACACCTCC